>NC_052075.1:52115139-52437951 GCF_015852505.1 Tachyglossus aculeatus | reverse complement strand
CACAGCTGACAATTGGCAGAGCCGGGATTTGAACCTGTGACCTCAGACTCCAAAGCCCTGCTCTTTCCACTGAGCCACGCTGCTTCTAATAATGGTATTTGTTAAGCGCTTACTATGTGCAAAGCACTGTTCTAAGCACTGGGGAGGTTACAAGGTGATCAGGTTGTCCCAGGGGAGGCTCACAGTCTTAATCCCCATTTTACAGATGAGGTAACTGAGGTACAGAGAATAATAATAATAATAATAATGGTATTTGTTAAGCGCTTACTATGCGCAAAGCACTGTTCTAAGTGCTGGGGGGATACCAGGTGATCAGGTTGTCCCATGGGGGGCTCACAGTCTTAATCCCAATTTTATAGATGAGGGAACTGAGGCACAGAGAAGTGAAGTGACTTGCCCAAAGTCACACAGCTGACAGTTGGTGGAGCCGGGATTGGAACCCATGACCTCTGACTCCAAAGCCCGGGCTCTTTCCACTGAGCCACGCCGCTTCTAATAATGGTATTTGTTAAGCGCTTACTATGTGCAAAGCACTGTTCTAAATGCTGGGGAGGTTACAAGATGATCAGGTTGTCCCACACGGGGCTCACAGTCTTCATCCCCATTTTACAGATGAGCTAACCGAGGCACAGAGAAGTGAAGTGACTTGCCCAAAGTCACCCAGTTGACAGTTGGCAGAGCTGGGATTGGAACCCATGACCTCTGACTCCAAAGCCCGGGCTCTTTCCACTGAGCCACGCTGCTTCTCAATAATAATGCTGCTCTTCAATAATAATAATAATGGCATTTATTAAGCGCTTACTATGTGCCAAGCACTGTTCTAAGCACTGGGGGGGTTACAAGGTGATCAGGTTGTCCCACGGTGGGGCTCACAGCCTTAATCCCCATTTTACTCTGAGGCCCAGAGCAGTGAAGTGACTTGCCCGAAGTCACCCAGCTGACAGTTGGCGGAGCCGGGATTGGAACCCGTGACCTCGGACTCCAAAGCCCGGGCTCTTTCCGCTGAGCCACGCTGCTTCTCCGTGAGAACCCTGGCTGTCCTAAAGGATGAGGGGACAGACGCTGAGCTCTGCTGGTGGGGGGACTCAGGAGGGGGGAGGGTAAACTGGGGTCACCATCTGACTGTGAGCCCACTGTTGGGTAGGGACTGTCTCTATATGTTGCCAATTTGTACTTCCCAAGCGCTTAGTACAGTGCTCTGCACACAGTAAGTGCTCAATAAATACGATTGATGATGATGATGATGATGGCACCACCTTGGGGCCCGGGGGGAGAGTCTCTACAGTAGAAGAGCAGCACGGTGTGGCCGATAAGATAGTCTTGATAATAATAATAATTGGCATTTGTTAAGCGCTTACTATATGCAAAGCACTGTTCTAAGCGCTGGGGAGGATACAGGGTGATCAGGTTGTCCCACGTGGGGCTCACAGTCTTCATCCCCATTTTACAGATGAGGGAACTGAGGCCCAGAGAAGTGAAGTGACTTGCCCAAGATCACACAGCAGACATGGGGCGGAGTCGGGATTCGAACCCATGACCTCTGACTCCAAAGCCCGGGCTCTTTCCACTGAGCCACGCTGCTTCTCTGATAGTCAGAAGGTCACGGGTTCTAATCCTGACTCCGCCACTTGTCTGCTCTGCTAGGGCAAGTCACTTCATTCAATAGTATTTATTGAGCGCTTATGGTGTGCAAAGCACTATACTAAGCACTTGGGAGAGCACAATATAACAAGTCACAGTCATTCATTCATTCATTCATTCAATCGTATTTATCGAGCGCCTACTGTGCGCAGAGCATTGTACTAAGCACATGGGAAGTACACTGAAACTGTGAGCCCCACATAATAATAATGAGGGCATTTGTTAAGCGCTTACTATGTGCAAAGCACCGTTCTAAGCGCTGGGGAGGATACAAGGTGATCAGGTTGTCCCACGGGGGGGGGCTCGCAGTCTTAATCCCCATTTTACAGATGAGGGAACTGAGGCCCAGAGAAGTGACTTGCCCAAATTGGCGGAGCCGGGATATGAACCCACGACCTCCGATGCCCAAGTCCGAACTCTTTCCACTGAGCCACGCTTCTTCTCTCTTGTCCCACATGGGACAGGGACTGTGTCCAACCTGATTTGCTTGGATCCGCCCCAGAGCTCAGTACAGTGCCTGGCATATATAGGTATATATCATCATCAATCGTATTTATTGAGCGCTTACTGTGTGCAGAGCACTGTACTAAGCGCTTGGGAAGTACAAGTTGGCAACATATAGAGACAGTCCCCACCCAACAGTGGGCTCACAGTCTAAAATATGTTTGGACATATTTATTACTCTATTTATTCTATTTTCTATTCTATTCTATTCTATTTATTTTATTTTGTTAGTATGTTTGGTTTTGTTCTCTGTCTCCCCCTTTATTTATTTATTTATTTTACTTGTACATATCTATCCTATTTATTTTATTTTGTTAGTATGTTTGGTTTTGTTCTCTGTCTCCCCCTTCTAGACTGTGAGCCCACTGTTGGGTAGGGACTGTCTCTATATGTTGCCAATTTGTACTTCCCAAGTGCTTAGTCCAGTGCTCTGCACATAGTAAGCGCTCAATAAATACGATTGATGATGATGATGATGATTTATCTTACTTGTACATATCTATTATATTTATTTTATTTTGTTAGTATGTTTGGTTTTGTTCTCTGGCTCCCCCTTCTAAGACTGTGAGCCCGCTGTTGGGTAGGGACCGTCTCTATGTGTTGCCGACTTGTACTTCCCAAGCGCTTAGTCCAGTGCTCTGCACACAGTAAGCGCTCAAGAAATACGATTGATTGATCGATTGGCACATAGTGAGCACTTAACAAATGCCATTATTATTACTTTTAGACTGTGAGCCCAATGTTGGGTAGGGACTGTCTCTATATGTTGCCAATTTGTACTTCCCAAGCGCTTGGTACAGTGCTCTGCACATAGTAAGCGCTCAATAAATATGATTGATTGATTGATTGATTGATTATTACTGTCATTATTAATTATTACAGAAGACAAGGACTCTGACTGCCCTCAGAGGCGGGCTGGGGGGCGGCTGGGGAGAGGGAGAGGGTGGGAAGGGAGGGCTGGCAGGTTTGTCCAGGAAGTCAGGGGGTGGGAAAGCCGGGGGAGGAACCGGGATGGTGTTTAACTAGGATCCAGTGACAAATAAATAATCCCGGGGACAGAGGGGCCCAAGTCCTGGCAAAGAGGATGGCGCCGACCCAACTGTTCCTGTTTGGGGCCACCTTCCTGGCCGCCTCCATAGGTAAAGGACTTCGCCACGGTCCCTCATTCCCAGGCCCTTCCCCTTGGGCCCTGGGTGTCCCATCCCACCCCTGTCCATGACTCTATTCCCCATTCCCTGGGATCTGGGAAACGGGAGGGATGGGATCTCCCTCCGAGTCCCTCTGGAAGGCCCTGCTGAGAGCTCACCTCCTCCAGGAGGCCTTCCCAGACTGAACCCCTTCCTTCCTCTCCCCCTCGTCCCCCTCTCCATCCCCCCATCTTACCTCCCTCCCTTCCCCACAGCACCTGTATATATGTATATATGTTTGTATATATATATATTTTTACTCTATTTATTTATTTAATTTATTTCTACATATCTATTCTATTTTATTTTGTTAGTATGTTTGGTTTTGTTCTCTGTCTCCCCCTTTTAGACTGTGAGCCCACTGTTGGGTAGGGACTGTCTCTATATGTTGCCAATTTGTACTTCCCAAGCGCTTAGTCCAGTGCTCTGCACATAGTAAGCGCTCAATAAATACGATTGATGATGATGATGATGATGGAAGCGGGTGTCTGGAGGGGTTGCGTCCTGTCTTCCGTTCTTGGGCGTCAAACGTGGGAAAAGTAGCCAGCGGAGGAGCGGCCGAGCCCACGTCGGGAGGGAGGCCAAAAAGCCCGGACGCTGAGTGGGGGTCATTCATTCATTCCTTCAATCGTATTTATTGAGCGCTTACTGTGGGCAGAGCACTGGGCTAAGCGCTTGGGAAGTACAAGTTGGCAACGTATAGAGACTGTCCCTACCCGACAGTGGGCTCACAGTCTAGAGAAGCAGTGTGGCTCAGTGGAAAGAGCCCGGGCTTTGGAGTCAGAGGACATGGGTTCAAATCCCAGCTCTGCCAATTGTCAGCTGTGTGACTGTGGGCAAGTCACTTCACTTCTCTGGGCCTCAGTTCCCTCATCTGGAAAATGGGGATTAAGACTGTGAGCCCCACGAGGGACAACCTGATCACCTTGTAACCTCCCCAGCGCTTAGAACACTGCTTTGCACGTAGTAAGCACTTAATAAATGCCATAATAATAATAATAATAATAATTCATTCCTTCAATCATATTTATTGAGCGCTTACTGTGTGCAGAGCACTGGACTAAGTGCTTGGGAAATCCAAGTTGGCAACATATAGAGACTGTCCCTACCCAACAGCGGGCTCACAGTCTAGAGAAGCAGTGTGGCTCAGTGGAAGGAGTCTGGGCTTTGGAGTCAGAGGTCATGGGTTCAAATCCCGGCTCTGCCAATTGTCAGCTGGGTGACCTTGGGCAAGTCACTTCACTTCTCTGGGCCTCAGTTCCCTCATCTGGAAAATGGGGATTAAGACTGTGAGCCCCACGAGGGACAACCCGATCACCTTGTAACCTCCCCAGCGCTTAGAACACTGCTTTGCACGTAGTAAGCGCTTAATAAATGCCATTATAATAATAATAATTCATTCCTTCAATCATATTTATTGAGCGCTTACTGTGTGCAGAGCACTGGACTAAACGCTTGGGAAGTCCAAGTTGGCAACGTATTGAGACGGTCCCTACCCAACAGCGGGCTCACAGTCTAGAGAAGCAGCGTGGCTCAGTGGAAAGAGCCCGGGCTTTGGAGTCAGAGGTGATGGGTTCAAATCCCGGCTCTGCCAATTGTCAGCTGGGTGACCTTGGGCAAGTCACTTCACTTCTCTGGGCCTCAGTTCCCTCATCTGGAAAATGGGGATTAAGACTGTGAGCCCCACGAGGGACAACCTGATCACCTTGTAACCTCCCCAGTGCTTAGAACACTGCTTTGCACGTAGTAAGTGCTTAATAAATGCCATTATAATAATAATAATAATAATTCATTCCTTCAATCATATTTATTGAGCGCTTACTGTGTGCAGAGCACTGGACTAAGCGCTTGGGAAGTCCAAGTTGGCAACGTATAGAGACGGTCCCTACCCAACAGCGGGCTCACAGTCTAGAGAAGCAGCGTGGCTCAGTGGAGAGAGCCCGGGCTTTGGAGTCAGAGGACGTGGGTTCAAATCCTACTCTGCCAATTGCCAGCTGTGTGACCTTGGGCAAGTCACTTCACTTCTCTGGGCCTCAGTGCCCTCATCTGGAAAATGGGGGTGAAGACTGTGAGCCCCCCGTGGGACAACCTGATCACTTTGTAGCCTCCCCAGCGCTTAGAACAGTGCTTGGCACAGCGTAAGCGCTTAATAAATGCTATCACTAGAAGGGGGAGACAGACAACAAGGGGAGACAGGGGAGGTCGCGGGGTGTTGGAAGACCAACAGGAAATGGAGTCAGTCATTCAGTCGGTCAGTCAATCGTAGTTTTTGAGCGCTTACTACATGCAGAGCACTGTACTAAGTGCTTGGGAGAGTACGACATAACAATGAGGAATGTGCCTGTTTAGTGCTGTATTGTACTCTCCCGAGCGCTTCGTACAGTGTTCTCTAAGTGCTCAATAAAATGATGGAATGAATAAATGAATAGACACGTTCCCCACCCACAGCGATCTGACAGTCTAGAGGGGGAGATAGACCTAAAGGGCGCTTTGCACATAGTAAGCGCTTAACAAATGCCATCATTGTTATGATTATAAATAGAAAGAAATAAATGACAGATGTGGACATGAGCGTGGCTCAATGGAAAGAGCCTGGGCTTTGGAGTCAGAGGTCGCGGGTTCTAATCCCGACTCCACCACTTGTCAGCTGTGTGACTTTGGGCGAGTCACTTCACTTCTCTGGGCCTCAGTGACCTCATCTGTAAAATGGGGATTAAGACTGGGAGCCCCTCGTGGGACAACCTGATCACCTTGTACCCCCCCAGTGCTTAGAACAGTGCTTTGCATGTAGTAAGTGCTTAATAAATGCCACTGTTATTATTACTATTATTATAATGAGCGGTGTGGGGCCGGGAGAGGGGAATGCCAACTTGTTGCCAACTTGTACTTCCCAAGCGCTTCGTCCAGTGCTCTGCACACAGTAAGCGCTCAATAAATACAATTGAATTCATGAAGTATGTTGCCAACTTGTACTTCCCAAGCGCTTAGTCCAGTGCTCTGCACACAGTACCAACTGTCAGCTGGGTGACTTTGGGCAAGTCACTTCACTTCTCTATGCCTCAGTTCCCTCATCTGTAAAATGGGGATGAAGACTGTGAGCCCCCCCGTGGGACAACCTGATCACCTTGTAACCTCCCCAGCGCTTAGAACAGTGCTCTGCACATAGTAAGCGCTTAATAAATGCCATTATTATTAGTAGTAGTAGTAGTAAGCGCTCAATAAATACGATTGAATGAATGAATGAATATTGAGCGCTTACTGTGTGCAGAGCACTGGACTAATCTATCAATCAATCGTATTTATTGAGCGCTTACTGTGTGCGGAGCACTGGACTAATCAATCAATCAATCAATCATATTTATTGAGCGCTTACTGTGTACAGAGCACTGTACTAAGCGCTTGGGAAGTCCAAGTTGGCAACATATAGAGACGGTCCCTACCCACCAGCGGGCTTATAGTCTAGAAGACAGATGACGGATGAAGGAACTGAGTTCCGGAGAAGCAAAGTGAGTCGCCCAAGGTCACACAGTGAACAGATGGGGAAGCAGCATGGCTCAGTGGAAAGAGCGCGGGCTTCGGAGTCCGAGGTCATGGGTTCGAATCCCGGCTCCATCACTTGGCAGCTGTGTGACCTTGGGCAAGCCACTTAACTTCTCTGGGCCTCAGTTACCTCATCTGTAAAATGGGGATTAATAATAATAATGATGGCATTTATGAAGCGCTTACTATGTGCAAAGCACTGTTCTAAGCGCTGGGGAGGTTACAAGGTGATCAGGTTGGCCCACGGGGGGCTCACAGTCTAAATCCCCATTTTACAGATGAGGGAACTGAGGCCCAGGGAAGTTAAGTGACTTGCCTAAAGTCACACAGCTGACAATTGGCAGAGCTGGGATTTGAACCCATGACCTCTGACTCCACAGCCCGGGCTCTTTCCACTGAGCCACGCTGCTTCTCTGCTATATCTGCTATACTGTACTCTCCCAAGCACTTAGTAATGTGCTCGGCTTGGCACACGGTAAGCGCTTAATAAAAAAAAAAAATTGCTTCAATTATCTCTTTTGGAAAGTGTTAAAAAAAAAAGCAGATTGAACAATGACCCCAAAGTCATTAGAGGAGAAAAAAATCCTGCACTGACAAAATATAAATACGATAATAAACCTTTATTAAGACTTTATTAAGATTACCTTTATTAATGATAAAATTAAGATTAAGACTGTGAGCCCCAAGTGGGACAACCTGATCACCTTGTATCCCCCCAGCGCTTAGAACAGCGCTTTGCACATAGTAAGAGTGTAACAAATGCCACCATTAAATGGCGGAGCCGGGATTAGATGCCAGCCACTAGGCCTCGTTGCTTCTGTAGCGGCTCTCCCCGCTCGGCCGGGTGCGGGTACCTTTATTAATAATAAACCTTTATTAAAAGATTAAGACTGTGAGCCCCAAGTGGGACAACCTGATCACCTTGTATCCCCCCAGCGCTTAGAACAGCGCTTGGCACATAGTAAGAGCGTAAAACAAATACCACCGTTAAATGGCGGAGCCGGGATTAGATGCCAGCCACTAGGCCCCGTTGCTTCTCTAGCGGCTCTCCCCGCTCGGCCGGGTGCGGGTACCTTTATTAATAATAAACCTTTCTTAAAAGATTAAGACTGTGAGCCCCAAGTGGGACAACCTGATCACCTTGTATCCCCCCAGCGCTTAGAACAGCGCTTGGCACATAGTAAGAGTGTAAAACAAATACCACCATTAAATGGTGGAGCCGGGATTAGATGCCAGCCACTAGGCCTCACTGCTTCTGTAGCGGCTCTCCCCGCTCGGCCGTGTGCGGGTACCTTTATTAATAATAAACCTTTATTAAAAGATTAAGACTGTGAGCCCCAAGTGGGACAACCTGATCACCTTGTATCCCCCCAGCGCTTAGAACAGCGCTTGGCACATAGTAAGAGCGTAAAACAAATACCACCATTAAATGGCGGAGCCGGGATTAGATGCCAGCCACTAGGCCTCGTTGCTTCTCCAGTGGCTCTCCCTGCTCGGCCGGGTGCGGGTACCTTTAGTAATAATAAACCTTTCTTAAAAGATTAAGACTGTGAGCCCCAAGTGGGACAACCTGATCACCTTGTATCCCCCCAGTGCTTAGAGCAGCGCTTGGCACATAGTAAGAGCGTAAAACAAATACCACCATTAAATGGCGGAGCCGGGATTAGATGCCAGCCACTAGGCCTCATTGCTTCTGTAGCGGCTCTCCCCGCTCGGCCGGGTGCGGGTACCTTTATTAATAATAAACCTTTCTTAAAAGATTAAGACTGTGAGCCCCAAGTGGGACAACCTGATCACCTTGTATCCCCCCAGCGCTTAGAACAGTGCTTGGCACATAGTAAGAGCGTAAAACAAATACCACCATTAAATGGCGGAGCCGGGATTAGATGCCAGCCACTAGGCCCCGTTGCTTCTCTAGTGGCTCTCCCCGCTCGGCCGGGTGCGGGTACCTTTATTAATAATAAACCTTTCTTAAAAGATTAAGACTGTGAGCCCCAAGTGGGACAACCTGATCACCTTGTATCCCCCTAGCACTTAGAACAGCGCTTGGCACATAGTAAGAGCGTAAAACAAATACCACCATTAAATGGCGGAGCCGGGATTAGATGCCAGCCACTAGGCCTCGTTGATTCTCTAGTGGCTCTCCCCGCTCGGCCGGGTGCGGGTAACTTTATTAATAATAAACCTTTATGAAGACTTTATTAAGATGAATAGGTCCGGGTCCGGGCTTCAACCGTCCCTCTGGCCGTCTGTCCGCAGGGGCCGGGGCCGAGGACGCCCCGTGTGCCTTCCCCTTCACCTATAAGGACCAGCGTTACACGGCTTGCACGGGCGCGGGCTCCAAGAAGGCCAAGCTCTGGTGTTCTGAGACTCAAAACTACGACAAGGACAAGAAGTGGCACTACTGTTCCACCTCCGGTGAGACCCCCCGCCCTCGCCCCCGATCCCCCAAATCCCCCGCCCAGGCCCCAGGGTACCCCCAACCCCGGCCCCCTATATTCAATAGTATTTATTGAGCGCTTACTGTGTGCACAGCACTGGACTAAGGGCTCGGTACCCTATGTCATGGTACCCTCCCAGCCCCCTATATTCAATCGTATTTATTGAGCGCTTACTGTGTGCAGACTGTGAGCCCACTGTTGGGTAGGGACTGTCTCTATGTGTTGCCAATTTGTACTTCCCAAGCGCTTAGTACAGTGCTCTGCACATAGTAAGCGCTCAATAAATACGATTGATTGATTGATTGATTGCAGAGCACTGGACTATGTACTATGTCATGGTACCCTACGTCATGGGTAAAATGACTCTTGTCAGCTGTGTGACTTTTACTGTGTGCAGAGCACTGGACTAAGCGCTCGGGAAGTCCAAGTTAGCAACAATCATTCAATCGTATTTATTTATTATTAATAATAATAATAATGATGGCATTTATTAAGCGCTTACTATGTGCAAAGCACTGTTCTAAGCGCCGGGGAGGTTACAAGGCGATCAGGTTGTCCCACGGGGGGCTCACAGTCTTCATCCCCATTTTACAGATGAGGTCACTGAGGCCCAGAGAAGCTAAGTGACTTGCCCAAAGTCACCCAGCTGACAAGTGACGGAGCCGGGATTTGAACCCATGACCTCTGACTCCAAAGCCCGGGCTCTTTTCCACTGAGCCACGCTGCTTCTCTAAGCAGCGCATTTATTGAGCCCTTACTGTGTGCAGAGCACTGGACTAAGCGCTCGGGAAGTCCAAGTTGGCAACATTCATTCAATCGTATTTATTTATTCAATCGTATTTATTGAGCGCTTACTGTGTGCAGAGCACAGAGTACAAGTCGGCCACATCGTATAGAGACGGTCCCTACCCAACAGCGGGCTCAGAGTCTAGAAGGGGGAGACAGACAACAAAACCAAGCATATTAACAAAATAAAATCAATAGAATAAATATGTACAAATAAAATAGAGTAATAAATACGCACAAACATATATACAGGTATATATACCCACCCTGGACGGGACGGCTGGGGAGCACACAGTAAGCGCTCAATAAATACGATTGAATGGAATGAAATGGGAGAAGAGGGTGGGAGGTGATGGAGTCCCAAGCGGGCCGAGGGGCTGGCCTGACCTGACCGAACCGTCGGCGGAGAGATGACGGTAATGATAACGACTGGGGTATTCGTTAAGTGCTCACTGTGTGCCGGGGACTGTACTAAGCGCCGGGGTGGATACACGCCGTCATCTGTAAAATGGTGGCATTTGTTAAGCCTTTACTCTGTGCCAAGCACTGTTTTAAGATCATCAGGTTGGGCACAGTCCCTGTCCCACAGAAGGCTCACAGTCTTCATCCCCATTTTACAGTGGAAGTCACTGAGGCACAGAGAAGTGAAGCGACTTGCCCAGAGTCACACAGCAGACAAGGGGCGGAGCCGGGATTAGAACCCAGGTCCTTCTGACTCCCAGGCTCCGGGATCTCGCCACTAGGCCACACTGCTTTTCCCTGCAGAGCCCCAGGGAGACAGGCCCCCCACCACCATCCCCCAACAGTGTGGCTAGACCCCGGGCCTGGAGGTCAGAAGGACCTGGGTTCTAATTCCGACTCCACCACATGTCCGCTGTGTGACCCTGGGCAAGTCGCTTCACTTCTCTGGGCCTCAGTGCCCTCATCCGGAAAATGGGGACTGAGACTGTGAGCTCCACGTGGGACAGGGACTGGACCCGACCCCACTTGCTTGTATCCAGCTCAGTGCTTAATACAGAGCCTGGCACAGAGTGAGCACTTTCATTCATTCATTCGATCGTATTTATTGAGCGCTTACTGCGTGCAGAGCACTGGACTAAACGCTTGGGAAGTCCAAGTTGGCAACATCTAGAGACCGTCCCTACCCAACAGCGGGCTCACAGTCTAGAAGGGGGAGACAGACAACAAGACAAAACATATTAACCAAATAAAATAAATAGAATAAATAGGTACAAATAAAATAAGTTTAGTAATAAATACATACATTCATTCATTCAGTCGTATTTATTGAGCGATTACTGTGTGCAGAGCACTGTACTAAGCGCTTGGGAAGTCCAAGCTGGCAACATAGAGAGACGGTCCCTACCCAACAGCGGGCTCACAGTCTAGAAGGGGGAGACAGACAACAAGACAAAACATATTAACCAAATAAAATAAATAGAATAAATAGGTACAAATAAAACAAAGTAATAAATACGTACAGTCATCCATTCAATCGTATTTATTGAGCACTTACTGTGTGCAGAGCACTGGACTAAGCGCTTGGGAAGTCCAAGTTGGCAACATAGAGAGACGGTCCCTACCCAACAGTGGGCTCGCAGGCTAGAAGGGGGAGACAGACAACAAGACAAAACATATTAACCAAATAAAATAAATAGAATAAATAGGTACAAATAAAACAGAGTAATAAATACGTACATTCATTCATTCAATCGTATTTATGGAGCGCTTCCTGTGTGCAGAGCACTGTACTAAGCGCTTGGGAAGTCCAAGTCGGCAACATCTAGAGACAGTCCCTACCCAACAGCGGGCTCATGGTCTAGAAGGGGGAGACGGACAGCAAGACCAAACATATTAACCGAAAACAGCGCTCAGCGCTTAGAACAGTGCTTTGCACGTGGTAAGCGCTTAATAAATGCCATTGAAAAAAAAAAGAATAAATAGGTACAAATAAATAGAGTAATAAATCCGTACATATATACAGGTGGTGTGGGGAGGGGAAGGAGGTAAGGCGGTGGGGGGGGGGGATGGGGAAGGGGAGGAGGGGGAAATAGCATCATCATCATTATTATTATTATTATTATTATGATGATGATGATGATGATGATGATGATGATGATGATCTGTAAAATGGGGATGAAGACTGGGAGCCCCCTGAGGGACAACCTGATCACCTTGTAACCTCCCCAGTGCTTATAATAATAATAATAATTATTATTATTATATAATAATAACATATAATATATAACAACATATAATAATATATAATATAATATAATATATAATATAATATAATAATATAATATAATGTAATACATTACAATATAATATAATAATATAATATAATATAATATAATAAAATATAATATAATAATAATATAATATAATATAATATAATAATATATAATATATATAATAATAATTATCCCTCTGCCATGGATATCCTGAGGGTGGGGAAGGGCCTTGACCATGTCATTCTCCCTCTCCCTCTCCCTGTGTCCAGCCTATGGGGGCAGCTCCAAAGGGCAGCCCTGCGTCTTTCCCTTCCGCTACCAGGGCCGCGTGTACCTCAGTTGCCCCCGGGAAGGCAAGGGACCCTACTGGTGCGCCACGACCAGCGACTACGACCGGGACCAGCTCTGGAGCTACTGTCCGGACACCAGTGAGTCCTCGCACCCCGGTCCGGTCCCTTCCCAGCCCCATCCTGGGACTCTGGTGTCCGGTGGTCTCCTCCCAGCCCCCGGTTGCTTCGACATCCTTTTTTTTAAAATGGTATTTATTAAGCGCTGATTATGTGCCGAATTGTACTTTCCAAGCGTTCAGTCCAGTGCTCCGCACAAAGCGCTCAATAAATGCGATTGAATGACATCCATTTCTTTATGGTATTAAGCGCTGATTCTGGGCCGAACTGTACTTCCCAAGCGTTCAGTCCGGTGCCCTGCACACAGTAAGCGCTCAATAAATGCGACTGAATGAAGGAGTGAATGTTGCCAACTTATGTTGCCAACTTAGAACAGAGAAGCTGCGTGGCTCAGTGGAAGGAGCCCGGGCTTTGGAGTCAGAGGTCGTGGGTTCAAATCCCCAGTGCTTTGCACATAGTAAGCGCTTAATAAATGCCATCATCATCATCATCCCGGCTCCGCCACTTGTCAGCTGGGTGACTCTGGGCAAGTCACTTCACTTCTCTCGGCCTCAGTTCCCTCATCTGGAAAAGAGGGATTAAGACTGTGAGCCCCACGTGGGACAACCTGATCACCTTGTATCCCTCCAGCGCTTAGAACAGTGCTTTGCACATAGTAAGCGCTTAATAAGTGCTAGTATTATTTATTATTATTATTATGTAATAATAATAATAGAGAAGCAGCGTGGCTCAGAGAAGCAGCGTGGCTCAGTGGAAAGAGCCCGGGCTTTGGAGTCAGAGGTCATGGGTTCTAATGCCGGCTCTGCCAATTGTCGGCTGGGCGACTTTGGGCTAGTCACTTCACTTCTCTGGGCCTCAGTGACCTCATCTGGAAAACGGGGATGAAGACCGTGAGCCCTCCGTGGGACAACCTGATCACCTTGTAACCTCACCGGCGCTTAGAACAGTGCTTTGCACACAGTAAGCGCTTAGCAAATGCCATCATTATTATTAGAGAAGCAGCGTGGATCAGTGGAAAGAGCCTGGGCTTGGGAGTCAGAGGTCATGGGTTCAAATCCCGGCTCCGCCAATTGTCAGCTGTGTGACTTTGGGCAAGTCACTTCACTTCTCTGGGCCTCAGTGACCTCATCTGTAAAATGGGGATGAAGACTGTGAGCCCCACGTGGGACAATCTGATCACCTTGCAACCTCCCCAGTGCTTAGAACAGTGCTTTGCACATAGTAAGCGCTTAATAATAAGATAATGATGGCATCTGTTAAGCGCTTACTATGTGCAAAGCACTGTTCTAAGCGCTGGGGGGGGATACAGTGTGATCAAGTTGTCCCACGTGGGGCTCACAGTCTTAATCCCCATTTTTACAGATGAGGTAACTGAGGCTCAGAGAAGTTAAGTGACTTGCCCAAGGTCACACAGCAGACTTGTGGTGGAGCCGGCATTCGAACCCATGACCTCTGACTCCAAAGCCTGGGCTCTTTCCACTGAGCCAAATGCCGTCATCATTATTATTATTATTATGTGCAAAGCACCGTTCTAAGCACTGGGGAGGTTACAAGGTGATCAGGTTGTCCCTCAGGGGGCTCCCAGGCTTCATCCCCATTTTCCAGATGAGGGAACTGAGGCCCAGAGAAGTGAAGTAACGTGCCCAAAGTCACCCAGCTGACAGTTGGCGCAGCCGGGATTGGAACCCACGACCTCTGACTCCAAAGCCCGGGCTCTTTCCACTGAGCCAGGCTGCTTCTCTATACAAAGTAGCACAATTATGATTTCTCTCCCCCTCGCTCTCCCCAGTCATCGGGGGGTCGGCCCCCGGAGACCCCTGCGTCTTCCCGTTCACCTACGGGGACCAGGAGTACCACACTTGCACGACGGCGGGCGAGGAAGGCGGGCGCCTCTGGTGCTCCACCACCACCAACTACCCCCAGGACCGCAAGTGGACGTACTGCCACCTCTCAGGTACCCAAGGGCGCCCCTGACCCCTGACCCCTGACCCCTGACCCCTACCCTTGGCAGGAGCTGGGGAAAAAAAGGGAGTGTGTGTTTGTGTGTCTGTGTGTTTTGGGGATGTGTTGCCGCCATCAGGAGAGGTGAGAGCTCACCTCCTCCAGGAGGCCTTCCCAGACTGAGCCCCTTCCTTCCTCTCCCCCTCGTCCCCCTCTCCATCCCCCCCATCTTGCCTCCTTCCCTTCCCCGCAGCACCTGTATAGATGTATATATGTTTGTACATATTTATTACTGTATTTATCTTACTTGTACATATCTATCCTATTTATCTTATTTTGTTAGTATGTTTGGTCTTGTTCTCTGTCTCCCCCTTCTAGACTGTGAGCCCACTGTTGGGTAGGGACTGTCTCTAGATGTTGCCAATTTGTACTTCCCAAGCGTTTAGTACAGTGCTCTGCACATAGTAAGCACTCAATAAATACGATCCATCCCCCCGTCTTACCTCCTTCCCTTCCCCACGGCACCTGTATATATGTATATATGGTTGTACATATTTATTACTCTATTTATTTATTTATTTATTTATTTTACTTGTACATTTCTATCCTACTTATTTTATTTTGTTGGTATGTTTGGTTCTGTTCTCTGTCTCCCCCTTTTAGACTGTGAGCCCACTGTTGGGTAGGGACTGTCTCTATGTGATGCCAATTTGTACTTCCCAAGCGCTTAGTACAGTGCTCTGCACATAGTAAGCGCTCAATAAATACGATTGATTGATTGATTGATTGATGATGATGATGATGATGATTTATTACTCTATTTATTTATTTCTTTGTTTTACTTGTACATATCTATTCTATTTATTTTATTTTGTTAGTATGTTTGGTTTTGTTCCCTGTCTCCCTCTTTTAGACTGTGAGCCCACTGTTGGGTAGGGACTGTCTCTAAGCGCTTAGTCCAGTGCTCTGCACACAGTAAGCGCTCAATAAATACGATTGATGATGATCAGAAACACACCAATCAATCAATTGTATTTATTGAGCGCTTACCGTGTGCAGAGCACTGGACTAAGCGCTTGGGAAGTCCAAGTTGGCAACGTATAGAGACGGTCCCTACCCAACAGTGGGCTCCCAGTCGAAAAGGGGGAGACAGAGAACAAAACCAAACATACTGACAAAATAAAATAAATAGAATAGATATGTGCAAGTAAAATAAATAAATAGAGTAATAAATATGCCCGGCCGGCTCCGCCGCTCGTCCGCCGTGTGACCTTGGGGAAGTCACTTCCCTTCTCTGGGCCTCCTCCGAAAAATGGGGATTGGGAGTGGGAGCCCCACGTGGGACAGGGACGGCGTCCGACCTGATTGACTTGCGTGTACCCCAGCGCTTAGGACAGCGCTTAACAAATACCATCGTTTTTGTTCCCTGAGTTGTCACCCTCGGGAGTGGGGATTGTTTATGTTGCCAGCTTGGACTTCCCAAGCGCTTAGTACAGTGCTCTGCACACAGTAAGCGCTCAATAAATACGATCGATTGATTGATTGCTGGTTTTCTACCTGCAAAACGGCGTCCCACTCCAGCCTCCCGTCCCCCTCGCCCAGCTTCCGGGCCCAGAGATTGAATCCCCCGGTCCCCCCGCGGCCTTCCTCTTGTCCACTCGGGCCTTATTACTCTATTTATTTATTTATTTTACTTGTACCTATCTATTCTATTTATTTTATTTGGTTAGTATGTTTGGTTTTGTTCTCTGTCTCCCCCTTCTAGACTGTGAGCCCGCTGTTGGGTAAGGCCCATCTCTGTATGTTGCCAACTTGGACTTCCCAAGCGCTTAGTACAGTGCTCTGCACACAGTAAGTGCTCAATAAATACGATTGATTGATTGATTGATTGATTGCTGGTTTTCTACCTGCAAAACGGCGTCCCACTCCAGCCTCCCGTCCCCCTCGCCCAGCTTCCGGGCCCAGAGATTGAATCCCCCGGTCCCCCCGCGGCCTTCCTCTTGCCCACTCGGGCCTTATTACTCTATTCACTTATTTATTTTACTTGTACCTATCTATTCTATTTATTTTATTTGGTTAATATGTTCCGTTTTGTTCTCTGTCTCCCCCTTCTAGATTGTGAGCCCGCTGTTGGGTAAGGCCCATCTCTGTATGTTGCCAACTTGGACTTCCCAAGCGCTTAGTACAGTGCTCTGCACACAGTAAGTGCTCAATAAATACGATTGATTGATTGATTGATTGATTGCTGGTTTTCTACCTGCAAAACGGCGTCCCACTCCAGCCTCCCGTCCCCCTCGCCCAGCTTCCGGGCCCAGAGATTGAATCCCCCGGTCCCCCCACGACCTTCCTCTTGCCCACTCGGGCCTTATTACTCTATTTACTTATTTATTTTACTTGTACCTATCTATTCTATTTATTTTATTTGGTTAATATGTTCCGTTTTGTTCTCTGTCTCCCCCTTCTAGATTGTGAGCCCGCTGTTGGGTAAGGCCCATCTCTGTATGTTGCCAACTTGGACTTCCCAAGCGCTTAGTACAGTGCTCTGCACACAGTAAGTGCTCAATAAATACGATTGATTGATTGATTGATTGATTGCTGGTTTTCTACCTGCAAAACGGCGTCCCACTCCAGCCTCCCGTCCCCCTCGCCCAGCTTCCGGGCCCAGAGATTGAATCCCCCGGTCCCCCCGCGGCCTTCCTCTTGCCCACTCGGGCCTTATTACTCTATTTACTTATTTATTTTACTTGTACCTATCTATTCTATTTATTTTATTTGGTTAATATGTTCCGTTTTGTTCTCTGTCTCCCCCTTCTAGACTGTGAGCCCGCTGTTGGGTAAGGCCCATCTCTCTATGTTGCCAACTTGGACTTCCCAAGCGCTTAGTACAGTGCTCTGCACACAGTAAGTGCTCAATAAATACGATTGATTGATTGATTGATTGATTGATTGCTGGTTTTCTACCTGCAAAACGACGTCCCACTCCAGCCTCCCGTCCCCCTCGCCCAGCTTCCGGGCCCAGAGATTGAATCCCCCGGTCCCCCCGCGGCCTTCCTCTTGCCCACTCGGGCCTTATTACTCTATTTACTTATTTATTTTACTTGTACCTATCTATTCTATTTATTTTATTTGGTTAATATGTTCCGTTTTGTTCTCTGTCTCCCCCTTCTAGATTGTGAGCCCGCTGTTGGGTAAGGCCCATCTCTGTATGTTGCCAACTTGGACTTCCCAAGCGCTTAGTACAGTGCTCTGCACACAGTAAGTGCTCAATAAATACGATTGATTGATTGATTGATTGATTGCTGGTTTTCTACCTGCAAAACGGCGTCCCACTCCAGCCTCCCGTCCCCCTCGCCCAGCTTCCGGGCCCAGAGATTGAATCCCCCGGTCCCCCCACGACCTTCCTCTTGCCCACTCGGGCCTTATTACTCTATTTACTTATTTATTTTACTTGTACCTATCTATTCTATTTATTTTATTTGGTTAATATGTTCCGTTTTGTTCTCTGTCTCCCCCTTCTAGACTGTGAGCCCGCTGTTGGGTAAGGCCCATCTCTCTATGTTGCCAACTTGGACTTCCCAAGCGCTTAGTACAGTGCTCTGCACACAGTAAGTGCTCAATAAATACGATTGATTGATTGATTGATTGCTGGTTTTCTACCTGCAAAACGGCGTCCCACTCCAGCCTCCCGTCCCCCTCGCCCAGCTCCCGGGCCCAGAGATTGAATCCCCCGGTCCCCCCCGCGGCCTTCCTCTTGTCCACTCGGGCCTTATTACTCTATTTATTTATTTATTTTACTTGTACCTGTTTATTCTATTTATTTCATTTGGTCAATACGTTCCGTTTTGTCCTCTGTCTCCCCCTTCTAGATTGTGAGCCCGCTGTTGGGTAAGGCCCATCTCTGTATGTTGCCAACTTGGACTTCCCAAGCTCTTAGTACAGTGCTCTGCACACAGTAAGCGCTCAATAAATACGATTGATTGATTGATCGATTGCTGGTTTTCTACCTGCAAAACGGCGTCCCACTCCAGCCACCCGTCCCCCTCGCCCAGCTCCCGGGCCCAGAGATTGAATCCCCCGGTCCCCCCGCGGCCTTCCTCTTGTCCACTCGGGCCTTATTACTCTATTTATTTATTTATTTTACTTGTACATATTTATTCTATTTATTTTATTTGGTCAATATGTTCCGTTTTGTCCTCTTGTCTCCCCCTTCTAGACTGTGAGCCCGCTGTTGGGTAGGGCCCGTCTCTCTACGTTGCCGACTTGGACTTCCCAAGCGCTTAGTCCAGTGCTCTGCACACAGGAAGCGCTCAATAAATACGATTGATTGATTGATTGCCTCCAAGGGCAGCACAGGTGGACAGGAAATCGGGGGTGGGTGGGGAGGAGGGACCAGGGATGGGGGGATGGAGGGAAAGTAGGGAAGGGCTGGAGGGAAGCGGGAAGGAGGAGGGGGCCGGGAGAGGCCGGGAAGCAAGCAGTGCCAAGGAAAGGACGTGGTGGGGAGACCGGACGAGATATCCGGGGTCTCAGTTTCCCTCTTGTCCTTCCCAGGCATGGGGGGCAACGATCCCACCAGCCCCTGCGTCTTCCCCTTCTGGTACAAGGGGACGGGCTACCGCACCTGCAGCCGGGCCGGCGACAGTAAACTCTGGTGCGCGACCACCCGTGACTATGACAAAGACCATCGCTGGAAATACTGCTCCCAGCTCGGTAACAATAATAATAATTATTATTCACGGTATTTAAGTGCTCACTATGTGCCAGGCACTGTAGTAAGCGCTGACAGGGCTGGGGCGGGGGGGCGAGGACCTTGGGCGGGAAACCCCCGGGTCCCCCTGGCCTTCTGCTGCCCTGCCTCCTGCGAAACCCAGACCACCCCCCTCCATTACCTCTAAACCCCCAAACCCTGACACCCCGAGCCCCCAAACTGCCTCGAAGCCCCGGCCCCTGAGGACCCCAACCCCGTGGCCTAGTGGCGAGAGCGCAGCCTTGGGAGTCGGAGGACGTGGGTTCGAATTCCGGCTCTGCCCCTTGTCTGTTGTGCGGCCTTGGGAAATTCACTTCACTTCTCTGGGACTCCGTTCATTCGTTCATTAATAATAATAGTAATAATGATGGCATTTGCTAAGCGCCTACTATGTGCAAAGCACTGTTCTAAGCGCTGGGGGGGATACAAGGTGATCAGGTTGTCCCACGTGGGGCTCACAGTCTTAATCCCCATTTTACAGATGAGGGAACAGAGGCGCAGAGAAGTTACGTGACTTGCCCAAGGTCACACAGCAGACACATGGGGGAGCCGGGATTAGAACCCGTGACCTCTGACTCCCAAGCCCGGGCTCTTTCCACTGAGCCACGCTGCTTCTCATTCAATCATTCATTCATTCAATCGTATTTATTGAGCGCTTCCTGTGTGCAGAGCACTGGACTAAGCGCTTGGGAAGCACAAGTTACCTCCTCTGTCAAATGGGGATGAAGACCGTGAGCCCCACGTGGGACCACCCCATTCCCTTGTATTCACTCAATCGTATTCACTGAGCGCTTACTGTGTGCAGGGCACTGTACTAAGCGCTTGGGAAGTCCAAGTTGGCAACATATAGAGACGGTCCCTACCCAACAGTGGGCTCACAGTCTAGAAGATCGATTCCAGCGCTTAGAACAGTGCTTGGCACATAGTAAGCGCTTAAACAAGTGCCATCGTCATCATCGCCCCACTGCCTCTAAGCCCCTCTCTCCGGGTCCCCCCGTTTCCCGGCCCCTCCTGCAGCCCACGGCGGGAATTCTGGCGGGAAGGGGTGCGTGTTCCCGTTCCGCTACGACGGGAAGCAGTACCGGGCCTGTACGGCCCGGAACAGCCGGGCCGGCTACTGGTGCGGTACCACCACCGACTACGACCGGGACCGGCAGTGGGCCTACTGCCCCGACACCGGTGCGCTGCCGGGACAACTGGGGGGACAACTGGGGGGGGCACTGGAAGCTGGGAGAGGTTGGGGGGACCTGGGGGAGGACAGATTGGGGAAGATGGGGCGGGGGGCAGCTGGGAGAACATTGGAGGAACATGGGGGAGGACTGGGGGGTTGGTGGGGGTTGGGGAAAGCGGGGGAGCTGGGGCGGGATTGGGGGACTAGGGGAAAGAGGGGGAGCAGGGAGAGAACTGGGGAAACTGGGAGAGGATTGGGGGTGTTGGGGAAAGTGGGGGAGCTGGGGGCAGATTGGGGGAGTAGGGGAAAAGAGGGGGAGCAGGGAGAGAATTGGAGGGAGCTGGGGGAGGACTGGGGGATTGGGGGTGTTGGGGAAAGCAGGGGAGCTGGGGGGGATTGGGGGACTAGGGGAAAGAGGGGGAGCAAGGAGAGAATTGGAGGGAGCCGGGGGAGGACTGGGGGATTGGGGGTGTTGGGGAAAGCGGGGGAGCTGGGGGGGATTGGGGGGAGTAGGGGAAAGAGGGGGAGCAGGGAGAGGATTGGGGGAACTGGGGGAGGACCAGGGGGTTGGGGGTGTTGGGGAAAGTAGGGGAGCTGGGGGGGAATGGGGGAGTAGGGGAAAGAGGGAAAGCTGGTAGAGGATTGGGGGAACTGGGGGAGGACTGGGGGGTTAGGGGTGTTGGGGAAAGTGGGGGAGCCGGGGGGATTGGGGGAGTAGGGGAAAGAGGGGAAGCTGGTAAATGATTGGGGGAACTGGGGGAGGGCAGAGAGAGCTGGGGAGGATTGGGGGTGTTGGAGAAAGCGGGGGAGCTGGGGAGGGATTGGGGGAGTATGGGAAGGAGAGGGCGCAGGGAGGGAATTGGGGGAGGATTGGGGGTGTTGGGGTAAGCGGGGGAGCTGGGGGGGATTGGGGGAGTAGGGAAATGAGGGGGAGCAGGGAGGGAATTGGAGGGAGCCG
Source organism: Tachyglossus aculeatus (assembly GCF_015852505.1). Taxonomy (NCBI): domain Eukaryota; kingdom Metazoa; phylum Chordata; class Mammalia; order Monotremata; family Tachyglossidae; genus Tachyglossus; species Tachyglossus aculeatus. Next base: position 52,416,394 of record NC_052075.1, on the reverse strand, counting down.
GGGGAGGACTGGGGGATTGGGGGTGTTGGGGAAAGCGGGGGAGCTGGGGGGGATTTGGGGGAGTAGGGGAAAGAGGGAGAGCTGGGAGAGGATTGGGAAACTGGGGGAGGACCGGGGGGTTGGGGGTGTTGGGGAAAGTGGGGGAGCTGGGGGGGTTGGCGGAGTACGAGAAGGAGAGGGAGCAGGGAGGGAATTGGGGGAACTGGGGAAGGATTGGGGTGTCGGGGAAAGCGGGGGAGCTGGGGGAGGACAGAGGGAGCTGGGGAGGCCAAGGGGAGCCGGAAGAAGATTGGCGGGAACTGGGGGAGGATGGGGGGAATTGGGGAGGCCAGGGGCAGCTGGGGGAGGAGGGCCGCCCCCCGGCCCCACTGACGGCCCGCACCCCCGCTCCCCCGCTCCCCCTGCAGCTGCCAGGATTTGAGGCGGTTCCGGAGACTCGGGCCCGGGACCCCCCGGGACCCCCCGGGCCCCCCGGACCCCCTGATGCGGGGCCGGGCGGGCGGGCGGGGGGCGGCCAGCCGGCCAGCCAGCCAGCCAGCCAGCCAGCCACACCTCCCTTCTCCCGCCGGAGCAAATAAAGTTTTCCCCCCTCCCACCCCGGCTCTGGCCGTGTCTGTCTCTGGGAGACCCCACTCCCCACCCCCTCCGTGACATCATCATCGTAAGAGCAATAGAGCCCGGGCTTGGGAGTCAGAGGTCGTGGGTTCAAATCCCACCTCCGCCACTTGGCAGCTGGGTGACTTTAGGCAAGTCACTTCACTTCTCTGGGCCTCGGTTCCCTCATCTGGAAAATGGGGATGAAGACTGCGAGCCCTACGTGGGACAACCTGATGACCTTGTATCTGCCCCTGCGCTTAGAACAGTGCCTGGCACATAGTAAGCGCTGAATACCATCATTATTAATGATGTAAAATGGGGATTATTCATTCATTCATTCATTCAATCGTATTTACTGAGCGCTTACTGTGTGCAGAGCACTGGACTAAGCGCTTGGGAAGTCCAAGTTGGCAACAATAGAGAGACGGGCCCTACCCAACAGTGGGCTCACTGTGAGCCCCCGTGGGACAATCTGATCGCCTTGTAACCTCCCCAGCGCTTAGAACAGTGCTTTGCAATCAATCAATCAAACGTATTTCTTGAGCGCTTACTGTGTGCAGAGCACTGTACTAAGCGCTTGGGAAGTCCAAGTTGGCAACACATAGAGACGGCCCCTACCCAACAGTGGGCTCACAGTCTAGAAGGGGGAGACAGACAACAAAACAAAACATATTAACAAAATAAAATAAATAGAACAGATATGTACAAGTAAAATAAATAAATAGAGTAATAAATACGTCCAAGCATATATACATATATACAGGTGCTGTGGGGAAGGGAAGGAGGTAAGATGGGGGGCTCAGTGTGGGACGGCCTCCTGGAGGAGGTGAGCTCTCAGTAGGGCCTTGAAGGGAGGAAGAGAGCGAGCTTGGCGGATAATAATAATGATGATGGCATTTGTTAAGCGCTTACTATGTGCAAAGCACTGTTCTAAGCGCTGGGGAGGATACAAGGTGATCAGGTTGTCCCACTTGGGGCTCACAGTCTTAATCCCCATTTGACAGATGAGGGAACTGAGGCCCAGAGAAGTGAAGTGACTTGCCCAAAGTCCCACAGCTGACAATTGGCGGAGCAGGGATTTGAACCCATGACCTCTGACTCCAAAGCCCATGCTCTTTCCAATGAGCCACGCTGCGGATATTGGGAGGGAGGGCATTCCAGGCCGGGGGAATAGTAGTACATAGTGAACACATAGTAGGCGCTTAATAAATGCTGTTATTATTATTATTATTATTATTATTAATGATGGTATTTGTTCAGCGTTTACTTTGTGCCAAGCGCTGTTGTCCCAAGCGTTTAGTGCAGTGCTGTGCACACAGTAAGCCCTCGATAAATACAATGAAATTATTGGCACACGCGAGTGCTTAAAAATGGTGATGATGATAATAATAATAACAATGATTATGATGATGATAATAATAATAAGAATAATAATAATAAGAAGAAGAAGAATAATGATGATGACAGTTGAGAACCAAACCAAAAGCGTAGGCCGGTGCTGCCCCCGGCGCCGCCTGGCGGCCAGTCGGCGTCACTGCGGGAGGCGGTGGCGAGGCGGACCGGAAGGACCAAGCGCCACCTGGCGGACACCCGCCGACGTTGCTGGCGGCCACGGCCCTTTCCTCCTGCTGGGCGGAGATTTATAATAAAATAATAATGATAATAATAATAATAATAATAATAACGGCATTTATTAAAAGCTAACTACGTGCAAACCACTGTTCTAAGCGCTGGGGAGGTTACAAGGTGATCAGGTTGTCCCACGGGGGGCTCACAGTCTTCATCCCCATTTTACAGATGAGGTAACTGAGGCCCAGAGAAGTGACTTGCCCAAAGTCACACAGCCGACAGTTGGCGGAGCCGGGATTTGAACCCATGACCTCTGACTCCAAAGCCCGGGCTCTTTCCATTGAGCCACGCTGGATAATGGAATTTATTATAATAATAATGGCATTTATTAAGCGCTTACTATGTGCAAAGCACTGTTCTAAGCACTAGGAAGGTTCCAAGGTGATCAGGTTGTCCCTCGTGGGGCTCACCGTCTTAATCCCCATTTTACAGATGAGGTCATGAGGCACAGAGAAGTGAAGTGACTTGCCCAAAGTCCCACAGCTGACAATTGGCGGAGCCGGGATTTGAACCCCTGACCTCTGACTCCAAAGCCCATGCTCTTTCCAATGAGCCACGCTGCGGATATTGGGAGGGGGGGCATTCCAGGCCAGGGGGAACAGTAGTACATAGTGGGCACATAGTAGGCGCTTAATAAATGCCATTATTATTATTATTATTATTATTATTATTATTAATGATGGCATTTGCTCAGCGTTTACTTTGTGCCAAGCGCTGTTGTCCCAAGCGTTTAGTACAGTACTCTGCACACAGTAAGCCCTTGATAAATACAATGGAATTATTGGCACACACGAGTGCTTAAAAATGGTGATAATGATAATAATAATAACAATAATGATAATTATAATGCTAATAATAATAATACTACTAATAATAATAGTGATGACAGTTGAGAATCAGACCAAAAGCGTAGGCCGGTGCTGCCCCCGGCGCCGCCTGGCGGCCAGTCGGCGTCACTGCGGGAGGCGGCGGCGAGGCGGACCGGAAGGACCAAGCGCCACCTGGCGGACACCCGCCGACGTTGCAGGCGGCCATGGCCCTTTCCTCCTGCTGGGCGGAGATTTATAATAAAATAAAATAATAATAATAATAATAATGGCATTTATAATAATAATAATGGCATTTATTAAAAGCTTACTATGTGCAAAGCACTGTTCTAAGCGCTGGGAAGGCTCCAAGGTGATCAGGTTGTCCCTCGTGGGGCTCACCATCTTAATCCCCATTTTACAGATGAGGTCACTGAGGCCCAGAGAAATGAAGTGACTTGCCCAAAGTCCCACAGCTGACAATTGGTGGAGCCGGGATTTGAACCTCTGACTCCAAAGCCCGGGCTCTTTCCTACTGAGCCACGCTGCTTCGCTAAAAAATAAAGCACTGTTCTAAGCGCTGGGGAGGTTACAAGGTGATCAGGTTGTCCCAAGGGGGCTCACAGTCTTCATCCCCATTTTCCAGATGAGGGAACTGTGGCCCAGAGAAGTGAAGCGACTTGCCCAAAGTCACACAGCTGACAGGTGGTGGAGCTGGGATTTGAACCCATGACCACCGACTCCAAAGCCCGGGCTCTTTCCATTGAGCCACGCTGCTTCTCTAAGCGCTTATTAAGCGCTATGTGCAGCAAAGCACTGTTCTAAGCGCTGGGGAGCTTCCAAGGTGATCAGGTTGTCCCACGGGGGGCTCCCAGTCTTCATCCCCATTTGACAGATGAGGGAACTGAGGCCCAGAGAAGTGACTTGCCCATAGTCACACAGCTGACCAGTGGTGGAGCCGAATTTGAACCCATGACCTTTGACTCCCAAGCCTGGGCTCTTCCCACTGCTTCCACAGATCATTTAGTATTAATATAATAAACCACTGATATAACATGTAACAATACATAACACTAAGCATAATATATCGATCTGTCATATTAATATATTATTGATATTGTCATTAATAGAATAAATTATTATTCCTATTTGTTAAGTGTTACTATATGCACCGAGCCCAATTCTAAGCTCTGTGGTAGAGACAAAGTAATTAGGTGGGACACAGTCCCCCGTCCCCTTCTGGGCTGTGAGCCCGTTGTTGGGTAGGGACCGTCTCTATCTGTGGCTGAACTGGACTTTCCAAGCGCTTAGTACAGTGCTCTGCACACAGTAAGCGCTCAATAAATACAATTGAAAGAATATGGGGCTCACTATCCTAATCCCTATTTTACACATGAGGTCACTGAGGCCTAGAGTAATGCTGATGGTATCTGTTAAGCGCTTACTATGTGCCGAGCACTGTTCTAAGCGCTGGGGAAGATCCAAGGTGATCAGGTTGTCCCACGGGGGGCTCACGGCCTTAATCCCCATTTTACAGATGAGGGAACTGAGGCCTAGAGTTACGACGATGGTATTTGTTAAGCTTCGGAGGAGCCGCCTGGCTTAGTGGCTTGGGAGTCAGAGGTCGTGGGTTCTAATTCCGGCTCCGTCACTTATCAGCTGTGTGACTTTGGGCAAGTCACTTCACTTCTCCGGGCCTCAGTTCCCTCATCTGGAAAATGGGGATTAAGACCGTGGGCCCCACGCAGGACAACCTGATAACCTTGTATCTACCCCAGTGCTTAGAACCGTGCTTGGCACATAGTAAGCACTTAAATACCATTATTATTATTATCATTATTATTATTATCATTATTATTAAGTGCTTACTATGTGCCAAGCACTGTTCTAAGCTCTGGGGTAGATACAAAGTAATCAGGTTGGACACAGTCCCTGTCCCATCTGGGGCTCACAGTCTTAATCCCTATTTTATAAGTGAGGTTACTGAGATCCAGAGTAATGATTGTATTTGTTTTTGGGACAACCTGATCATCAATCGTATTTATTGAGCGCTTACTATGTGCAGACCTGGTGTCTACCCCAGTGCTTGGCACACAGTAATAATAATAATAATGATGGCATTTATTAAGCGCTTACTATGTGCAAAGCACTGTTCTAAGCACTGGGGAGATTATAAGGTGATCAGATTGTCCCACGTGGGGCTCACAGTCTTCATCCCCATTTTACAGGTGAGATGACTGAGGCCCAGAGAATAATAACAATAATAATAATGATGGCATTTATTAAGCACTTACTATGTGCAAAGCACTGTTCTAAGCGCTGGGGAGGTTACAAGGTGATCGGATTGTCCCACGGGGGGCTCACAGTCTTAATCCCCATTTTCCAGATGAGGTAACTGAGGCCCAGAGAAGTGAAGTGACTTGCCCAAAGTCACATAGCTGACAATTGGCAGAGCCTGGATTTGAACCCATGACCTCTGACTCCAAAGCCCAGGCTCTTTCCACTGAGCCCCACCATCATCAATCGTATTTATTGAGTGCTTACTGTGTGCAGAGCACTGTACTAAGCGCTTCTCTAAGTAAGCGCTTAACAAATCCCACCGTTATGTCGCCAACTTGTACTTCCCAAGCGCTTAGTACAGTGCTCTGCACACGGTAAGCGCTCAATAAGATTGATTATTATTGTTGTTAAGTGCTTATTGTGTGCCAAGCACTGTTCGGAGCACTAGAGTAGTGATTTGCCCAGGGTTACACGGCGGACAAGCGGCAGGGCGGGAATTAGAACCCAGGACTTCCGACTCCCATTAGGCCAGAACGCGGGGAGCGAGGAGGGATGGCTGGATATTGTAGCGGCGACAGATGGGGTGCGGAATCAGTTTTTCTGGGAGTCCCGGATGCTGCAGGGATCATTTTCTTGGGCCTTCTTGGAAGTGCCGCTCCTCCTCCGCACACAAGGACTCCAAGGCGCTCCACATCAATCAATCAATCAATCAATCGTATTTATTGAGCGCTTACTGTGTGCAGAGCACTGTGCTAAGCGCTTGGGAAGTACAAGTTGGCAGCGAAAATCTACAAGGCATCGGCCGCTAATAATAATGGCATTTGTTAAGCGCTTACTATATGCAAAGTGCTGTTCTAAGCGCTGGGGAGGTTACAAGGTGATCGGGTTGTCCCACGGGGGGGGGGGCGCTCACAGTCTTCACCCCCATTTGACAGATGAGGGGACTGAGGCCCAGAGAAGTGAAGTGACTTGCCCAAAGTCACACAGCTGACAACTGGCGGAGCCGGGATCTGAACCCATGACTTCTGACTCCAAAGCCCGGGCTCTTTCCACTGAGCCACGCTGCTTAGAACAAAGCACTGTTCTAAGCGCTGGGGGGATACAAGGTGATCAGGTTGTCCCATGGGGGGCTCACAGTCTTCATCCCCATTTTCCAGATGAGGGACCTGAGGCTCAGAGAAGTTAAGTGACTTGCCCAAGGTCACACAGCAGACGTGTGGGGGAGCCAGGATTCGAACCCATGACCTCTGACTCCAAAGCCCGGGCTCTTTCCACTGAGCCACGCTAATTTATAATAACCGATTTCTTCCTTGGGATGTGGAACTCTATCTGGTGTTTCTCGCTCCTCGTCGTTCTGCAATGATTCCGTGGGGTGTAGAGAAAGATAATAATGGCACGTGTCCCGCACTTACTATGTGCCAAGCACTGTTCTAAACGCTCGGGGTGACACAAGGTAATCAGGTTCTTACAGATCCGCCGCCTTCGCCCCTTCCAAGCTCCCTGTGCCTCGGTGACCTCATCTGGAAAATGGGGATTAAGTCTGTGAGCCCCACGTGGGACAACGGGATCACCTTGTCTCTTCCCCAGCGCTTAGAGCAGTGCTTTGCACGTAGTAAGTGCTTAATAAATGCCATCATCATCACCATCTCCTTTTAAGCGAACCTTTCCTGAGCCTGGAAACCACCTCCCTGTCTAGGAACGGGCCACGGCTTGCCCCATCTTCAAAACCCTCTTAAAAACAAGACAAACCCCCTCTTCCAGGAAGCCTTCCCTACTTGCTCCCGACACCCCGCCTTATAATAATGATGGCATTTATTAAGCGCTTACTATGTGCAGAGCACTGTTCTAAGCGCTGGAGAGGTTACAAGGTGATCGGGTTGTCCCACAGAGGGCTCACAGTCTTCATCCCCATTTGACAGATGAGGTCACTGAGGCCCAGAGAAGTGAAGTGACTTGCCCAAAGTCACACAGCTGACAATTGGCGGAGCTGGGATCTGAACCCATGACTTCTGACTCCAAAGCCCGGGCTCTTGCCACTGAGCCCCGCTGCTTCTCTATCACAACAATTCATTCATTCACTCAATCGTATTTATTCATTCATTCATTCATTCAGTCGTATTTATTGAGCGCTTACTGTGTGCAGAGCACTGGACTAAGCGCTTGGGAAGTACAAGCTGGCAACATAGAGAGACGGTCCCTACCCAACGGCGGGTTCACAGTCTAGAAGGGGGAGACAGACAACAAAACAAAACATATTAACAAAATAAAATAAATAAATAGAATAGGTACAAGTTTTATTGAGCGCTTACTGTGTGCAGCGCACTGGACTAAGCGCTTGGGAAGTCCAAGTCGGCAACACATAGAGACAGTCCCTACCCAACAGCGGGCTCACAGTCTAGAAGGGGGAGACAGACAACAAAACCAAACATATTAACAAAATAAAATAAATAGAATAGGTACAAGTTTTATTGAGCATTTACTGTGTGCAGAGCACTGTACTAAGCGCTTGGGAAGTACAATTTGGCAACATATAGAGACGGTCCCTACCCAACAGTGGGCTCACAGTCTGGAAGGGGGAGACAGACAACAAAACAGAACATATTAACAAAATAAAATAAATAGAATAGGTACAAGTTTTATTGAGCATTTACTGTGTGCAGAGCACTGTACTAAGCGCTTGGGAAGTACAATTTGGCAACATATAGAGACGGTCCCTACCCAACAGTGGGCTCACAGTCTGGAAGGGGGAGACAGACAACAAAACAGAACATATTAACAAAATAAAATAAATAAGAATAGGTACAAGTTTTATTGAGCGCTTACTGTGTGCAGCGCACTGTACTAAGCGCTTGGGAAGTACAATTTGGCAACATATAGAGACGGTCCCTACCCAACAGTGGGCTCACAGTCTGGAAGGGGGAGACAGACAACAAAACAGAACATATTAACAAAATAAAATAAATAGAATAGGTACAAGTTTTATTGAGCGCTTACTGTGTGCAGCGCACTGGACTAAGCGCTTGGGAAGTCCAAGTGGGCAACATAGAGAGACGGTCCCTACCCAACAGCGGGCTCACAGTCTAGAAGGGGGAGACGGACAACAAAACATATTAAAAAAATAAAATAAATAGAACACATACAAATAAAAGAGTAATAAATACGGACAAACATATATACATATATACAGGTGCTGTGGGGAAGGGAAGGAGGTAAGGCGGGAGATGGGGAGGGGGAAACCCATCCGCCCGCCCTACCTCCTTCCCCTCCCCGCAGCACCTGTACATATGTTTGTACAAATCTATTACTCTATTTTACTTGTCCATATTTACTATTCTATTTATTTGTTAATGCTGTGCATCTAGCTTTATTTCTATTTGTTCTGACGACTTGACACCCGTCCACATGTTTGGTTTTGTTGTCTGTCTCCCCCTTCTAGACTGGGAGCCCGCCGTCCCCTCCCCACAGCACCTGTACATATGCTTGTACAGATCTATTACTCTATTTATTTTACTTGTCCATATTTACTATTCTATTTATTTTGTTAATGCTGTGCATCTAGCTTTATTTCTATTTGTTCTGACGACTTGACACCCGTCCACATGTTTGGTTTTGTTGTCTGTCTCCCCCTTCTAGACCGGGAGCCCGCCGTCCCCTCCCCACAGCACCTGTACATAGGCTTGTACAGATCTATTACTCTATTTATTTTACTTGTCCATATTTACTATTCTATTTATTTTGTTAATGCTGTGCATCTAGCTTTATTTCTATTTGTTCTGACGACTTGACACCCATCCACATGTTTCGTTTTGTCGTGTGTCTCCCCCTTCTCGACTGTGAGCCCGCCGTCGGGTAGGGACCGTCTCTATACGTTGCCAACTTGGACTTCCCAAGCGCTTAGTACAGTGCTCTCCACACAGTAAGCGCGCACGTTTTGTTTTGTTGTCTTCCCCTTCTAGGCTGTGAGCCCGCCGTCGGGTAGGGACCGTCTCTATACGTTGCCAACTTGGACTTCCCAAGCGCTTAGTACAGTGCTCTGCGCACAGTAAGCGCTCAACAAATACGACTGAATGAATTCTACTCCTACCCTCAGCACTTAGGTTCATGAGGACATTTTTATTTACACGCTCATTTATGGTTGTACATATTTATTATGGTTGTACATATTTATTACTCTATTTATTTTGCTTGTACATTTCTATCCTATTTATTTTATTTCGTTGGTATGTTTGGTTCTGTTCTCTGTCTCCCCCTTTTAGACTGTGAGCCCACTGTTGGGTAGGGACTGTCTCTATGTGTTGCCAATTTGTACTTCCCAAGCGCTTAGTACAGTGCTCTGCACTTAGTAAGCGCTCAATAAATACGATTGATTGATTGATTGATTGATTGATTTACACGTTCCATTATTCGTTCAGCGATTTTTGCCTGCACTACTTCCCGCTCTCTTCCTCTTTTTGAAAATGGTTTGGCCTCTCCACCTCTCTCATAATAGTGATGAGGTTTGTTAAGCGCTTACTATGCGCCAAGCACTTACTATGCGCCAAGCACGTAATCACCGGGATGGATGCAAGCAAATCGAGAGGGACACAGTCCCCGTCCCGTGTGGGGCTCCCGGTCTTCATCCCCATTTTCCAGATGAGGTCACCGAGGCCCAGAGAAGTGAAGTGACTTGTCCAAGGTCCCACGGCAGACGAGTGGTGGAGCAGGGGTTAGATTTCCCAAACACTCAGAGGGAAGCAGTGTGGCCTAATGGGTAGATCCCGGGCCTGGGAATCAAGAGGCCCTGGCTCTGCCACTCGTCTGCTGGGCACGTCCCTTAACTCTCCTTGCCTCAGTTTCCCCATTTGGAAAACGGGGATGAAGCCTGTGAGCCCCATGCGGGACAGGGACCGATTTGCTTGTATTCACCCGCTGTGAGCCCGCTGTCGGGTAGGGACCGTCTCTATATGTTGCCAACTTGTACTTCCCAAGCGCTTAGTCCAGTGCTCTGCACACAGTAAGCGCTCAATAAATACGATTGATTGATTGATTGATTCACCCCAGTGTGTGGGACTGTGCCTGGCACATAGTGAGCGCTTAACCCGGGCTTCGGAGTCAGAGGTCGTGGGTTCAAATCCCGGCTCCGCCACTTGTCAGCTGGGTGACTTTGGGCGAGTCGCTTCACTTCTCTGGGCCTCGGTTCCCTCATCTGGAAAATGGGGATGAAGACTGGGAGCCCCACGGGGGACAACCTGATTACCTTGTATCTACCTCAGCGCTTAGAACGGTGCTTTGCACATAGTTAGAGCTTAACAAATGCCAACATTATTATTAACGAACACCACAATTCTTATTCTTTTTTTAATAATAATAATGACGATGATGGTGTTCGTTAAACGCTTACTATGTGCCAAGCACCATTCTAAGCGCCGAGGTAGATACAAGGTCATCAGGAGGGGCTCACAGTCTTCATCCCCCCTTGACAGATGAGGGAACTGAGGCACGGAGAAGTGACCTGCCCAAGGTCACGCAACAGACAAGTGGTGGAGCCGGGATTAGAACCCCCGACCTCGGACTCGTTCCACAAAGCCGGGAGTCGCCTGCCTCGTCCCTGCGGACTGCTGAGCGGGACGAGACCTGGAATACAGAGGGGCGACGGCGCTGGGCCACCATTCATTCAATCGTATTTATTGAGCGCTTACTGTGTGCAGAGCACTGTACTAAGCGCTTGGGAAGTACAAGTTGGCAACATATAGAGACGGTCCCTATCCAACAGTACAAACATAGGTACAGGTGCTGCAGGGAGGGGAAGGAGATGGGGGGGGGGGGATTAATTTAAATTTAATAATGGCATTTATTAAGCGCTTACTATGTGCAAAGCACTGTTCTAAGCGCTGGGGAGGTCACAAGGTGATCAGGTTGTTCCACGGGGGGGCTCACAGTCTTCATCCCCATGTTCCAGGTGAGGTCACTGAAGCCCGGAGAAGCGAAGTGACTTGCACAAAGTCACCCAGCTTCGTCCCCCTCTCCATCCCCCCCATCTTACCTCCTTCCCTTCCCCACAGCACCTGTATATATGTATATATGTTTGTACATATTTATTACTCTATTTATTTTACTTGTACATACGTATTTATTTTATTTTGTTAGTATGTTTGGTTTTGTTCTCTGTCTCCCCCTTTTAGACTGTGAACCCACTGTTGGGTAGGGACCATCTCTAGATGTTGCCAGCTTGTACTTCCCAGGCGCTTAGTACAGTGCTCTGCCCACAGTAAGCGCTCAATAAATACGATTGATGATGATGATGACTGTCTCTATATGTTGCCAACTTGTACCTCCCAGGCGCTTAGTACAGTGCTCTGCACACAGTAAGTGCTCAATAAATACGACTGACTGATTGATTGATTGTTTGATTGACAAGCGGCAGAGCCGGCATTTGAACCCATGACCTCTGACTCCAAAGCCTGGGTTCTTTCCACCGAGCCACGCTGCTTGCCCAAAGTCACACAGTTGACAACAGGCGGAGCCGGGGCTCGAACCCATGCCCTCTGACACCGGGCGCGGGGAGGGCCCCGTGCCCCTCAGCCTCCTCTAACCGCTTCTCTTCTCCAACTCCCATGGCTCCATCTTCCTCCCTCCATCATCATCCTCATCAATCGTATTTATTGAGCGCTTACTATGTGCAGAGCACTGGACTAAGCGCTCGGGAAGTACAAATTGGCAACCTCCCCCCTCTAGCCTGTGAGCTCGCTGCGGGCAGGCCCTGTCCCTCTTTATCGTCCTCTTGTACTTTCCCAAGCGCTTAGTACAGTGCTCCGCACACAGTAAGCGCTCAATAAATACGACTGATTGACTGATTGATTGAAAACAAGTGCTTAATCATACCGACGGCATTTCTTAAGCACTTACTGTTGGAAGCCCTGGGAGAGACGGGGGGGAATCGGGTTCTCCCGCGTCTTAATCCCCATTTTACGGATGAGGGAACGGAGGGTTCCCCTCCGGCCCGGCCCCCCGGGGGGATCCGGGACCCCCTCTTTGGGCGAGCCACTTCACTTCTCTGGGCCTCGGTTCCCTCATCTGGAAAACGGGGATGAAGACTGGGAGCCCCACGTGGGACCCCCGAGACCCGACGCCACCGACCTCCAGGGCCTCGCGGGCTCCCGGGTGGCCCCGGCCCCGATCTTCCTATCCTCGGGGGGCCGGTCGGGGGGCTGGGGGGGAATCGGGTTCTCCCGCGTCTTAATCCCCATTTTACAGATGAGGGAACGGAGGGCTCCCCTCCGGCCCTGCCCCCGGGGGGGATCCGGGACCCCCTCTTTGGGCGAGCCACCTCACTTCTCTGGGCCTCGGTTCCCTCATCTGGAAAACGGGGATGAAGACTGGGAGCCCCACGTGGGACCCCCGAGACCCAACGCCACCGACCTCCAGGGCCTCGCGGGCTCCCGGGTGGCCCCGGCCCCGATTTTCCGATCCTCGGGGGGCCGGTCGGGGGGCTGGGGAGGACGGGGGGGGAATCAGGTTCTCCCGCATCTTAATTCCCATTTTACGGATGAGGGAATGGAGGGCTCCCCTCCGGCCCGGCCCCCCGGGGGGATCCGGGACCCCCTCTTTGGGCGAGCCACTTCACTTCTCTGGGCCTCGGTTCCCTCATCTGGAAAACGGGGATGAAGACTGGGAGCCCCACGTGGGGCCCCCGAGACCCGACGCCACCGACCTCCACGGCCTCGCGGGCTCCCGGGTGGCCCCGGCCCCGATTTCCCGATCCTCGGGGGGCCAGTCGGGGGGCTGGGGAGGACGGGGGGGGGAATCGGGTTCTCCCGCGTCTTAATCCCCATTTTACAGATGAGGGAACGGAGGGCTCCCCTCCGGCCCTGCCCCCGGGGGGGATCCGGGACCCCCTCTTTGGGCGAGCCACCTCACTTCTCTGGGCCTCGGTTCCCTCATCTGGAAAACGGGGATGAAGACTGGGAGCCCCCCGTGGGACCCCGAGACCCGACGCCACCGACCTCCAGGGCCTCGCGGGCTCCCGGGTGGCCCCGGCCCCGGTTTTCCGATCCTCGGGGGGCCGGTCGGGGGAGATGGGGAGGACGGGGGTCCTTCTAGGCCTCGGCCCCCTTCCCCTCGACATAACACGCCCACGGCGCCGTGAGTCCTTCCTCTTTAATGCCCTCCCCGGCGAACGAGACAGAGGGCGACACCCGGGTCCCGAGCCAGCCGTCGACCCTCTGGGGCCTCAGTTTCTCCCCCCACCTCAAAACGCCTGGTTAAAGCGCGTGGCGGAGGGGCCGGCGGGGTCTCGAGGACCGGGGAGAGCCCCTGAGCGGGCGGAGGGACGGAGTTTCACCCCGGCGACGGGAGGGCAGGCGTCCGGCGCGGTCAGGGCGGGGGCGGGTGGGAGGCCAGGTGCCTGTCGAGCAGCGTGCGGTGGGAGAAGACCTTGGAGCAGAGGCGGCACTGGGCGCGTTCGGGGCGGTGGGTGCGCATGTGCACGTTCAGCGAGCTCTTCTGGGTGAAGCGCTTGCAGCAGACGGAGCACTGGAAGGCCCGCACCCCCGTGTGCGTCACCATGTGCTTCAGCAGGTAGTCGCGCAGCGAGAACGACCGCCAACACACGCTGCACTGGTGCGGCTTCTCCCCTGCGGGACGGAGCGGGAGAGGGGGCGCGTCGCGGTGGGGGGGAGGGCGTCAGGACGCGCCCCCCAACCCCGCGGGCACCCCGACTTCTCTTATCCCGCCTTTGTGCCTCGGTTCCCTCGTCTGTCAAATGGGGATGAAGGCTGTGAGCCCCCCTGTGGGACAACCTGATCACCTTGGAACCTCCCCAGCGCTTAGAACAGTGCTTGGCGCTTAATAAAAGCCATCGTGATTATTCTTAGTATTATAAATCTCCGCCCAGCAGATTTATAGACTTCTAGACTGGGAGCCCGCTGTTGGGTAGGGACCGTCTCTGTGTGTTGCCGACTTGTACTTCCCAAGCGCTTAGTACAGTGCTCTGCACACGGTAAGCGCGCGATAAATACGATTGACTGATTGAGGAAAGGGCTTAATAAATGATAAACGCCACCATTATTACTATTATTATTATTTAGCCCCGGGGGGTGTGGGGCAGGGGGGTGGCACCCGAACAAGGCCCGCCAGGGCCCAGAATGACCAAGGCCACCATCCGGAGTCGATCAATCAATCAATCAATCAATCGTATTTATTGAGCGCTTACTGTGTGCACAGCACTGTACCAAGCGCTTGGGAAGTACAAATTGGTAACAGTCGTCTGGGTGCCCGTAATGGAGGATCTGGGGGGAGAGGGTGGGATCGCAGGGGGTTTAGGGAGAGATGCTCGGATGATGATGATGATGGCATTTATTAAGCGCTTACTATGCGCAGGGCACAGTTCTAAGCACTGGGGAGGTTACAAGGTGATCAAGCCGTCCCACGGGGGGGCTCCCAGTCTTCATCCCCATTTGACAGATGAGGGAACTGAGGCACAGAGAAGTGAAGTGACTTGCCCAAAGTCACACAGCTGTCGACAACTGGCAGAGTCGGGATTGGAACCCAGGACCTCTGACTCCAAAGCCCGGGCTCTTTCCACTAAGCCACGCTGCTCCTCCGGGGAGAGTCGGAGGGAAGACACACGGGAGTTGATCGGGAGAGGGTTGGGGATGGGGGGCGGGTGGGGTCTCCCGGAGTGAGAGACGCTCAACGCTCCCCCCAGTCTCCTTCCCGAGGGGCGGCCCCCCCGGTTCCCGCCCGCTGCCTCCGCCCCCCGTCCCCCCGATTCCTCCCTGGTCCCGGCCGGCGGGGACCCCGGCCCCTCACCGGAGTGGATGAACATGTGCTTGGTGTAGTTCTTGCGGGAGCTGAAGGTTTTCTGGCAGTGGCTGCACTCGTAGGACGGGTCCGGGGGCCGGGCCGGGGCGGGCCGGGGGCCGGCGACGGTGGCCGAGGCCGACGAGGAGGAGGAGGAGGCCGTGACGGCGGCGGCGGCGGCGGCCGAGGGCGGTGGCGGCGGAGGGACCGGGGGGGCCGGGGGCGGCTCCCCGTGCTGTAGGGCGGCCCCGCCGCCCGCCCCCAGCCCCACCAGGTTGGCCGGCCCCCCGCCCCCGGGCCCGCCCGCCGTCTCGGGCTGGACGCCGTAGAAGCCGGGCGGCTGCGGGGGCGGCAGGTGGAAGGGAAACAAGGCGGCGGCGGTGGCGGCGGCCCCGGGTCCGCCCGGCGGCCCCTTGACGCCCGGCGGGGCCACGAAGGCCAGGCCGCGGGGCTCGGGGGGCGCGGGGCGGGGGCCGAAGGCCGGGGCCCGCAGGCCGGAGGGGTCCAGGCTGCAGTCGGTCCGGTACTTGTCGCCCTCGGGCGGGGGGTCCCGGGCCCCGGCCTCGCCCCCGTCCTCGCTCTGCCAGGCCGGGATGAAGGTCTCCGAGAAGACGTCGGGGCCCGGGAAGAAGTCCTGGGCCTCCGGGGGCGGCGGGGGCGGCGCGGGCGGCGGGAACTCCAGGGCCTCCTTCCGCCCGGCCCCGTCCTTCAGGGCCCCGTCCCCGAAGAAGCCCCCGCCGCCGCCCCCGCCGCAGTCCCCGTAGCAGCCCAGGGCGGGGGCCCCGCCGTCCCCGGCCCCCGCGGGCTCCGCGGCCTCCGCCCCGCCGGCCCGGCCTCCTCCTCCTCCTCCTCCTCGTCCTCCTCCGCCGTCCTCCTCCTCGTCCTTGATGACCACGGGCAGGGCGTCCGCCAGCTGCAGGCGCACGGGCTGGCGCTGCTTCCGGCTGTGGCAGCTGTGGGGGGCCTCGGGCTGGGGGCCCCCGGCGAAGGCCCCGTCCCCGTCCCCGCCGTCGGCGGCCCCCCGCTCCCTCGGCGGCCCGGCCAGCAGGTCCCTCAGCTTGTAGCGCAGCTCCGCGCCGCCGCACGCCAGCTTGGGGCCGGGGTCCAGGAGGGCGGGGAGGTCCAGCGCCGGGGCGGCGGGGTCCTTGGGGGGCTCGGGGCCCGGGCGGGGGGGCCCCCGCGGGGCCGGCGGGGCGGGGGGCTTGGCGGGGCCGCGGCTCTGGGAGATGATCTGGGTGCACTCGTCGATGACGGTCTTGATCTGCAGGATGGAGGCGGCCGTCAGCGTCTGCAGGGCCTCCGACTGGGCCACCACCAGCGAGCCGCTGTACATGAACTCCACCAGCTGCTGCACGGCCTGGGCGGGCACCACGGGGGGCACCTCGATCTCCGAGTAGCCCAGCAGCAGCTTGTCGTGGAAGAAGGGCGAGCCGGCGGCCAGCACGCAGCGGTGGGCCCGCAGGGATGCGCCCTGGATGTGCACCGTCACGTCGCAGAAGTGGCCGCCCAGCCGCTGCCCGTTCAGCGTCTCCAGCAGCGACTTGGAGAAGTTCTGCAGGTGGATGTAGTGGACGGACTCCGAGGCCGGGGCCGCCATGGCCCCGGGCCGCTCGCTCGGGCGCCCGCCCGGGGGCCTGCCCTCGTCGCGCTCGACCGTCCTCGGGAAGCGGCGGGCTTTAGCGGAGAGACCCCGGGCCCGGGTTCTAATCCCGCGTCCGCCGTGGGGCCCGGGGCCGGCCGCTTCACTCCTCTCGGCCTCGGTTACCTCGTCTGGAAAATGGGGATTAACACCGTGAGCCCCCCCGCCCGCGGGGCGACCCGATTACCCTGGATCTACCCCAGCGCTTAGAACGGTGCTCGGCACGTAGTAAGCACTTAGCAGACACCATCATCATTATTATTATTATAGACCCTAAACTCACTGTAGGCAGGGAATAGGTCTGTTATACTGCTATGCTGGCCTCTCCCAAGCACTTGGTATTCATCCGATCGTATTTATTGAGCGCTTACTGTGCGCAGAGCATTGTACTAAGCGCCTGTAGCCTTCTACATTCAGTAAGCGCTCATTAAATATGATTGGGTAGGGACCGTCTCTATACGTTGCCAACTTGTACTTCCCTAGCGCTTAGAACGATGCTCGGCACGTAGTAAGCGCTTAGCAGATACCATCATCATCATCATCATTATTATTATAGACCGTAAACTCACTGTAGGCAGGGAATAGGTCTGTTATATTGCTATGCTGGCCTCTCCCAAGCACTTAGTATTCATTCGATCGTATTTATTGAGCGCTTACTGTGTGCAGAGCATTGTAGTAAGCGCCTGTAGCCTTCTACATTCAGTAAGCGCTCAGTAAATATGATTGGGTAGGGACCGTCTCTATACGTTGCCAACTTGTACTTCCCTAGCGCTTAGAACGGTGCTCGGCACGTAGTAAGCGCTTAGCAGATACCATCTTCAATCAATCAATCAATCAATCAATCAATCAATCGTATTTATTGAGCGCTTACTATGTGCAGAGCACTGTACTAAGCGCTTGGGAAGTACAAATTGGCATCACATAGAGACAGTCCCTACCCAACAGTGGGCTCACAGTCTAAAAGGGGGAGACAGAGAACAGAACCAAACATACCAACAAAATAAAATAAGTAGGATAGAAATGTACAAGTAAAATAAATAAATAAATAAACAGAGTAATAAATATGTACAACCATATATACATATATACAGGTGCTGTGGGGAAGGGAAGGAGGTAAGACGGGGATGGAGAGGGGGACGAGGGGGAGAGGAAAGAAGGGGCTCAGTCTGGGAAGGCCTCCTGGAGGAGGTGAGCTCTCAGCAGGGCCTCGAAGGGAGGAAGAGAGCTAGCTTGGCGGATGGGCAGAGGGAGGGCATTCCAGGCCCGGGGGATGACGTGGGCCGGGGGTCGATGGCGGGACAGGCGAGAGCGAGGCACAGTGAGGAGATTAGTGGTGGAGGAGCGGAGGGTGCGGGCTGGGCAGTAGAAGGAGAGAAGGGAGGTGAGGTAGGAGGGGGCGAGGTGATGGAGAGCCTTGAAGCCCAGGGTGAGGAGTTTCTGCCTGATGCGCAGATTGATCGGTAGCCATTGGAGGTTTTTGAGGAGGGGAGTGATATGTCCAGAGCGTTTCTGGACAAAGATAATCCGGGCAGCAGCATGAAGTATGGATTGAAGTGGAGAGAGACACGAGGATGGGAGATCAGAGAGAAGGCTAGTGCAGTAGTCCAGACGGGATAGGATGAGAGCTTGAATTAGCAGGGTAGCGGTTTGGATGGAGAGGAAAGGGCGGATCTTGGCAATGTTGCGGAGCTGAGACCGGCAGGTTTTGGTGATGGCTTGGATGTGAGGGGTGAATGAGAGAGCGGAGTCGAGGATGACACCAAGGTTGCGGGCTTGTGAGACGGGAAGGATGGTAGTGCCGTCAACAGAGATGGGAAAGTCAGGGAGAGGACAAGGTTTGGGAGGGAAGACAAGGAGCTCAGTCTTCGACATGTTGAGCTTTAGGTGGCGGGCGGACATCCAGATGGAGATGTCCTGAAGGCAGGAGGAGATGCGAGCCTGGAGGGAGGGGGAGAGAGCAGGGGCAGAGATGTAGATCTGGGATGTAGATGTAGATCTTCAACATCATTATTATTATTATAGACCGTAAACTCGCTGTAGGCAGGGAATAGGTCTGTTATATTGCTATGCTGGCCTCTCCCAAGCACTTGGTATTCATCCGATCATATTTATTGAACGCTTACTGTGCGCAGAGCATTGTACTAAGCGCCTGTAGCCTTCTACATTCAGTAAGCGCTCAGTAAATATGATTGGGTAGGGATCGTCTCTATATGCTGCCAACTTGTACTTCCCTAGCGCTTAGAACGGTGCTCGGCACGTAGTAAGCGCTTAGCAGATACCATCATCATCATCATTATTATTATTATAGACCGTAAACTCACTGTAGGCAGGGAATAGGTCTGTTATATTGCTATGCTGGCCTCTCCCAAGCACTTGGTATTCATTCGATCATATTTATTGAGCGCTTACTGTGCACAGAGCATTGTACTAAGCGCCTGTAGCCTTCTACATTCAGTAAGCGCTCAGTAAATATGATTGGGTAGGGACCGTCTCTCTATGTTGCCAACTTGTACTTCCCTAGCGCTTAGAACGGTGCTCGGCACGTAGTAAGCGCCTAGCAGATACCATCATCATCATCATTATTATTATTATAGACTGTAAGCTCACTGTAGGCAGGGAATAGGTCTGTTATATTGCTATGCTGGCCTCTCCCAAGCACTTGGTATTCATTCGATTGTATTTATTGAACGCTTACTGTGCGCAGAGCATTGTACTAAGCACCTGTAGCCTTCTACATTCAGTAAGCGCTCAGTAAATATGACTGGGTAGGGACCGTCTCTATATGTTGCCAACTTGTAAATAGTGCTTAGAACAGTGCTCGGCACATAGTAAGCACTTAGCAGATATCATCATCATCACCACTATTACTATTATAGACCGTAAACTCACTGTAGGCAGGGAATAGGTCTGTTATATTGCTATGCTGTCCTCTCCCAAGCACTTGGTATTCATTCGATCGTATTTATTGAGCGCTTACTGTGCGCAGAGCACTGTAGTAAGCGCCTGTAGCCTTCTACATTCAGTAAGTGCTCAGTAAATATGACTGGGTAGGGACCGTCTCTATATGTTGCCAACTTGTACTTCCCTAGCGCTTAGAACAGTGCTTGGCACATAGTAAGCGCTTAGCAGATACCATCATCATCATTATTATTATTATAGACCGTAAACTCACTGTAGGCAGGGACTAGGTCTGTTATATTGCTATGCTGGCCTCTCCCAAGCACTTGGTATTCATTCGATCGTATTTATTGAGCGCTTACTGTGCGCAGAGCATTGTAGTAAGCGCCTGTAGCCTTCTACTTTCAGTAAGCGCTCAGTAAATATGATTGGGTAGGGACCGTCTCTATATGTTGCCAACTTGTACTTCCCTAGCGCTTAGAACGGTGCTCGGCACGTAGTAAGCGCTTAGCAAATACCATCATCATCATCATTATTATTATTATTCTAGACCCTAAACGCACTGTAGGCAGGAAATAGGTGTGTTATATTGCTATGCTGGCCTCTCCCAAGCACTTGGTATTCATTCCATCGCATTTATTGAGCGCTTACTGTGCGTAGAGCATTGTACTAAGCGCCTGTAGCCTTCTACATTCAGTAAGCGCTCAGTAAATATGACTGGGTAGGGACCGTCTCTATATGTTGCCAACTTGTACTTCCCTCGCGCTTAGAACGGTGCTCGGCACATAGTAAGTGCTTAGCAGATACCATCATCATCATCATTATTATTATTATAGACCGTAAACTCACTGTAGGCAGGGACTAGGTCTGTTATATTGCTATGCTGGCCTCTCCCAAGCACTTGGTATTCATTCAATCGTATTTATTGAGCGCTTACTGTGCACAGAGCATTGTAGTAAGCGCTCAGTAAATATGATTGGGTAAGGACCATCTCTATATGTTGCCAACTTGTACTTCCCTAGCGCTTAGAACGGTGCTTGGCACGTAGTGAGCGCTTAGCAGATACCATCATCATCATTAATATTATTATTATTATAGATCGTAAACTCACTGTACGCAGGGAATAGGTCTGTTATATTGCTATGCTGGCCTCTCCCAATCACTTAGTATTCATTTGATCGTATTTATTGAGCGCTTACTGTGTGCAGAGCATTGTACTAAGCGCCTGTAGCCTTCTACATTCAGTAAGCGCTCAGTAAATATGATTGGGTAGGGACCGTCTCTATATGTTGCCAACTTGTAAATAGTGCTTAGAATGGTGCTCGGCACATAGTAAGCGCTTAGCAGATACCATCATCATCATCATTATTATTATTATAGACCCTAAACTCACTGTAGGCAGGGAATAGGTCTGTTATATTGCTATGCTGGCCTCTCCCAAGCACTTAGTATTCATTCGATCGCATTTATTGAGCGCTTACTGTGCGCAGAGCATTGTACTAAGCGCCTGTAGCCTTCTACATTCAGTAAGCGCTCAGTAAATATGATTGGGTAGGGATCGTCTCTATATGCTGCCAACTTGTACTTCCCTAGCGCTTAGAACGGTGCTCGGCACGTAGTAAGCGCTTAGCAGATACCATCATCATCATCATTATTATTATTATAGACTGTAAGCTCACTGTAGGCAGGGAATAGGTCTGTTATATTGCTATGCTGGCCTCTCCCAAGCACTTGGTATTCATTCGATTGTATTTATTGAGTGCTTACTGTGCGCAGAGCATTGTAGTAAGCGCCTGTAGCCTTCTACATTCAGTAAGCGCTCAGTAAATATGACTGGGTAGGGACCGTCTCTATATGTTGCCAACTTGTAAATAGTGCTTAGAACAGTGCTCGGCACATAGTAAGCGCTTAGCAGATATCATCATCATCACCACTATTACTATTATAGACCGTAAACTCACTGTAGGCAGGGAATAGGTCTGTTATATTGCTATGCTGTCCTCTCCCAAGCACTCGGTATTCATTCGATCGTATTTATTGAGCGCTTACTGTGCGCAGAGCACTGTACTAAGCGCCTGTAGCCTTCTACATTCAGTAAGTGCTCAGTAAATATGACTGGGTAGGGACCGTCTCTATATGTTGCCAACTTGTACTTCCCTAGCGCTTAGAACAGTGCTTGGCACATAGTAAGTGCTTAGCAGATACCATCATCATCATTATTATTATTATAGACCCTAAACTCACTGTAGGCAGGGAATAGGTGTGTTATATTGCTATGCTGGCCTCTCCCAAGCACTCGGTATTCATTCGATTGTATTTATTGAGCGCTTACTGTGCACAGAGCATTGTAGTAAGCGCCTGTAGCCTTCTACATTCAGTAAGCGCTCAGTAAATACGATTGGGTAGGGACTGTCTCTATATGTTGCCAACTTGTACTTCCCTAGCGCTTAGAATGGTGCTCGGCACATAGTAAGCGCTTAGCAGATACCATCATCATCATTATTATTATTATTATTATTATTATTATTATAGACCCTAAACTCACTGTAGGCAGGGAATAGGTCTGTTATATTGCTATGCTGTCCTCTCCCAAGCACTTGGTATTCATTCGATCGTATTTATTGAGCGCTTACTGTGCGCAGAGCATTGTAGTAAGCGCCTGTAGCCTTCTACATTCAGTAAGCGCTCAGTAAATATGACTGGGTAGGGACCGTCTCTATATGTTGCCAACTTGTACTTCCCTAGCGCTTAGAACAGTGCTCGGCACATAGTAAGCGCTTAGCAGATACCATCATCGTCATCATTATTATTATTATTATAGACCGTAAACTCACTGTAGGCAGGGAATAGGTCTGTTATATTGCTATGCTGGCCTCTCCCAAGCACTCGGTATTCATTCGATCGTATTTATTGAGCGCTTACTGTGCGCAGAGCATTGTACTAAGCGCCTGTAGCCTTCTACATTCAGTAAGCGCTCAGTAAATATGACTGGGTAGGGACCGTCTCTATATGTTGCCAACTTGTAAATAGTGCTTAGAACGGTGCTCGGCACATAGTAAGCGCTTAGCAGATACCATCATCATCATCATTATTATTATTATAGACCGTAAACTCACTGTAGGCAGGGAATAGGTCTGTTATATTGCTATGCTGGCCTCTCCCAAGCACTTGGTATTCATTCGATCGCATTTATTGAGCGCTTACTGTGCGCAGAGCATTGTACTAAGCGCCTGTAGCCTTCTACATTCAGTAAGCGCTCAGTAAATATGATTGGGTAGGGACTGTCTCTGTTGTCAACTTGTACTTCCCTAGCGCTTAGTAGAGTGCTCTGCACACAGTAAGCGCTCAATAAATACGATTGATTGATTGATTGATTGATTGATTAACTGACTCAAAGTGAAGCAGTGCGACCCAATGGATGGAACACGGGCCTAGGAGTCGGAAGGACCTGGGTTCTGATCCCGGCTCCGCCACCTGTCTACTGTGTGACCTTGGGCAAGTCACTTAACTCCCCTGTGCCTCAGTTCCCTCATCTGTCAAATGGGGACTAAGACTGTGAGCCGCCCCCGTGGGACAACCTGATCACCCTGTAACCTCCCCGGTGCTTAGTACAGTGCTTTGCACATAGTAAGCGCTAAAAAATAAATGCCATCATTATTATTATTGCCTAACTCCTCTGTGCCTCAGTTCCCTCATCTGTCAAATGGGGACTAAGACTGTGAGCCCCCCCCGTGGGACAACCTGATCACCTTGTAACCTCCCCAGTACTTGGAACAGTGCTTTGCACATAGTAAGTGCTTAATAAATGACATCATTATTGTTATGATTACCTAACTCCTCTGTGCCTCAGTTCCCTCATCTGTCAAATGGGGACTAAGACTGTGAGCCCCCCCCGTGGGGCAACCTGATCACCTTGTAACCTCCCCGGTGCTTAGTACAGCGCTTTGCACATAGTAAGCGCTAAAAAATAAATGCCATCATTATTATTATTGCCTAACTCCTCTGTGCCTCAGTTCCCTCATCTGTCAAATGGGGACTAAGACTGTGAGCCCCCCGTGGGACAATCCGATCACCTTGTAACCTCCCCATTGCTTAGAACGGCGCTTTGTACATAGTAAGCGCTTAATAAATGACATCATTATTGTTATTATTACCTAACTCCTCTGTGCCTCAGTTCCCTCATCTGTAAAACGGGGATGAAGACTGTGAGCCCCCCGTGGGACAACCTGATCACCTTGTAACCTCCCCAGCGCTTAGAACAGTGTTTGGCACTTAGCTGGCACTTAACAAATGCCATCATTATTAGAGAAGCTGCATGGCTCAGTGGAAAGAGCCCGGGCTCTGGAGTCACAGGTCATGGGTTCAAATCCCGGCTCTGCCAATTGTCAGCTGTGTGACTCTGGACAAGTCACTTCACTTCTCTGGGCCTCAGTTTCCTCATCTGTCAAATGGGGATTAAGACTGTGAGCCCCCCGTGGGACAACCTGATCACCTTGTATCCCCCCGGCGCTTAGAACAGTGCTTTGCACATAGTAAGCACTTAACAAATATCATTATTATTATTACTATGCTTTCCAAGCGCTTAGTACAGTGCACACAGTAAATGCTCGATCAATGCAATCGAATGAAGGGATGCACAGATACCATTAAAAAAAGAAAAAAACCGAAAACCAAGGCGATCGGAGGGGAGCGAGCTGGGCGGCTCGGAGGCAGGGGGATGGATGGAATGAAAAGCAGAGGAGAAGAAGAAGAGAAGCAGCGTGGCTCAGTGGAAAGAGCCCGGGCTTTGGAGTCAGAGGTCATGGGTTCTAATCCCGGCTCTGCCAACTGTCGGCTGGGTGACTTTGGGCAAGTCACTTCACTTCTCTGTGACTCAGATCCCTCATCTGTAAAATGGGGATGAAGACTGTGAGCCCCCCCGTGGGACAACCTGATCACCTTGTAACCTCCCCAGTGCTTATAACAGTGCTTTGCACATCGTAAGTGCTTAATAAATGCCATCATTATCATTATTATTATTCTCTGGGCTTCAGTTCCCTCATCTGTAAAACGGGGATTAAGACTGTGAGCCCCCCACGGGACAACCTGATCACCTTGTAACCTCCCCAGCGCTTAGAACAGTGCTCTGCACATAGTAAGCACTTAACAAATGCCATCATCATTATTATTATTATTATTATGTATTTATTACTCTATTTATTGATTTTATTTGTGCACATCTATTTATTTTATTTTGTTAATATGTTTTGTTTTGTTGTCTGTCTCCCCCTTCTAGACTGTGAGCCCACTGTTGGGTAGGGACCGTCTCTAGATGTTGCCAACTTGTCCTTCCCAAGCGCTCAGTGCAGTGCTCTGCACACAGTAAGAGCTCAATAAATACGATTGAATGAATGACTGTTGGGTAGGGCCCGTCTCTCTATGTTGCCAACTTGTCCTTCCCAAGCGCTCAGTCCAGTGCTCTGCACACAGTAAGCGCTCAATAAACACGACTGAATGAATGAATGTTGGGTAGGGACCGTCTCTCTATGTTGCCAACTTGGACTTCCCAAGCGCTTAGTGCAGTGCTCTGCACACAGTAAGCGTTCAATAAATACGACTGAATGAATGACTGTTGGGTAGGGCCCGTCTCTCTATGTTGCCAACTTGTCCTTCCCAAGCGCTCAGTCCAGTGCTCTGCACACAATAAGCGCTCAATAAGTACGATTGAATGAATGACTGTTGGGTAGGGACCGTCTCTCTATGTTGCCAACTTGTCCTTCCCAAGCGCTCAGTCCAGTGCTCTGCACACAGTAAGTGCTCAATAAATACGATTGAATAAATGACTGTTGGGTAGGGACCGTCTCTCTATGTTGCCAACTTGTCCTTCCCAAGCGCTCAGTGCAGTGCTCTGCCCACAGTAAGCGCTCAATAAATACGACTGAATGAATGACTGTTGGGTAGGGACCGTCTCTCTATGTTGCCAACTTGTCCTTCCCAAGCGCTCAGTGCAGTGCTCTGCACACAGTAAGCGCTCAATAAATACAATTGAATGAATGAATGTTGGGTAGGGACCGTCTCTCTATGTTGCCAACTTGGACTTCCCAAGCGCTTAGTGTAGTGCTCTGCACACAGTAAGCGCTCAATAAATACGACTGAATGAATGAATGTTGGGTAGGGACCGTCTCTCTATGTTGCCAACTTGTCCTTCCCAAGCGCTCAGTGCAGTGCTCTGCACACAGTAAGCGCTCCATAAATACTACTGAATGAATGACCAAATGCCCTCATTTTTAATGCGATCGAACGAAGGGCTTAAAAAAGGGAAAAACCGAAAACCAAGGCGGCTGGAAGGGAACAAACTGGGCGGCACGGAGGCAGGGGGATGGACGGGATGACCTTGTCCAGCCTCTCCTGCGGCCAACTGTGAGGTCGAAACACACCAACACACCAACACACCCGCACCCACACACACCCCCACACCCTCCTCCGCCATTTCCCGCCTTTCCCGCCCCTCCCCGTGCCTCAGTTTCCCCACCCACCCACGGTTATCTCACCGGTTACGTTGGGCCCAGGTTGGGGTCGCGGCCTGCACTCCGGCCATCGCCTTCGCCAGGGCCGCACTTCCGGCCTCCCGCCGCCAGGCGGAACCAGCGAGCGCGGCGCCCGGCGCCCGGGGGAAGGCGCCGGGGGGTGCACGCTTCCTGCGTCGCCATGGAGACCGGGGGAGCCGGCGAGGCCGGGGCCGCCGGCGGATAGAGGGGAAGCGTCGGCGAGGAGCGACCGCAGAGACGGGGCGCCCTCTCCGGCCGGAGGACTAGCGGAGGGAGGCGGGACCCTGGGAGAACCATCATTCACCCAGACGGATTTAATAATAAGAACGGCGGCCTTTGTTAATAATAATAATAATAATAATAATGATAGCATTTATTAAGCGCTTACTATGTGCAAAGCACTGTTCTTCCCTTCCCCACAGCACCTGTATATATGTTTGTACATATTTATTACTCTATTTATTTTACTTGTGCATATTTATTCTATTTATTTTATTTTGTTACTATGTTTTGTTTTGGTGTCTGTCTCCCCCTTTGAGACTGTGAGCCCACTGTTGGGTAGGGACTGTCTCTCTATGTTGCCATCCCCCCGTCTTACCTCCTTCCCTTCCCCACAGCACCCGTATATAGGTATATATGTTTGTACATATTTATTACTCTATTTATTTATTTATTTTACCTGTACATATCTATTCTATTTATTTTATTTTGTTAGTATGTTTGGTTTTGTTCTCTGTCTCCCCCTTTGAGACTGTGAGCCCACTGTTGGGTAGGGACTGTCTCTCAATATTGCCATCCCCCCATCTTACCTCCTTCCCTTCCCCACAGCACCCGTATATATGTTTGTACATATTTATTACTCTATTTATTTATTTATTTTACCTGTACATATCTATTCTATTTATTTTATTTTGTTAGTATGTTTGGTTTTGTTCTCTGTCTCCCCCTTTGAGACTGTGAGCCCACTGTTGGGTAGGGACTGTCTCTCTATGTTGCCATCCCCCCATCTTACCTCCTTCCCTTCCCCACAGCACCCGTATATATGTATATATGCTTGTACATATTTATTACTCTATTTATTTATTTATTTATTTTACCTGTACATATCTATTCTATTTATTTTATTTTGTTAGTATATTTGGTTTTGTTCTCTGTCTCCCCCTTTTAGACTGTGAGCCCACTGTTGGGTAGGGACTGTCTCTAGATGTTGCCAACTTGTACTTCCCAAGCGCTTAGTACAGTGCTCTGCACACAGTAAGCGCTCAATAAATACGATTGATTGATTGCCAACTTGGACTTCCCAAGCGCTTAGTCCAGTGGTCTGCACACAGTAAGCGCTAAATAAATACGATTGATTGATTGATTGATTGATTGTTCTAAGCGCTGGGGAGGTTACAAGGTGATCAGGTGGTCCCAAGGGGGGCTCACATTCTTCATCCCCATTTTACAGATGAGGGAACTGAGGCGCAGGGAAGTGAAGTGACTTGCCTGGAGTCACTTCGCTTACTAATAATAATGGCATTTATTAAAAACTTACTATGTGCAAACACCGTGAGCCCACTGTTGGGTAGGGACTGTCTCTATATGTTGCCAACTTGTACTTCCCAAGCGCTTAGTACAGTGCTCTGCACACAGTAAGTGCTCAATCAATACCTATTGATTGATTGATTGATTGATTGTTCTAAGCGCTGGGGAGGTTACAAGGTGATCAGGTTGTCCCACGGGGGGCTCACAGTCTTAATCCCCATTTTACAGATGAGGGAACTGAGGCCCAGAGAAGTGAAGTGATTAAATAATAGTAATAATAATAATAATGGTATTTATTAAGCGCTTACTATATGCAAAGCACTGTTCTAAGCGCTGGGTAGGTTGCAAGGTGATCAGGTTGTCCCACGGGGGGCTCACAGTCTTCATCCCCGTTTTACAGATGAGGGAACTGAGGCCCAGAGAAGTGAAGTGACTTAATAATAATAATAATGGTATTTATTAAGCACTTACTATGTGCAAAGCACTGTTCTAAGCGCTGGGGAGGTTACAAGGTGATCAGGTTGTCCCACGGGGGGCTCCCAGTCTTAATCCCCATTTTACAGATGAGGGAACTGAGGCCCAGAGAAGTGAAGTGACTTGCCCAAAGTCACACAGCTGACAAGTGGCAGAGCCGGGATTTGAACCCCTGACCTCTGACTCCAAAGCCCGTACTCTTTCCACCGAGCCACGCTGCTTCTCATGATGATGCTTCGTGATGACGATGATGATGGTATTTGTTCAGTGCTTACTATGTGCCAAGCACCGTTCTAAGCGCTGGGGGAGATATAAGGGAATCAGGTTGTCCCACGTGGGGCTCACCGTCTTCATCCCCATTTTTACAGATGAGGTCACTGAGGCACAGAGAAGTGAAGTGACTTACAGCAGACAAGTGGCAGAGCTGGGATTAGAACCCACGTCCTCTGACTCCCAAGCCCGGGCTCTTTCCACTAAACCACACTGCTCTGGCCCGGGTCGCCCTCCCTCCTCCTATCCGACAGACAATTACTCCCCCGCACCCGGTTCAGCACCTTCTTCAAGCCCCGTCTCTTCCTAGAGGCCTTCCCCGATTAAGCCCTCCTTAGCAGCGTGGCTCAGTGGAAAGAGCACGGACTCTGGAGTCAGTGGTCATGGGTTCAAATCCCGGCTCCGCCACTATCCGGCTGTGTGACTTTGGGCAAGTCACTTAACTTCTCTGGCCCTCAGCTACCTCATCTGTAAAATGGGGATTGACTGTGAGCCCCCTGTGGGACAACCTGATCACCTTGTAACCTCCTCAGCGCTTAGAACAGTGCTTTGCAAAAAGTAAGCGCTTAATAAATGTCATTATTATTATTATTATTGTTATATTACTATTTCCTCTTCTCCCACTCCCTTCTTCGCCTCCCCGACTTAAGGGATATAGACCCCAGCGCCTAGGTGTCCCGAATGCATTACTGTTAGTTGGGGGCTCACTGATGTTTGCTGGACTCTAACCTTGAGGACCAGCCGGTCCCTCAGAATTCTGGGGAAGCTTTCTTGTGGGCTCTGAGTCCTAATTACCACAACTAGCGGGGACCAGAGCCAAACCACCTTCTGCTCTAAAAGAAGGCTCTCTCTCTTCCTCCCTTTCACCCTCCCTCCCTCTCTCCCCCCTTCCTCTCCCTCTCTTTCCCTCCTCCCTCTCCACATCTTCCTTCTCCTCCCTCTCTGCCTCTTTCCCTCCCTCCCTCTTCTTCCATCTCCTTATCTAACTCTCCCTCTATCTCTCCCCCATCTCCCCCTCCCCTCCTCCCTCTCCTCTTCCTTCTCCTCCCTCTGCCTCTTTCCCTCCCTCCCTCTTCTTCCATCTCCTTATCTAACTCTCCCTCTATCTCTCCCCCATCTCCCCTTCCCCCCATCTTCCTTCTCCTCCCCTTCTGCCTCTTTCCCTCCCTCTCCCTCTTCTTCCATCTCCTTTCTAGCTCTCCCTCTATCTCTCCGCCATCTCCCCCTCCCCCCTCCCCACCTGCCTTCTCCTCCCTCTCTGCCTCTTTGCCTCCGTCTCCCTCTTCTTCCATCTCCTTTTCTAGCTCTCCCTCTATCTCTCCCCCATCTCCCCCTCCTCCCTCTCCTCATCTTCCTTCTCCTCCCTGCCTCTTTCCCTCCCTCCCCTTCTTCTACCATCTCCTTTTCTAGCTCTCCCTCTATCTCTCCCCCTCCCCCTCTCCCCATCTTCCTTCTCCTCCCTCTGCCTCTTTCCCTCCCTCCCTCTTCTTCCATCTCCTTTTCTAGCTCTCCAACTCTCCCCCATCTCTCCCTCCCCCTCCTCCCTCTCCCCATCTTCCTTCTCCTCCCCCTCTGCCTCTTTCCCTCCCTCTCCCTCTTCTTCCATCTCCTTTTCTAGCTCTCCCTCTATCTCTCCCCCATCTCCTCCTCCCCCATCTTCCTCCTCCTCCCTCTCTGCCTCTTTCCCTCCCCCTCCTGCTTCTTCCATCTCCTTTTCTAGCTCTCCCTCTATCTCTCCCCCATCTCCCCTTCCCCCCATCTTCCTTCTCCTCCCCCTCTGCCTCTTTCCCTCCCTCTCCCTCTTCTTCCAACTCTTTTTCTAGCTCTCCCTCTATCTCTCCCCCATCTCCCACTCCCCCTTCTCCCTCTCTCCATCTTCCTTCTCCTCCCTCTCTGCCTTTCCCTCTCTCTCCCTCTTCTTCCATCTCCTTTTCTAGCTCTCCCTCTATCTCTCCCCCATCTCCCCTTCCCCCCATCTTCCTTCTCCTCCCCCTCTGCCTCTTTCCCTCCATCTCCCTCTTCTTCCATCTCCTTTTCTAGCTCTCCCTCTATCTCTCCCCATCTCTCCCTCCCCCTCCTCCCTCTCGCTCTCTCCCTCTCCGCCTGTCTCCCTCCCTGTCCTCCCTCTCCTTCCTCCTCTTTCCTCTCTCTCCCCCTCGCTCTCCTTCCCTGTCCCTTCCACTCTCCCTCTCTCCCTTTCCTTCTCCCTCTTTCACCTCCTCTCCTCATCAGGCTAAACCCAACATGGCTGATCCCTTCGGCAGTTTTTCCTGTCCCTAGAACCTCCGGCTCTGCCCTTTCCCCAGCTCCTGCGGTAGATGCTCAATCGATATTATTGAGTGATTTATTGAGTCATCGCCGAGGACGGTGGTTCCTCAGAGGAAGGCAGATCCCACCAAGCCCTGCAGGAGGGAAGAGGAAGGGAAAGAAGAGGAGGGGAGCTGAGAAAGCTCAAGTTCCCCATCTTCGCCTCCTGGACCAGCCTGCTCCACAGGAATGTCCTGTGCCTAGCCCCAGGGCACAAAAGGGGCTCTTGGGTCTGTCTAATTGTACTTTCCAAGCGCTCAGTACAGTGCCCTGCACACAGGAAGCAGCGTGGCTCAATGGAAAAAGCACGAGTCAGAGGTCATGCGTTCAAATCCCACCTCCACCGCTTGTCAGCTGTGTGACTCTGGGCAGGTCACTTCACTTCTCTGGGCCTCAGTTACCTCGTCTGTAAAATGGGGATGAAGACTGTGAGCCCCTCTGGAACAACCTGATCACCTTGTAACCTCCCCAGCGCTTGAACAGTGCTTTGCACATAGTAAGCGCTTAATAAATGCCGTTATTATTCTTCTGGACTGTGAGCCCGCTGTCGGGTAGGGACCGTCTCTATATGTTGCCAACTTGTCCTTCCCAAGCGCTTAGTACAGTGCTCTGCACACAGTAAGCGCTCAGTAAATATGAATGAATGAAAGGGAGCGTTCAGTAAATTTGATTGAATGAACTAATAATAACCATAATAATAACAACTGGTATTTGTTAAGCATTTACTATATGCCAGGGACTGTACGAAGCGCGGGGATGGGGCCAAGCAAATTCATTCATTCAAAGTGCTCAATAAATACGATTGAATGAATGAATGAATGAATTCAATCGTATTTATTGAGCGCTTCCCGTGTGCAGAGCACTGTACGAAGCGCTCGGAAAGTACAGTGCGGCAATCAGGTTGGACACAGTCCCTGCCCCACGTGGGGCTCTCAGCCTTAATCCCCATTTTCCAGATGAGGTCACTGAGGCCCAGAGAAGTGAACTGACTCGCCCAAGGTCACACAGCAGACAGTGGCAGAGGCGGGATTAGAACCCTGGTCCTTCTGATTCCCAGGCCTGTGCTCTAGCCACTAGGCCATCTTGCTTCTCATCTGGCAAGCACTTACCGCATGCCATTCATTCATTCAATCGTATTTATTGAGCGCTTACTGTGTGCAGAGCACTGTACTAAGCGTTTGGGAAGTACAAGTTGGCAACGTATAGAGACGGTCCCTACCCAACAGTGGGATGCCAAGCGCTGTTCTAAGCGCTGGGGTAGCTACAAGTTCAGCAGGTTGGACACAGTCCCTGTCCCACATTCATTCATTTATTCATTCATTCATCGTATTTATTGAGCGCTTACTGTGTGCAGAGCACCATACTAAGCGCTTGGGAAGTACAAGTCGGCAACATCTAGAGACGGTCCCTACCCAATGACGGGCTCACAGTCTAGACAGACAACAAAACAAAATATGTGGACAGGTAAGTCGTCAGAAGAAATAGTAGTCAAGCTAGATGCACATCAATAACAAAATAAATAGAATAGTAAATATGTACGAGTAATAAATCCGTACAAATATATACAAATGTGGGGAGGGGAAGGAGGGGGGATGGGGAGGAGGAGAGGAGAAAGGGGGCTCAGTGTGGGAAGGCTTCCTGGAGGAGGTGAGCTCTCAGTAGGGCCTTGAAGGGAGGAAGAGCGTTAGCTTGGTGGATCATCATCATCAATCGTATTTATTGAGCGCTATGTGCAGAGCACTGTACTAAGCGCTTGGGAAGTACAAATTGGCAACATCTAGAGACAGTCCCTACCCAACAGTGGGCTCACAGTCTAAAAGGGGGAAACAGAGAATAAAACCAAACATACTAACAAAATAAAATAAATAGAATAGATATGTACAAATAAAATAAATAAATACAGTAAAAAGATAGGTACAAACATATATACATATATACAGGTGCTGTGGGGAAGGGAAGGCATGGAGGGAGGGCATTCCAGGCCAGGGGAAGGACTGTCTCTATATGTTGCCAGCTTGTACTTCCCAAGCGCTTAGTACAGTGCTCTGCACACAGTAAGCGCTCAATAAATACGATTGATTGATTGATTGATTGATTGATTGACGTGGTCGGGGGCCGATGGCGGGACAGGTGAGAAGGAGGCCCAGTGAGGAGGTTAGCGGTGGCAGAGGAGCGGAGGGTGCGGGCTGGGCTGGAGAAGGAGAGAAGGGAGGTGAGGTAGGAGGGGGCGAGGAGATGGATGGACAGCCTTGAAGCTGAGAGTGAGGAGTTTTTACTTGATTCATAGGTGGACAGGCAGCCGCTGGAGATTTTTGAGGAGGGCAGCAATATTCCCAGAGCGTTTCTGCACAAAGATAATCCGGGCAGCAGAGTGGGGCTCACTGTCCCAATCCCCATTTTCCAGATGAGGTCACTGAGGCCCAGAGATGTGAAGCGGCTTGCCCAAGGTCACACAGCAGACATGTGGCAGGGCCGGAATTAGAACCCACATCCTCTCTCCCCCTTTTAGACTGTGAGCCCTCTGTTGGGTAGGGACTGTCTCTCTATGTTGCCAACTTGGACTTCCCAAGCGCTTAGTCCAGTGCTCTGCACACAGTAAGCGCTCAAAAAATACGATTGATGATGATGATGATCCTCTGATTCCCAGGCCAGGGGCTCTTTCCACTCAACCACGCTGCTTCCTGGCCTGCTTCTCTGTGTTTTCTGCCAGAAACTTGAGAAATTGAAAAAAAGAAAGAAAGAAAATGGCAGGGGAGAGAAACGGAGGCCGGCTGGGGGGCCTCTCAACTGAGAGACAAAATCCTATGTGGGCATGAAAACTCTAATCAATCAATCGTATTTATTGAGCGCTTACCGTGTCTAAGGTCCTCAAGAAACAGGGAAAGCCGTGCTAGCCCCCCTTTCCTCTTCTCCCACTCTCTTCCGCATCACCCTGTCTCTGTATGCTGCCGACTTGTACTTCCCAAGCGCTTAGTCCAGTGCTCTGCACACAGTAAGCGCTCAATAAATACGATTGAATGAATGAATGAACCCTGACTTCCTCCCTTTATTCATCCCCCCACAGCCGCACAGCACTCACGTCCCTCTCTGCATTTATTTATTTATGTTAATGGCCGTCTCCTTGTGGGCAGGGAATGTGTTTATTTATTGTTATACTGTCCGCTTCCAAGAGTTTAGATCAGTGCTCAGCCCACAGGAAGAGCTCAATAAATAGGATTGACTAAGGAACAGATAATTCCCCCATTTGACGGATGAGGTGACTGAGGCTCAGAGAAGTGAAGTGACTTGCCCAAAGTCACACAGCTGACCTCCTACCCCTCCCCACAACCCCTGTATATATATATTTGTACAGATTTATTTACAAAAAACACGGCAGGTCACACGGCAGACACGTGGCAGAGTCGGGATTAGAACCCACGTCCTCTGACTCCCAAGCCCACGTTCTTGCCACTGGGCAGTGCTGAGAGTGGAAGCAGGGAGAGAATAAAAATAATAAATAATAATAACGATGGCATTTGTTAAGGGCTTACTGTGTGCAAAGCACTGTTCAAAGCGCTGGGGAGGATACAAGGTGATCAGGTTGTCCCACGTGGGGCTCCCAGTCTTCACCCCCATTTAACAGATGAGGTCACTGAGGCCCAGAGAAGTTAAGCGACTTGCCCAAAGTCACACAGCGGACTTATCTAATAGAGTAATAAATGCCGTGTGACCTCGGGTAAGTCACTTCACTTCTCCGCACCTCAGTTCCCTCATCTGTAAAATGGGGATTGAGACTGTGAGCCCTTGTGGGACAGTGACTGTGTCCAACTCTATTTGCTGGTATCCACCCCAGCGCTTACTACAGTGCTTGGCACAAAGTAAGTGTTTACCGAATACCAGAATTACTATTATTATTAACTGTATGAGAATGATTCCCAAATCTACCATTCCAGCCCTGACCTCTCTCCTAATATTTTGGTTTAACATAACATTAGACCAAACGAAACGTAACCTTTTCGCCCAACGCCGCTTGTTCCCCTTCTAGCCTGTGAGCCTGTTGTTGGGTAGGGATCATCTCTATATGTTGCCAACTTGTACTTCCCAAGCGCTTAGTACAGTGCTCTGCACACAGTAAGCGCTCAATCAATACGATGGAATGAATGAATGTCAGCTGTGCGACTTCGGGCAAGTCACTTCACTTCTGCCATCATCATTATTATTATTAAGTCACTTCACTTCTCTGGGCCTCAGTCACCGCATCTGTCAAATGGGGATGAAGACTGTGAGCCCCTCGGGGGACAACCTGATCACCTTGTATTCATTCATTCATTCATTCAATCGTATTTATTGAGCGCTTACTGTGTGCAGAGCACTGTACTAAGCGCTTGGGAAGTACAAGTCGGCAACATGTAGAGACGGTCCCTTCCCAACAACGGGCTCACAGTCTAGAAGGGGGAGACAGACAACAAAACAAATCTCCCCAGCGCTTAGAACAGGGCTTGGCACCTAGTAAACAGCGTGGCTCAGTGGAAAGAGCACGGGCTTTGGAGTCAGAGGTCGTGGGTTCAAATCCCGGCTCTGCCAATTGTCAGCTGGGTGACTTTGGGCAAGTCACTTCACTTCTCTGGACCTCAGTTCCCTCATCTGTAATATGGGGATTAAGACTGTGAGCCCCACGGGGGACAATCTGATCACCTTGTAACCTCCCCAGAGCTTAGAACAGTGCTTTGCACATAGTAAGCACTTAATAAACACGATGATTATTATTACTATTATTATTTTTAAGTCACTTGACTTCTCTGGGCCTCAGTTCCCTCATCTGTAAAATGGGGATTAAGACTGTGAGCCCCACGTGGGACAACCTGATCACCTTGTAACCTCCCCAGCGCTTAGAACAGTGCTTTGCACATAGTAAGCACTTAATAAATACCATTATTATTATTATTATTCTCTGTGCCTCAGTGACCTCATCTGGAAAATGGGGATGAAGACTGTGAGCCCCAGGTGGGACAACCTGATCACCTTGTATCCTCCCCAGAACAGTGCTTCGCACATAGTAAGCGCTTAACAAATGCCATTATTATTATTATTATTCTCTGCATTCTCACATCTCCTCCTGCTTTCGGGATGTCTCTACTCGGATGCCCCACAGACCCCTCGAACCTAGGACGTCCACAACGGAACTCCTCATCTTCCCATCCAAACCCTGGTCCTCCCCACTTCGAACCTTGCCCGTTACTGAAGACAACACCATTCGTTCATTCAATCGTATTTATTGAGCGCTTACCGTGTGCGGAGCACTGTACTAAGCGCTTGGGAAGGACAAGTTGGCAACATATAGAGACTGTCCCTACCCGACAACGGGCTCATCATCTCTGTCTCACAGTCTGGCAACCTTGGCATTATCTTCAAGTCATCTCTCTCACTCCACCCACGTATTCAATCTGTTCCCAAACCCTGCGGGTTCGACTTTCCCGTCGCTAAAATCCACCCTATCCCCTCCATCCCAACCGCTACCCCGCGGATCCGAACCTAAACGGCATCGGTTGCCTGAAAGCGACCACCTCACCGAGGCCTCCACCTTGAAGTTAGGCTTTTTCGAGACGCTTCTCCCCCTCCACACCCCAATTTTGGGGTTCAGGCGGGGGTTGGCTCGGTCCGGATCTCCCCTGGGGTCTATAACTCTGATGTTATTAGCACTGAGCAAGCCTAGATTCATTCCATTCCATTCATTCAATCGTATTTATTGAGCGCTTACTGTGTGCAGAGCACTGTACTAAGCGCTTGGGAAGTCCAAGTTGGCAACCTATCAATCAATCGTATTTATTGAGCGCTTACTGTGTGCAGAGCACTGTACTAAGCGCTTGGGAAGTACAAGTTGGCAACATATAAAGACAGTCCCTACCCAACAGCGGGCTCACAGTCTAGAAGGGGGAGACAGACAACGAAACAAAACATATTAACAAAATAAAATAAATAGAATATCCGACCTGATCCTAACATGCTCCGATTGCTTCTGCAGCAGGGGGCTGAGATATTCATTCATTCAGTCGTATTTACTGAGCACTTAATTCATTCATTCATTCAGTCGTATTTATGTAGCGCTTACTGCGTGCAGGGCACTGGACTAAGCGCTTGGGAAGTACAAGTCGGCAACATAGAGAGACGGTCCTTACCCAACGACGGGCTCGCGGTCTAGAAGAGGGAGACAGAACACAAAATCAATGAATCAATCAATCAATCGTATTTATTGAGCGCTTACTGTGTGCAGAGCACTGTACTAAGCGCTTGGGAAGTACAAGTTGGCAACATATAAAGACAGTCCCTACCCAACAGCGGGCTCACAGTCTAGAAGGGGGAGACAGACAACGAAACAAAACATATTAACAAAATAAAATAAATAGAATATCCGACCTGATCCTAACATGCTCCGATTGCTTCTGCAGCAGGGGGCTGAGATATTCATTCATTCAGTCGTATTTACTGAGCACTTAATTCATTCATTCATTCAGTCGTATTTATGTAGCGCTTACTGCGTGCAGGGCACTGGACTAAGCGCTTGGGAAGTACAAGTCGGCAACATAGAGAGACGGTCCTTACCCAACGACGGGCTCGCGGTCTAGAAGAGGGAGACAGAACACAAAATCAATGAATCAATCAATCAATCGTATTTATTGAGCGCTTACTGTGTGCAGAGCACTGGACTAAGAGCTTGGGAAGTCCAAGTTGGCAACATATAGAGACAGTCCCTACCCAACAGTGGGCTCACAGTCTAGAAGGGGGAGACAGAGAACAAAACCAAACATACTAACAAAATAAAATAAATAGAATAGATATGTACAAGTAACAAAACATGTGGAACGGGTGTCAAGTCAGCAGAATAAATAGAAATAAAGCTAGATGCACTTCATTAACAAAATAAATAGAATAGTAAATATGGACAAGTAAAATAAATAGAGTAATAAATCTGTACAAACATACATACAGGTGCTGTGGGGAGGGGAAGGAGGCAGGGCGGGGGCGATGGGGAGGAAGAGACGAAAAGGGGTGCTCTGTAATAATAATAATAATAATAATAATGGCATTTGTTAAGCGCTTACTATGTGCAAAGCACTGTTCTAAGCGCTGGGGAGGGGAAACAAGGTAACGAGGTTGTCCCAAGTGGGGCTCACAGTCTTAATCCCCATTTTACAGATGAGGTAATTAAGGCTCAGAGAAGTTAAGTGACTTACCCAAGGTCACACAGCAGACATGTGGCGGAGCCGGGATTCGAACCTATGATCTCTGACTCCAAAGCCCGTGCTCTTTCCACTGAGCCACGCTGCCTCTTCTTCTGTACTAAGCGCTTGGGAGAGTACAATACAACAATGAACGGACACATTCCCTGTCCGCAACGAGCTTACAGTCTTTACCAGAGGGAGCGGTATGGCTTGGGGGTTATAATAAGAATATTTATGGTACTTGTTAAGTGTTTCCTATGTGCCGAGCATTCATTCATTCAATCGTATTTATTGAGCGCTTACTGTGTGCAGAGCACTGTACTAAGCGCTTGGGAAGCACAAGTTGGCAACATATAGAGACGGTTCCTACCCAACGGCGGGCTCACAGTCTAGAAGGGGGAGACAGACAACGAAACAAAATAGGTACATCATTAACAAAATAAATAGGATAGTAAATATGTGCAAGTAAAATAAATAGAGTAATAAATCCATACAAATCTACATACAAATGCTGTGGGGAAATATGTAGAAGTAAAATAGAGTAATAAACCTGTACAAATATATATGCAATGGTTGTGGGGAGGGGTAGGAGGTCAGCTGTGTGACTTTGGGCAAATCACTTCACTTCTCTGAGCCTCAGTCACCTCATCCGTCAAATGGGGGAATCTATATCTCTATATATAGTGAGTGCGGGGCAGGCCGGGCTCGGGACGAGGCTCCGAGGGAGGGGGCCGCTCTCTTGATAATAATAATAATGATGGCGTTTATTACGCGCTCACCATGTGCCAAGCACTGTTCCAAGCACTGGGGAGGTCACATGGTGACCAGGATGTCCCACGGGGGGCTCACAGTCCCCATCCCCATCTCACAGATGAGGGAACTGAGGCCCAGAGAAGGGAGACTGTGAGCCCCACGTGGGACAGGGACTGCGTCCAACTTGATTTGCTTGCGTCTACCCCAGCGCTTAGTATAGCGCCTGGCACATAGTAAACGCTTACGTGGCTCAGTGGAAAGAGCGCGGGCTTGGGAGTCCCAGGTCATGGGTTCTAATCCCGCCTC
The DNA here is from genome assembly GCF_015852505.1 of Tachyglossus aculeatus. Taxonomy (NCBI): domain Eukaryota; kingdom Metazoa; phylum Chordata; class Mammalia; order Monotremata; family Tachyglossidae; genus Tachyglossus; species Tachyglossus aculeatus. The sequence goes on along the minus strand of NC_052075.1, from coordinate 52,377,402 downwards.
CCCCACATCAATCAAGCAATCGTATTTATTGAGCGCTTACTGTGTGCAGAGCACTGGACTAAGCACTTGGGAAGTCCAAGTTGGCAACATATAGAGACAGTCCCTACCCAACAGTGGGCTCACATGTCTGCTGTGTGACCTTGGGCAAGTCACTTCACTTCTCTGTGCCTCAGTTCCCTCATCTGTAAAATGGGGATTAAGACTGTGAGCCCCACACGGGACAACCTCATCTCCTTGTATTCCCCCCAGCGCTTAGAACAGTGCTTTGCATATAGTAAGCGCTTAACAAATACCAACATTATTATTATTAACAAATACCATCAGCATTATTGATCAACCATCTATGCCAATAACTCACGCATTTCCTTCCATCAGTCCTGATTTTACTGTTCAAACACCTTTACCCACAATGACTACCAGTTTGGTTTAATGGCAAGAGCCCGCGCTTGGGCGTCAGAGGACGTGGGTTCTAATCCCGGCCCCACCACTTGTCTGCTGTGGGACCTCGGGCAAGTCACTTCACTTCTCTTATGTTGCCAACTTGTGCTTCCCAAGTGCTTAGTACAGTGCTCTGCACACAGTAAGCGCTCAATAAATACAATTGATTGATTGATTCTCTGTGCCTCAGTTCCCTCATCTGTCAAACGGGGATTAAGACTGTGAGCCCCACATGGGACAAGCTGATTACCCTGTATCTCCCCCAGTGCTTAGAACAATGCTTGGCACATATTAAGTGCTTAACAAATAGGGTCATTATTACTTAATTTCTCTGGGCCACAGTTCCCTCATCTGTAAAATGGGTTTAAAAATGTGAGTCCCACGTAGAACCCGGGCTTGGGAGTCAGAGGTCATAGGTTCTAGTCCCGGCTCTGCCATATGTCTGCTGTGTGACCTTGGGCAAGTCACTTAACTTCTCTGTGCCTCAGTTCCCTCATCTCTAAAATGGGGATGAAGACTGTGAGCCCCCCGTGGGACAACCTGATCACCTTGTATCCCCCCAGCACTTAGAACAGTGCTTTGCACATAGTAAGTGTCTAACAAATGCCATTATTATTATTACAAGGTGATCAGGTTGTCCCACAGGGTGCTCAGTCTTAATCCCCATTTTCCAGATGAGGTAACTGAGGCACAGAGAAGTGAAGTGACTTCATCATCATCATCAATCGTATTTATTGAGCGCTTACTATGTGCAGAGCACTGTACTAAGAGCTTGGGAAGTACAAATTGGCAACATATAGAGACAATTGCTCTAAGCGCTGGGGTAGATACAAGATAATCAGGTTGTCCCACGTGGGGCTCACATTTTTAACCCCCATTTTTACAGATGAGGGGACTGAGGCCCAGAGAAGTTAAGTAATAATGATGATATTTGTTAAGCACTTACTGTGGGCCAAGCACTGCTCTAAGCGCTGGGGTAGATGGAAGGTAATCATAATGATGATGGCATTTATTAAGCGCTTACTATGTGCAAAGCACTGTTCTAAGCGCTGGGGAGGTTACACTGTGATCAGGTTGTCCCACCACGGGGGGCTCACAGTCTTAATCCCCATTTTACAGATGAGGTAACTAAGGCACAGAGAAGTTAAGTGACTTGCCCAAAGTCACACAGCTAATTGGTGGAGCAGGGATTTGAACCCCTGACCTCTGACTCCAAAGCCCGGGCTCTTTCCACTGAGCCATGCTGCTTCTCATGTAACCTCCCCAGCACTCAGAACAGTGCTTTGCACATAGTAAGCGCTTAATAAATACCATAAAAAAGCCGCACTTGGGACAACTTGAGTATCTTGTATCTACCCCAGCGCTTAGAGCAGTGCTTGGCCCACAGTGAGCGCTTAGCAAATACCATCATTGTTCCTTAACTTGTCTGGGCCTCAGTTCCCTCAGCTGCAAAATGGCGGTTAAGAGTGTCAGCCCCACGTGGGACCACCTCATTACCCTCCATCTCCCCCAGCGCTCAGAGCAATGCTTGGCACGTAGTAAGCGCTTAACAAACACCATAATAATAATAATTAATTATTATTACAGGGCTCTGCACATAAGTAAGTGCTTAATAAATGCCATTAAAAAAAGCCCTGCTTGGGACAACTTGATTATCTTGTATCTACCCCGGCGCTTAATAAATGCCATAAAAAAAGCCCCACTTGGGACAACTTGATTATCTTGTATCTCCCTCAGCGCTTAGAGCAGTGCTTGTCCCACAGTGAGCGCTTAACAAATACCATCATTGTTCCTTGTCTGGACCTCAGTTCCCTCAGCTGCAAAATGGCGGTTAAGAGTGTCAGCCCCACGTGGGACCACCTCATTACCCTCCATCTCCCCCACTGCTCAGAACAATGCTTGGCGCCTAGTAAGCGCTTAACAAATACCATAATAATAATAATAAATTATTATTACAGGGCTCTGCACATAGTAAGCACTTAATAAATGTCATAAAAATGCCCCGCTTGGGACAACGTGATTATCTTGCATCTACCCCAGCGCTTAATAAATGCCATTAAAAAAAAGCCCCACTTGGGACAACTTGATTATCTTGTATCTCCCCCGGCGCTTAGAGCAGTGCTTGGCCCACAGTGAATGCTTAACAAATACCATCATTGTTCCTTCACTTGTCTGGGCCTCAGTTCCCTCATCTGCAAAATGGCGGTTCAAAGTGTCAGCCCCACGTGGGACCCACCTCATTATCCTCCATCTCCCCCAGCGCCCAGAACAATGCTTGGCACATAGTAAGCGCTTAACAAAACACCATAATAATAATGAATTATTATTACAGGGCTCTGCACATAGTAAGCGCTTAATAAATGCCATAAAAAAAGCCCCGCTTGGGACAACTTGATTATCTTGCATCTACCCCAGCACTTAATAAATGCCATTAAAAAAAAGTCCCACTTGGGACAACTTGATTATCTTGTATCTCCCCCGGCGCTTAGAGCAGTGCTTGGCCCACAGTGAGCGCTTAACAAATACCATCATTGTTCCTTCACTTGTCTGGGCCTCAGTTCCCTCATCTGCAAAATGGCGGTTAAAAGTGTCAGCCCCACGTGGGACCACCTCATTACCCTCCATGTCCCCCAGTGCCCGAAACAATGCTTGGCACGTAGTAAGCGCTTAACAAAACACCATAATAATAATGAATTATTATTACAGGGCTCTGCACATAGTAAGCGCTTAATAAATGCCATAAAAAAAGCCCCGCTTGGGACAACTTGATTATCTTGCATCTACCCCAGCACTTAATAAATGCCATTAAAAAAAAGCCCCACTTGGGACAACTTGATTATCTTGTATCTCCCCCGGCGCTTAGAGCAGTGCTTGGCCCACAGTGAATGCTTAACAAATACCATCATTGTTCCTTCACTTGTCTGGGCCTCAGTTCCCTCATCTGCAAAATGGCGGTTCAAAGTGTCAGCCCCACGTGGGACCCACCTCATTATCCTCCATCTCCCCCAGCGCCCAGAACAATGCTTGGCACATAGTAAGCGCTTAACAAAACACCATAATAATAATGAATTATTATTACAGGGCTCTGCACATAGTAAGCGCTTAATAAATGCCATAAAAAAAGCCCCGCTTGGGACAACTTGATTATCTTGCATCTACCCCAGCACTTAATAAATGCCATTAAAAAAAAGTCCCACTTGGGACAACTTGATTATCTTGTATCTCCCCCGGCGCTTAGAGCAGTGCTTGGCCCACAGTGAGCGCTTAACAAATACCATCATTGTTCCTTCACTTGTCTGGGCCTCAGTTCCCTCATCTGCAAAATGGCGGTTCAAAGTGTCAGCCCCACGTGGGACCCACCTCATTATCCTCCATGTCCCCCAGCGCCCAGAACAATGCTTGGCACATAGTAAGCGCTTAACAAAACACCATAATAATAATGAATTATTATTACAGGGCTCTGCACATAGTAAGCGCTTAATAAATGCCATAAAAAAGCCCCGCTTGGGACAACATGATTATCTTGCATCTACCCCAGCGCTTAATAAATGCCATTAAAAAAAAGCCCCACTTGGGACAACTTGATTATCTTGTATCTCCCCCGGCGCTTAGAGCAGTGCTTGGCCCACAGTGAGCGCTTAACAAATACCATCATTGTTCCTTCACTTGTCTGGGCCTCAGTTCCCTCATCTGCAAAATGGCGGTTCAAAGTGTCAGCCCCACGTGGGACCCACCTCATTATCCTCCATCTCCCCCAGCGCCCAGAACAATGCTTGGCACATAGTAAGCGCTTAACAAAACACCATAATAATAATGAATTATTATTACAGGGCTCTGCACATAGTAAGCGCTTAATAAATGCCATAAAAAAACCCCGCTTGGGACAACTTGATTATCTTGTATCTACCCCAGCGCTTAATAAATGCCATAAAAAAAAACCCCACTTGGGACAACTTGATTATCTTGTATTTCCCCCAGCGCTTAGAGCAGTGCTTGTCCCACAGTGAGCGCTTAACAAATACCATCATTGTTCCTTCACTTGTCTGGGCCTCAGTTCCCTCATCTGCAAAATGGCGGTTAAAAGTGTCAGCCCCACGTGGGACCACCTCATTACCCTCCATGTCCCCCAGTGCCCGAAACAATGCTTGGCACGTAGTAAGCGCTTAACAAATACCATAATAGTAATAATTAATTATTATTATATGGCTCTGCACATAGTAAGCGCTTAATAAATGCCATAAAAAAACCCCGCTTGGGACAACTTGATTATCTTGTATCTACCCCAGCGCTTAATAAATGCCATAAAAAAAAAACCCCACTTGGGACAACTTGATTATCTTGTATCTCCCCCGGCGCTTAGAGCAGTGCTTGTCCCACAGTGAGCGCTTAACAAACACCATCATTGTTCCTTAACCTGTCTGGGCCTCAGTTCCCTCATCTGCAAAATGGCGGTTAAGAGTGTCAGCCCCACGTGGGACCACCTCATTCCCCTCCACCTCCCCCAGCTCCCAGAACAATGCTTGGCACGTAGTAAGCGCTTAATAAAAAACACCATAATAATAATAATTATTATCATTACAGTGTTTTGCACCTAGTAAGCGCTCAGTCGATAGGACTGAAGGAATTGAATGGGCTGAGGGAGGGGGATTCTCCACAGGCCTTCCCTCAGAAGATGGACAGGTGCGGGAGCCAATGGGCGTGCCCCATTCCGGCCCCGCCCCCTCCCGGCGCGCGCAGGTGGTGGTGTGGGGGGGGGGGCGAGAAGCGGCTGCGTCACCGTCACGCGCTCGCGCCTTTCTCCACCCCGCCCCCCCCCCTCCACGCCGCCGTGGGTATTGTTGTCTTCGCTCAGGGCGGCCCCCGCGCGCATGCGCGGTGTGGGGGGGGGCGAACTGAAGCGAGACAAGAAGCGGTCGGCTGTGGTTTCCGCGCAGGCGCGGGGGCCGGAGTGTGTGTTTGTGTGTGCGCGCGCGCGCGCGCCTCGGCGTTCGCCCCTCCCCCCGCCCTGGTTGCGGCCGCGCGGACAGTTGGCGTTGCCGGGCGACGGGCGCGCGCGCGCGCGCTAGCGCGTGGCGGTCGGGGCCTCCCTACGGCGCGTGCGCGAGCGCCCCTCCCCCCTCCCCCGCGTCGCCGGTGTGTGAGGAGAAGGAGGCGGCCATGGCGGCGTCGGTGGCCTCCTCGGCGGCGTCTTCGATGGGCCCGGGCCCCGCGGGCGACGGCGGGGAGGTGTCGGGCCCGCCCGGGGAGAAGCGGGGCGGTGCGGTGGTGGGCGGGGGCCCCGAGGCCCTGGAGCTGCTGGAGCACTGCGGCGTGTGCCGGGAGCGGCTGCGGGCCGAGCGGGAGCCCCGCCTGCTGCCCTGCCTGCACTCGGTGTGCGGGGCCTGCCTCGGAAACCCCAAGCACCACAACGCCAGCAACAACAACGACGGCCCCGGGAACGTCAACGCCAGCCCCCAGGACGGACCAGGTCAGCGCCCTCCTCTCAGCGCTACCTATTGGACGCCCGCACTGCGGACCCCGCACGCGTCTTTCTAACCGCCTTCCCCCTACTGAGCGCTCACCGTGGGCACAACGCTCTTCTAACCGCTTTCCCCCCAGTCAGGCCTGTGTAGTGAGCGCCTACTGTGGGCAGATCACTCTTCTAACATATACTCTATTTATTTATTTATTTTACTTGTACATTTCTATCCTACTTATTTTATTTTGTTGGTATGTTTGGTTCTGTTCTCTGTCTCCCCCTTTTAGACTGTGAGCCCACTGTTGGGTAGGGACTGTCTCTGTGGGATGCCAGTTTGGACTTCCCAAGCGCTTAGTACAGCGCTCTGCACATAGTAAGCGCTCAGTAAATACGATTGATTGATTGATTCTAACCGCCTTCCCCCTATTCAGCCCTGTTTAGTGAGCGCTCATTGTGTGGAGAGCACTGTTCTAACCGCTTTCCCCCTGTTTAGTGAGCGCCCACTGTGGGCAGAGCCCTCTTCTCATCGCTTTCTCCCTGTTCAATCCTGTTTAGTGAGCGCTCACTATGGGCAGAGCCCTGTTTTAAGCGCTTTCCCCCTATTCAGTCCTCTTTAGTGAGCGCCCACTGTGGGCAGAGCACTCTTCTCATCGCTTTCCCCCATTCAATCCTGTTTAGTGAGCGCCCACTGTGGGCAGAGCACTCTTCTCATCGCTTTCTCCCTATTCAGTCCTGTTTAGTGAGCGCTCACTGTTGGCAGAACACTCTTCTAACCGCTTTCCCCCTATTCAACCCTGTTTATTGAGCGCTCATTGTGTGGAGAGCACTCTTCTAACCGCTTTCCCCCCATTCAGTTCTGTTTAGTGAGCGCTCATTATGGGCAGAGCACTCTCCTCATCGCTTTCTCCCTATTCAGGCCTCTTTAGTGAGCGCTCACTATGGGCAAAGCCCAGTTTTAAGCGCTTTCCCCCTATTCAATCCTGTTTATTGAGCGCTCAGTATGGGCAGAGCCCTTTTTTAAGCGCTTTCCCCCTATTCAGTCCTGTTTAGTGAGCGCGCACTATGGGCAGAGCCCTGTTTTAAGCGCTTTCCCCCTATTCAGCCCTGTTTAGTGAGCGCTCATTGTGGGCAGAGCACTCTTCTCATCGCTTTCCCCCTATTCAATCCTGTTTATTGAGCGCTCACTGTGGGCAGAATATTCTTCTAACCGCTTTCCCCCTATTCAGTCCTCTTTATTGAGCGCTCACTGTGGGCACAACGCTCTTCTAACCGCTTTCCCCCTAGTCAGGCCTGTGTAGTGAGCGCCTGCTGTGGGCAGAGCACTCTTCTCATCGCTTACTCCCTAGTCAGTCCTGTTTAGTGAGCGCTCACTGTTGGCAGAACACTCTTCTAACCGCTTTCCCCCTATTCAACCCTGTTTATTGAGCGCTCATTGTGTGGAGAGCACTCTTCTAACCGCTTTCCCCCCATTCAGTCCTGTTTAGTGAGCGCTCACTATGGGCAGAGCACTCTCCTCATCGCTTTCTCCCTATTCAGTCCTCTTTAGTGAGCGCTCACTATGGGCAAAGCCCAGTTTTAAGCGCTTTCCCCCTATTCAATCCTGTTTATTGAGCGCTCACTATGGGCAGAGCCCTTTTTTAAGCGCTTTCCCCCTATTCAGTCCTGTTTAGTGAGCGCGCACTATGGGCAGAGCCCTGTTTTAAGCGCTTTCCCCCTATTCAGCCCTGTTTAGTGAGCGCTCATTGTGGGCAGAGCGCTCTTCTCATCGCTTTCCCCCTATTCAATCCTGTTTATTGAGCGCTCACGGTGGGCAGAATATTCTTCTAACCGCTTTCCCCCTATTCAGTCCTCTTTATTGAGCGCTCACTGTGGGCAGAGCACTCTTCTAACCGCTTTCCCCCTAGTCAGGCCTCTTTAGTGAGCGCTCACTGTGGGCAGAGCACTCTTCTAGCCGCTTTTTCTCCATTCAGCCCTGTTTAGTGAGCGCTCATTGTGTGGAGAGCACTGTTCTAACCGCTTTCCCCCTAGTCACTCCTATGTAGTGAGCGCCCACTGTGGGCAGAGCACTCTTCTCATCGCTTTCCCCCTATTCAATCCTGTTTATTGAGCGCTCACTGTGGGCAGAATATTCTTCTAACCGCTTTCCCCCTATTCAGTCCTCTTTATTGAGCGCTCACTGTGGGCAGAGCACTCTTCTAACCGCTTTCCCCCTATTCAGGCCTCTTTAGTGAGCGCTCACTGTGGGCAGAGCACTCTTCTAGCCGCTTTTTCTCCATTCAGCCCTGTTTAGTGAGCGCTCATTGTGTGGAGAGCACTGTTCTAACCGCTTTCCCCCTAGTCACTCCTATGTAGTGAGCGCCCACTGTGGGCAGAGCACTCTTCTCATCGCTTTCCCCCTATTCAATCCTGTTTATTGAGCGCTCACTGTGGGCAGAGCACTCTTCTAACCGCTTTCCCCCTATTCAGTCCTCTTTATTGAGCGCTCACTGTGGGCAGAGCACTCTTCTAACCGCTTTCCCCCTATTCAGGCCTCTTTAGTGAGCGCTCACTGTGGGCAGAGCACTCTTCTAGCCGCTTTTTCTCCATTCAGCCCTGTTTATTGAGCGCTCATTGTGTGGAGAGCACTGTTCTAACCGCTTTCCCCCTACTCAGTCCTGTTTAGTGAGCGCTCACTGTGGGCACAGCGCTCTTCTAACCGCTTTCCCCCCAGTCAGGCCTGTGTAGTGAGCGCCTGCTGTGGGCAGAACACTTCTAACCGCCTTCCCCCCATTCAGTCAATCAATCAATCAATCAATCGTGTTTATTGAGCGCTTACTATGTGCAGAGCGCTGTACTAAGCGCTTGGGAAGTACAAATTCAGTCGTGTTTAGTGAGCGCTCACTGGAGAGCACTGTTCTAACTGCTTTCCCCCTACTCAGTCCTCTTTAGTGAGCGCCCGCTGTGGGCAGAACACTCTTCTAACCTCTTCCCCTCTATTCAATCCTGTTTATTGAGCGCTCACTATGGGCAGAGCCCTGTTTTAAGCGCTTTTCCCCTATTCAGTCCTGTGTAGTGAGCGCCCACTGTGGGCAGAGTACTCTTCTAATCGCTTTCCCCCATTCAATCAATCAATCAATCAATCGTATTTATTGAGCGCTTACTATGTGCAGAGCACTGTACTAAGCGCTTGGGAAGTACAAATTGGCAACACATAGAGACAGTCCCTACCCAACAGTGGGCTCACAGTCCTGTTTAGTGAGCGCCCACTGTGGGCAGAGCACTCTCCTCATCGCTTTCTCCCCATTCAGTCCTCTGTAGTGAGCGCTCACTGTGGGCAGAGCACTGTTCTAACCGTTTTCCCCCTATTCAATCCTGTTCAGTGAGCGCTCACTGTGGGCAGAGCCCTGTTTTCTATGGGCAGAGCCCTGTTTTAAGCGCTTTCCCCCTATTCAATCCTGTTTAGTGAGCGCCCACCGTGGGCAGAATACTCTTCTAATCGCTTTCCCCCTATTCAATCTTGTTTAGTGAGCGCTCACTATGGGCAGAGCCCTGTTTTAAGCGCTTTCCCCCTATTCAATCCTGTTTATTGAGCGCTCACCGTGGGCAGAGCGCTCTTCTAGCCGCTTTTTCTCCATTCAGCCCTGTTTATTGAGCGCTCATTGTGTGGAGAGCACTGTTCTAACCGCTTTCCCCCTACTCAGTCCTCTTTAGTGAGCGCCCACTGTGGGCAGAGCACTCTTCTAACCGCTCTCCCCCTATTCAGTCCTGTTTATTGAGCGCTCACTGTGGGCAGAACACTCTTCTAACCGCTTTCCCCCTATTCAGTCCTCTTTATTGAGTGCTCACTGTGGGCAGAACACTCTTCTAACCCCTTTCTCCTTATTCAGTCCTGTTTAGTGAGCGCCCACCGTGGGCAGAGCACTCTTCTCATCGCTTTCCCCCTATTCAATCCTGTTTAGTGAGCGCCCACTGTGGGCAGAGCACTGTTCTAACCGCTTTCCCCCTAATCAATCCTGTTAATTGAGCGCTCACTGTGGGCAGAGCACTCTTCTAACCGCTTTCCCCCTATTCAATCCTGTTTAGTGAGCCCTCACTGTGGGCAGAACACTCTTCTAACCTCCTTCCCCCTATTCAGTCCTGTTTAGTGAGCGCTCACTGTGGGCAGAACGCTCTTCTAACCGCTTTCCCCCTATTCAGTCCTGTTTAGTGAGCGCTCACTGTGGGCAGAGCCCTGTTTTAAGCGCTTTCCCCCTATTCAGTCCTGTTTAGTGAGCGCTCACTGTGGGCAGAGCCCTGTTTTAAGCGCTTTCCCCCTATTCAGTCCTGTTTAGTGAACGCTCACTGTGGGCACAGCGCTCTTCTAACCGCTTTCCCCCTAGTCGGGCCTCTTTAATGAGCGCCCACTGTGGGCAGAGCCCTGTTCTAACCGCTTTCACTCTATTGAATCCTGTTTAGTGAGCGCTCACTGTGGGCACAGCGCTCTTCTAACCGCTTTCCCCCTAGTCAGGCCTGTGTAGTGAGCGCCTACTGTGGGCAGTTCACTTCTAACCGCCTCCCCCCATTCAGTCTTGTTTATTGAGCGCTCATTGTGTGGAGAGCACTGTTCTAACCGCTTTCCCCCTAGTCACTCCTGTGTAGTGAGCGCCCACTGTGGGCAGAGCCCTCTTCTCATCGCTTTCCCCCATTCAATCCTGTTTATTGAGCGCTCACTATGGGCAGAGCACTGTTCTAACCGCTTTCCCCCTATTCAGTCCTGTTTATTGAGCGCTCACTATGGGCAGAGCCTTGTTTTAAGCGCTTTCCCCCTATTCAATCCTGTTTAGTGAGGGCTCACTATGGGCAGAGCCCTGTTTTAAGCGCTTTCCTCCTATTCAGCCCTGTTTAGTGAGCGCTCATTGTGGGCAGAGCACTCTTCTAACCGCTTTCCCCCTATTCAGTCCTGTTTAGTGAGCGCTCACTGTGGGCAGAACACTCTTCTAACCGCTTTTCCCCTATTCAGTCCTGTTTATTGAGCTCTCACTGTGGGCAGAGCACTCTTCTAACGGCTTTCCCCCCATTCAGTCGTGTGTAGTGAGTGCTCACTGTGGGCAGAGCGCTCTTCTAGCCGCTTTTTCTCCATTCAGCCCTGTTTATTGAGCGCTCATTGTGTGGAGAGCACTGTTCTAACCGCTTTCCCCCTACTCAGTCCTGTTTAGTGAGCACCCACTGTGGGCAGAGCACTCTTCTAACTGCTCTCCCCCTATTCAGTCCTGTTTATTGAGTGCTCATTGTGTGGAGAGCACTGTTTTAACCGCTTTCCCCCTGTTCAGCCCTGTTTAGTGAGCGCTCACTGTGGGCAGAGCACTCTTCTCACCGCTTTCCCCCTATTTAGTCCTGTTTAGTGAGCGCTCAGTGTGGGCAGAGCCCTGTTTTAAGCGCTTTCCCCCTATTCAGTCCTGTTTATTGAGCGCTCACTATGGGCAGAGCCCTGTTTTAAGCGCTTTCCCCCTATTCAGTCCTCTTTAGTGAGCACCCACTGTGGGCAGAGCACTCTTCTAGCCTATTTTTCTCCATTCAGCCCTGTTTATTGAGCGCCCACCGTGGGCAGAGCACTCTTCTCATCGCTTTCCCCCTACTCAGTCCTGTTTAGTGAGCGCCCACTGTGGGCAGAGCACTGTTTTAAGCGCTTTCCCCCTATTCAGTCCTGTGTAGTGAGTGCCCACTGTGGGCAGAGCACTCTTCTAATTGCTTTCCCCCATTCAATCCTGTTTAGTGAGTGCCCACTGTGGGTAGAACACTCTTCTCATCGCTTTCCCCCTAGTCAATCCTGTTTAGTGAGCGCTCACTACGGGCAAAGCCCTGTTTTAAGCGCTTTCCCCCTATTCAATCCTGTTTATTGAGCGCCCACTGTGGGCAGAGCACTCTTCTAACCGCTTTCCCCCTATTCAATCCTGTTTATTGAGCACTCACTGTGGGCAGAGCCCTGTTTTAAGCGCTTTCCCCCTATTCAGTCCTGTTTAGTGAGCGCCCACCGTGGGCAGAGCACTCTTCTCATCGCTTTCCCCCTATTCAATCCTGTTTAGTGAACGCCCACTGTGGGCAGAGCACTCTTCTCAGCGCTTTCTCCCTTTTCAGTCCTGTTTAGTGAGCGCTCACTGTGGGCAGAGCACTCTCCTCAGCGCTTTCTCCCTATTCAGTCCTCTTTAGTGAGCACTCACTGTGGGCAGAACACTCTTCTAACCTCCTTCCCCCTATTCAGTCCTGTTTAGTGAGCGCTCACTGTGCGCAGAACGCTCTTCTAACCGCTTTCCCCCTATTCAATCCTGTTTAGTGAGCGCCCACCGTGGGCAGAGCCCTGTTTTAAGCGCTTTCCCCCTATTCAATCCTGTTTATTGAGCGCTCACTATGGGCAGAGCCCTTTTTTATGCGCTTTCCCCCTATTCAGTCCTGTTTAGTGAGCGCTCACTATGGGCAGAGCCCTGTTTTAAGCGCTTTCCCCCTATTCAGTCCTGTTTATTGAGCGCTCACTATGGGCAGAGCCCAGTTTTAAGCGCTTTCCCCCTATTCATTCCTGTTTAGTGAACGCTCACTGTGGGCACAGCGCTCTTCTAACCGCTTTCCCCCTAGTCGGGCCTCTTTAATGAGCGCCCACTGTGGGCAGAGCCCTGTTCTAACCGCTTTCACTCTATTGAATCCTGTTTAGTGAGCGCTCACTGTGGGCACAGCGCTCTTCTAACCGCTTTCCCCCTAGTCAGGCCTGTGTAGTGAGCGCCTGCTGTGGGCAGATCACTTCTAACCGCCTTCCCCCTATTCAGTCCTGTTTAGTGAGCGCTCATTGTGTGGAGAGCACTGTTCTAACCGCTTTCCCCCTACTCAGTCCTGTTTAGTGAGCGCCCACCGTGGGCAGAACACTCTTCTAACTGCTTTCCCCCATTCAGTCCTGTTTATTGAGCGCTCACTGTGGGCAGAGCACTCTTCTAACCGCTTTCTCCTTATTCAGTCCTGTTTAGTGAGCGCCCACCGTGGGCAGAGCACTTTTCTCATCGCTTTCCCCCTATTCAGTCCTGTTTAGTGAGCGCCCACTGTGGGCAGAGCACTCTTCTAACCGCTCTCCCCCTATTCAGTCGTCTTTATTGAGTGCTCACTGTGGGCAGAGCACTCTTCTAATCGCTTTCCCCCTATTCAGTCCTGTTTAGTGAGCGCTCACTATGGGCAGAGCCCTGTTTTAAGCACTTCTCCCCCTATTCAATCCTGTTTAGTGAGCACTCACTACGGGCAGAGCCCTGTTTTAAGCGCTTTCCCCCATTAAATCCCGTTTAGTGAGTGCTCACTGTGGGCAGAACACTCTTCTCACCGCTTTTTCTCCATTCAACCCTGTTCATTGAGCCCTCATTGTGTGGACAGCACTGTTCTAAGCGCTTTCCCCCTATTCAGTCCTGTTTAGTGAGCGCTCATTGTGTGGAGAGCACTGTTCTAAGCGCTTTCCCCCATTCAGTCCTGTTTAGTGAGCACTCACTGTGGGCACAGCACTCTTCTAACCGCTTTCCCCCAGTCACTCCTGTGTAGTGAGCGCTCACTGTGGGCAGAACACTCTTCTAACCGCTTTCCCCCTATTCAGTCCTCTTTATTGAGTGCTCACTGTGGGCAGAGCACTCTTCTAACCGCTTTCCCCCTATTCAGTCCTGTTTAGTGAGCGCTCACTGTGGGCAGAGCCCTGTTTTAAGCGCTTTCCCCTTATTCAATCCTGTTCAATGAGCGCACACTGTGGGCAGAGCCCTGTTTTAAGCGCTTTCCCCCTATTCAATCCTGTTTAGTGAGCGCTCACTGTGGGCAGAGCACTCTTCTAACCGCTTTTTCTCCATTCAACCCTGTTTATTGAGCGCTCATTGTGTGGAGAGCACTATTCTAAGCGCTTTCCCCCTATTCAGTCCTGTTTAGTGAGCACTCACTGTGGGCAGAACACTCTTCTAATCGCTTTTTCTCCATTCAGCCCTGTTTATTGAGTGCTCATTGTGTGGAGAGCACTGCTCTAAGCGCTTTCCCCCTATTCAGTCCTGTTTAGTGAGCGCTCACTGTGGGCAGAACACTTCTAACCGCTTTCCCCCTATTCAGTCCTGTTTAGTGAGCGCTCACTGTGGGCAGAACACTCTTCTAACCGCGTTCCCCCTATTCAATCCTGTTTAGTGAGCACCCACTGTGGGCAGAGCACCCTTCTAACCGCCTTTCCGCTATTCAGTTCTGTTTAGTGAGCTCTCCCTGTGGGCAGAACACTCTTCTAACCGCTTTCCCTCTATTCAGTCCTGTTTAGTGAGCGCTCACTGTGGGCAGAGCACTCTTCTAACCACCTTCCCCCTATTCAGTCCTGTTTAGTGAGTGCTCACTGTGGGCAGAGCACTCTTCTAACCGCTTTCCCCCTATTCAATCCTGTTTAATGAGCGCTCACTGTGGGAGGAGCACTGTTCTAACTGCTTTTCCCCAAGTCAGTCCTGTTTAGTGAGCGCTCACTGTGGGCAGAACACTCTTCTAACCGCCTTCCCCCATTCAGTCCTGTTTAGTGAGCGCTCACTATGGGAAGAGCCCTGTTTTCAGCGCTTTCCCCCTGATCAGTCCTGTTTATTGAGTGTTCACTGTGGGCAGAGCACTGTTCTAACCGCTTTCCCTCTATTCAGTCCTGTTTATTGAGCATTCACTGTGGGCAGAACACCCCCCTCTAACTGCTTTCCCCCTATTAAGTCCTGTTTAGTGAGCGCTCACTGTGGGCAGAACACTGTTCTAACCGCTTTCCCCCATTCAATCCTGTTTCTTGAGCACTCTCTGTGGGCAGAGCACTCTTCTAACCGCTTTCCCTGTATTCATTCCTGTTTAGTGAGCGCTCATTATGTAGAGAGCACTGTTCTAAGAGCTTTTCCTCCATTCTGTCCTATTTAATGAGTGCTCACTGTGGGCAGAGTACTGTTCTAAGCGCTTTTCCTCCATTTAGTCCTATATTGACCGCTCACCGTGGGCAGAGCCCTGTTTTAAGCGCTTTCCCTCCATTCAGTCCTGTTTATTGAGTGCTCACTGTGGGCAGAGCACTCTTCTAACCGCTTTCCCCCTATTCAGTCCTGTTTAGTGAGCACTCACTGCGCAGAGCACTCTTCTAAGCACTTTTTCTGCATTCAGTCCTGTTTATTGAGCGCTCGTTGTGTGGAGAGCACTGTTCTAGGAGCTTTTCCTCCATTCAGTCCTATTTAATGGGCGCTCACTGTGGGCAGAGTACTGTTCTAAGTGCTTTTCCTCCATTTAGTCCTTTTTATTGACCGCTCACTGTGGGCAGAGCACTGTTTTAAGTGCTGCACTCACTTTGGGTAAAGCACTGTTTTAAGCGCTTTCCTTCCATTCAGTCCTGTTTATTGAGCGCTCACTGTGGGCACAGCACTCTTCTAAGCATTTTCCCTCCATTCAGTCCTGTTTATTGAGCGCTCACTGTGGGCACAGTACTCTTCTAAGCACTTTTCCTCCATTCAATCCTGTTGAGCGCTCACTGTGGGCATAGTACTCTTCTAAGCGCTTTCCCTCCATTTAATCCTATTGAGCATTCACTGCGGACAAAGCACTGTTCTAAGCGCTTTCCCCCCATTCAATCCTGTTTATTGAGCGCTCACAGTGGGCAGAGCACTATTCTAAGCACTTTCCTTCCATTTAATCCTGTTTAGTGAGCGCTTACCGTGGGCAAGAGTACTGTTCTAAGTTCTTTCCCTCCATTCAGTCCTGCTTATTGAGCGCTCACTGTAGGCAGAACATTGTTCTAAGTGCTTTCCTTCTATTCAGTCCTATTTATTGAGCACTCACTGTGGGCACAGCATTCTTCTTAGCGCTTTCCCTCCATTTAACCCTATTGAGCGGTCACTGTGGGCAGAGCACTGTTCTGAGCGCTTTTCCTCCAGTCAGTCCTGTTTATTGAGCGTACACTGTGGGCAGAAAACTGTTCTAAGCGCTTTCCCCCCATTCAGTCCTGTTTATTGAGCGCTCACAGTGGGCAGAGCACTGTTTTAAGCGCTGCGCTCGCTTTGGGTAGAGCACTGTTTTCGGCGCTTTTCCTCCATTCAGTCCTGTTTAGTGAGCGCTCACTGTGGGCAGAGCACTCTTCTAACCGCTTTCCCCCAATTCAGTCCTGTTTAGTGAGCGCTCACTGTGGGCAGAGCACTGTTCTAAGTGCCTTTTCTCCATTTAATCCTGTTTATTGAGCGCTCACTGTGTACAGAGCACTGTTCTAAGCGCTTTCCCTCCATTCAGTCCTGTTCGTTGAGTGCTCACTGTGGGCAGAGCACTGATAAGTGCTGCATTCACGGTGGGCAGAGCACTGTTCTAAGAGCTTTTCCTCCTTTCAATCCTGTTTGGAGAGCTCTAACTGTGGGCAGAGCACTCTTCTAACCACCTTCCCCCTATTCAATCCTGTTTAGTGAGCACTCAGTGTGTACAGAGCACTGTTCTAAGCCGCTGTCCCTTCATTCAGTCCTGTTGAGCGCTCACTGCGGGCAGAGCCCTGTTTTAAGCGCTTTCCCCCTATTCAGTCCTGTTTATTGAGCACTCACCGTGGGCAGAGCACTCTTCTAACCGCTTTCCCCCTATTCAGGCCTGTTTAGTGAACGCTCACTGTGGACAGAGCACTGTTCTAAGTGCTTTCCCTCCATTCAGTTCTGCTTATTGAGTGCTCACTATGGGCAAAACACTGTTTTAAGCGCTTTCCCTCCATTCAGTCCTGTTTATTGAGCGCTCACTGTGTGCAGAGCACCGTTCTAAGCCCTTTCCCCTCCATCCAGTCCTGCTTATTGAGTGCTCACTATGGGCAAAACACTGTTTTAAGCACCTTCCCTCCATTCAGTCCTGTTTATTGAGTGCTCACTGTGGGCAGAGCACTGTTTTAAGCGTTTTTCCTCCATTCAATCCTGTTTCTTGAGCGCTCACTGGGCAGAGCACTGTTCTAAGCGCTTTCCCTCTTCAGTCCTATTGAACGCTCACTATGGGCAGAGCACCATTCTAAGAGCTTTCCCTCCTATTCAGTCCTGTTTATTGAGCGCTCACTGTGGGCAGAGCACTGTTCTAAGCACTGTGCTCACTGTGGGCGGAACGTTTTTAAGTGCTTTCCCTCCATTCAATCCTGTTTAGTGAGCGCTCACTGTGGGCAGAGCACTGTTCTAAGTGTTTGGGAAAGTCCAGCGCCCTTCCGTGTCCCCCCCTCCTCCCGGTGAGCTCCCAGTCTGTGGGGGTGGGGACCATCACTACAAATCCATTCATTCAGTGGTATTTATTGGGGATATTCCCTGCACCCCCACCCCGAGCGAGGTCACAGTCTGGGGAGGGAACATCAGTACAAATAAACTCACTGTCGTATTTATTGGACGCTCACTGTGCAGAGCACTGTTCTAAGCGCTTTCCCTCCATTCAGTCCCATTGAGCGCTCACCGTGGGCAGAGCACTAAGCGCTTGGGAAAGTCCAGCGTCATTCCCTGACCCCCGACCCCCAGCAAACTCCCAGTTTTCGCGGGGGGGGGGGGGGGGCATCAGTACAAATCCATTCATTCAGTCATTTATTGGGGATATTCCCTGCCTCCCCCCCTCCAGCGAGGTCACAGTCTGGGGGGGTGGGGGACGACGACATCAGAACAAATAAACTCATTCAATCATGTTTATTGGGCACTCACCGTGGTCAGAGCACTGTTCTAAGCACTTGGGAAAGTTAAGTGACATTCCCTGTCCCCCAGCGAGCTCCCAGTCGGGGTTGGGGGGAAATCATCACTACAAATCCATTCATTCAGTCGTATTTATGGGGGATATTCCCTGTCCCCCCTCCCCCCCAGCGAAGTCACAGTCTGGGTTGAGGGGGGGGACATCAGTACAAATAAACTCATTCAGTCATATTTATTGGGTGCTCACCGTGGTCAAGAGCACTGTTCTAAGCGCTTGGGAAAGTCCAGCGCCATTCCCTGCCCCCCCCCCCCCCCCCCCCCCAGCGAGCTCCCAGTCTGCGGGGGAGGGGCCATCATTACAAATCCATTCATTCAGTCTTATTTATTGGGAATAATCCCTCCCCCCCCCGCCCCCCCCCCGCGGCAAACTCCCAGTCTGGGGTGGGGGGCATCACCACAAATACATTCACTCATTCTGTGTGCAGAGCACCGTACTAAGCGCTTGGGAAGTACAAGTCGGCAACATATAGAGACGGTCCCTACCCAACTACGGGCTCACAGTCTAGAAATAACATTCATTGTCATATTGGACGCTCACTATGGGCAGAGCACTGTTCTAAGCCCTAGAGAAAGTCCAGCAACATCCCCCCGCGCCTCCCCCAGCGAGCTCCCAGTCTGGGGCGGTGGGAGGGCGGGGGCACACATCACTACAAATACATTCATTCAATCTTCTTGCGTAGGGATTGCTTCTGTTGCTGAATTGTACTTTCCAAGCGGTTAATACAGTGCTCTGCATATAGTAAGCGCTCAATAAAGACTATTGGTTGAGTGAATGAATTCAATCCTAGTTGTTGAGCACTTACTGTGTGCGGAGCACTGTACTGAGCACTTGGAAAGTACAATTCAGCAACAAATAGGGACAGTCCCTGTCCAACAGCGGGCTCACAGTCCCACCCTATTGCCTGGAACTTTTTCCCTCCCCCAACTAAACTGCAGGCTTTTTGAGGGCAGGGACCCGATTCGATTCATTCAGTCTTATTTACTAAGCGCTCACTGTGGGCAGAGCACTATACTGAGGGCTTGGGAAAGTATGGCAACAAACAGCGACATTCCCTGCCCCCAATGAGCTCACAGTCTAGAGGAGAAGGGACATCAGTACAGATAAATTTGTTCAATCGTACTTATTGAGCACTTAGAGTGTGCAGAGCACTGTTCTAAGCGCTTGGGAAGTATAATTCACTAACAAGTGGGGACAATTCCCTACCCGACAACGGGCTCAGATATAAACATAAGTGCAAGGGGACTCGGGGGGGAGCAAGTCAGGGCGAGGCAGAAGGCAGTGGGAGGTGAGGAAAAGTGGGGTTTCATATTTATTAAGCGCTCACTGTTGGCGGAGCGCCGGACGAAGCGCTTGGACGAGTCCGGTGTGACAATAAAACCAGACACGTTCTCTGCCCACAAGGAGCTTACAGCCTTAATTGTGCCACCCTCTCCCGAGTGCTCTACACGCAACTCCGTAGACGCTCAGTAAATAGCCCTGATTGATTCGGGGGCTCTGGGGGAGAGCTGTGGTAGAGTGGGGCTTTTGGGGAGGGGGCGGAGAACCAGAGGGAGTTCGTGATGGGCAGGGATTGTCTACCGACTTGCAGTGCAATCAATCAATCAATCAATCGTATTTATTGAGCGCTTACTGTGTGCACTTGCCCAAATGCTTAGTACAGTGCTCCGTACGTAGTAAGCACTCAATACATACAGTTGATTGGGCCAGGCGGGTAGGATGCGAGAGCTAAGGTGAAGGGGAGACGGTCGGGCCATTAGCCCCTCTAGACTGTGAGCTCATTGTGGGCCGGGGTTGTCGTTCTTTATTGTTATATTGTACTTTCCCAAGCGCTTAGTATAGTGCTCTAAAAAGCACTTAATACAATTGAATGAATAAATGGATGATGGGAGGAGAGGAGGGGAAGTTGTTGGGGAGGATTTGAGTTTGCCTGGGGCCAGAGAAGCAACGGGGGAGGTGGAAATCTTGAAGAAAAGGGGTTCGGAGTTCCCAAGAGCTCCATTCAGGGTGCCGGGTTTCGAAGGGTTCTCCTAAGAACCCCACATCCCGACTTCCCAAAGTTGGCCCCGTTCCTGATCTACTGATGTGAGGAAAGGTTTTAGCGGGGCTCCGCCTCCGTGGGCCTGGAGAGAAGGCCGGCAGGCGAGCTGGGCCATCCTCCCACTCCACCTAAACCCCTTCCCATCCTTCTAGAACATCTGTCCGTTCGCACGTCCCAAAGCAGGTCAAGGAGGAGATGGAAAGGGTAGTGGAACTGGAACTAGAAGCAGCGTGGCTCAGTGGAAAGAGCCTGGGCTTGGGAGTCATTCATTCATTCAATCGTGTTTATTGAGCGCTTACTGTGTGCAGAGCACCGGACTAAGCGCTTGGGAAGTCCAAGTTGACAACATCTAGAGACGGTCCCTGCCCAACAGCGGCCTCACAGTCAGAGGTGATGGGTTCCAATCCCGGCTCCGCCGCTTGTCAGCTGGGTGACTTTGGGCAAGTCACTTCACTTCTCTGGGCCTCAGTTCCCTCATCTGTAAAATAGGGATGAATGCTGTGAACCCCCCGTGGGGCAACCTGATTACCTTGTATCCTCCCCAGCGCTTAGAACAGTGCTCTGTGCATAGTAAGCGCTTAATAAATGCCATTATTATTATAAGTAACTATTCCAGCTCTTTGAGTACATATTCCGTTGTTTAGTCACAAATCTGAACTTTTCACTTTGTCCAGGAGGTTTCGGGGGAATAAACCCAATTGAGGAGGATTGACAGTCACATGATGGCTAAAATCCACCCTTTCCTCTCCATCCAAATTGCCACCACATTAATCCAAGCACTTCTCCTGTCCCCCCCTTGACTTCTGCATCAGCCTCCTTGCTGGCCTTCCTGTCTCTCTGTCTCCAGTCTGTGCTTCACTCTGTTGTTCGGGTCATTTTTATCTACCAAAAAGAGTTCAGTCCGCGTTTCCCCATCGGAGGTTCCTGCCCACCCACCTTGGCATCAAACTTCTTACCATCGGCTTTAAAGCACTCACTCAATCACCTTGACCTCTCCTATCTCACCTGGCTGCTCTCCCACTACAACCTACTCACTGTACCTCAGTCTCGCCTGTTTCACCGCCCACCTCTTGTCTCTGACCTGAAATGCCCTCCCTCTTCATATCTAACAATCACTCTCCCCACCTTCAAAGCCTTATTGAAGACAAGTCTCCAAGAGACCTTCCCCAATTAGGCCCTCATTTTCTCTTCTCCCACTCCTTTATGCCTCACCCTTGTACTTGGAGTTGCAGCCTCTGTTCACTCCTCCCTCAGCCCCACAGCACTTACGTCCATGTCTGTAATTTATGTCTATTAATGCCTTTCTCTCCCTCCAGACAGTAGGCTCATTGTGGACAGGGAATGTCTACCAACTGTGTTATATTGTACTCTTCCAAGCGCTTGGTATCAGGCTCTACACCCAGCGAGCGCTCAATAAATATAAATGATTGCGTGGGGATCCAGTGCCCAGTTGGGCCTCGTTGATGGTTAAAAAACTGTGACTTAGCCACAGCTCCTGCCCTTTAAATAGTTTACGATCTGACAGGAAGACTAACAGAAAATACCAGTGCTTTAAAGTGAACTACTGAGAATCAGAATTTGATTTTTGAGGACTCACAAAAACTGAGATCATCAGAATAATAATAATGGCATTTATTAAGCACTTACTGTATGCAAAGCACTGTCCTAAACGCTGGGGAGGTTACAGGGTGATCAGGTTGTCCCACGGGGGCTCACAGTCTTAATCCCCATTTTACAGGTGAGGTAACTGAGGCCCAGAGAAGTGAAGTGCCTTGCCCAAAGTTGCACAGCTGATAAGTGTTGGAGCCGGGATTTGAACCCATGACCTCTGACTCCAAAGCCCGGGCTCTTTCCACTGAGCCACGCTGCTTCTCAGAGCATCCATCAGTCCAGCTGTAACCACGGGCTCTTCTTTGCCAAGCAACTACTAAGATCCCGGAGTTTTGAGATGTTTCACAGCATTCACGGGCAGGCCCTGTTCAGGGACGTGTTACAGCCACACCTAAAGGGCCGGTGGCAGAGTAAAATGCAAGCACCTTATCAGTCAATCATTAATTGAGCCCTTACTGTGTGCTGAGCACTGTACTGTTGTCTGGTAGACATGTTCCCTGCCCACCAGGATCTTATAGGGCAGAGAGGATTGTACAGACGGCAGTTTTGTTGTATTGTACTGTCTCAAGTTCGTAGAACGGTGCTCTGCACACAGCGAGCGCTCACTAAATACCGTTGGTTGACCGGTTCCTGGTGCGGGGAGGGTGGTGGTGTGAAAGGCCGAAGGGTGAGAGCAAGAAGGCGCTTAGTACAGTGCTCTGCACACAGTAAGCGCTCAATAAATACGACTGATGATGAAGAAGGCCACGCCAGCGAGAGGGGAGGTGGACAGGATGCCCAAGAAATCCAGGTCCGCGCCAGGGAGCGTTGCCTGCCCTGACTCTTCCTCTTTCTCCCTCAGTGGTGGATTGTCCCGTGTGTAAGCACCAGTGCTTCTTGAAGGACATTGTGGAGAACTACTTCATGAGGGACAGTGGCAGCAAGGCCACCCCCGACAGCAAGGATGCTAACCAGGTGAGTGAAACCGCCCATCTCTACCAATTCAGAAAGACACAGCGAGAACCGAAAGGAGCCCCGGGACAGGAACAGATCCGACAGAGGTGGCGGACTGAAGAGTGGTGGCTTAATTCTGGCCCAGTTCGAGGGGCAAACTTCGGGATGCTTGGGGTGCGGTTGGGACCGGCTGACCCGCCTGGGTCTCTTCGGCCACATTCCCACCCGGGTCAGCGGCACTGTGGCAGAGCGTGAAGCGTGGCGACGTATATATCAGCTCCGAGGTAAAAGGAGAGAGTTATCCGTGGGGGTGACCCTGGCTGTGGGTGAGGATGGCCTCTGGTTAGAACTGGAGGTGTGCCCCTCCCCTGCACTGTAAACTCTTTGTGTGCAGGGAATGTTTCTGCTGTGTATTATTGTATGGTACTCTCCCAAGCGCTTAGTACAGTGATTGACATCTTCCTACCTTCGGCAGTCACATGATACTGTATTAAGCACTTGGGAAGTACAAGTTCCAGATGGAGCAAGGTGGGAATAGGATGGAGAGAATGGAGAGGAAAGAGTGATTCCCACCTTGCTCCATCTGGAACTTGTACTTCCCAAGCGCTTAGTACAGTGCTCTGCACACAGTAAGCGCTCAATAAATACGATTGATTGATTGATCCAAACTGCTAACCCATTAATCCAAGTGCTTATTCATTAATTCATTCAGTCAATCGTAGTTGAGTGCTTACTGTGTGCAGAGCACTGTACTAAGCGCTTGGGAAGTACAAGTTGGTGACCTATAGATCCAGTCCCTACCCAAAAGTGGGCTCACAGTCAAGAAGGGGGAGACAGACAGCAAAACAAATCATGGACAGGTGTCAAGTCGTCAGAACAAACAGAAATAAAGCTAAATGCACATCATTAACAAAATAAATAGAATAGTAAATATGTACAAGTAAAATAGAGTAATAAATCTGTACAAAGATATACAGGTGCTGTGGGGAGGGGAAGGAGGTAGGGCAGGGGGGTGGGGAGAGGAGAGGAAAAAGGGGGCTCAGTCTGGGAAGGCCTCTTGGAGGAGGTGAGCTCTCAGTAGGGCTTTGCTATCCTGCTTTGACTATCGCTGACCTCTCAGCCTCTCCCCACTCCACTCCATACCTCACTTGGCTGCCCGGATCATTTTTCTGCCAACACGTGCAGTCCGTGTTTCCCCGCCCCTCAAGACCCTCCGGTTGTCGCCCATCCGCCTCCTCATCAAACGGAAAACTCCTCACCGTTGGCTTTAAAGCAGTCAATCCCCCTGCCCCCTGGGGGATTGTCCTCGCAACTCGTACAGCACCTCACCTGGCCTCTCTCCTACTACAACCCAGCCCGCACACCCTGCTCCTCTTTGACTGAATGACTTTGAAGCTAGATGGGAAGAGGAGGGAGATGGAAACATCAAATGACAAGGGACAGCGAGCTAGAATCCCGGCAAGAGGAACTGGGGAAGAGCGGGTTGTCCCTTGGGTCCCAGTGTTAGCAGCAAGGTTTCCTCTAGGCTTCCCTTAATTATGGTATTTGTTAAGCGCTTGCTACATGCCTGGCACCGTCCTAAGCCTTGGGTGGATACAAGCAAATCGGATGCAAGCTCTGCACACAGTAAGCGCTCAATAAATATGATTGATTGAATGAATGACGGGCTGTGTCCAACCTGATTAGCTTGTACCTATCCCAGTGCTTAAAGCAGTGCTTAACAAAGACCAAAATTATTATTATTATTATTATTATTTCCCAAGCGCCTCCATAAATACACTTGAAGGAATGGATGGGCCTCACTCCTGGAAGAGAGGGACAGCAGTGGATAATCCAGCAATGCTCCTTGTCTCACCCTGTTGTCACCTCCTGGGCTTGGGGGAAGAGGTAGTGATGGTGGGGAGGGCACCCCGCCCCCTCCATCTCCCTTTCAGCTCCCAATTCCGGGTGGTTCTGCCGCCCTGGGCCATGGTATTTGACTGCTTCTCTCAGATGCTAATGAGTCATTTACCTTCAGGATTATAGAAGGACTGAGGCCACCCCCCCCAGGGCAGCTCTCGCCTTTGTTAACCTCCTCAGGTCTTGATTGTTTGGTTGTGTCTTCCCCCCCCCCCCCCCCCAGGGCGACAGGGTAAGGCCGAGACCTCTGTGGTCACAATTCTGCGGCCACAATTCCTAAATTGGCATCTCCTCCCTTCCCCCAGTGCTGTACGAGTTGCGAGGACAACGCCCCGGCCACCAGCTACTGTGTGGAGTGCTCAGAGCCCCTGTGCGAGACCTGTGTCGAGGCCCACCAGCGCGTCAAGTACACGAAGGACCATACCGTCCGCTCTACGGGTACCTGCCCGGGGTCGGGGCACGGGGGGCGGGGAGCGCCGACCCCGGTGCCGGTGCGGGGGAGCGAGAGGGTCCCCCGGGATCTCACCGTCCCCTCCTCCCGGGCTCTCCGCCAGGTCCTCCCAAGTCGCGGGACGGAGAGCGCACGGTGTACTGCTCGGTGCATAAACACGAGCCGCTGGTGCTGTTCTGCGACAGCTGTGACACCCTCACCTGCCGAGACTGCCAGCTCAGCGATCACAAGGACCACCAGTGAGTGACAATCCATCAGTCGATCGTATTTATTGAGCGCTTACTGTGAGCAGAGCACTGTACTAAGTGCTTGGGAAGTCCAAGTTGGCAACATATAGAGACGGTCCCTACCCAACAGTGGGCTCACAGTCTACACCCCCCGCTCTCCCCGACTCGCCACCACTGCCACCTGAGGGGCGGTAGCCAGTGACCTCCTCATCCCTACCCGTCCCCATCTATTTTTACCTCTCCCCGGAGGTAGAGGGACTCCTGTCCACCATTGCTCCGGACCGAGGGGGAAGGAACGGAAGAGAAAGAGGAGGTAGAAGTATTTTAAGGACAAAAAAAAATGAAAGCGTTGGAAGACGGGTGGCTGAGGGGCAAAGCGTATTATGTGCATCAGGTGCAGGCAGCGTATCCTTAGGTGGGGCCATTAGTGAGGCTCAGGTGGAGGGTCAGTCTTGCCCTTGGACATTGGTTCATATGTTGCCAACTTGTACTTCCCAAGAGCTTAGTACAGTGCTCTGCACACAGTAAGCGCTCAAATCATCATCATCATCATCATCAATCGTATTTATTGAGCGCTTACTATGTGCAGAGCACTGTACTAAGCGCTTGGGAAGTACAAATTGGCAACATCTAGAGACAGTCCCTACCCAACAGTGGGCTCACAGTCTAGAAGGGGGAGACGGAGAACAAAACCAAACATACTAACAAAATAAAATAAATAGAATAGATATGTACAAATAAAATAGAGTAATAAACATGTACAAGCATATATACATATCATCATCATCATCAATCGTATATATTAAGCGCCTGCTATGTGCAGAGCACTGTACTAAGCGCTTGGGAAGTACAAACTGGCAACACATACGATTGATTGGGAGCGGTAGATCTGTAATCTTACTAAGATGTGGGGGGGTATCTTCGATGTCCTTTGCATTCGTTCAATCGTATTTATTGAGCGCTTACTGTGTGCAGAGCACTGTACCACGCACTTGGGACGTACAAGTTGGCAACATATAGAGACGGTCCCTACCCGTCCCCTGCTTCCCTCAGCCACGGTCAGAAAATACCCCCCACCCGCCCCCCACGACCTCTGGCCCTCAGAGAGCTCGTGCCAAACCTGCCCTGCAACGTGACGGCTCAGGACCCGTTCCTGACCTGCATCGGCCTTTCCGCCGCCCGAAACCGGTCAGACCGACCCCGAGTTTTACAGCCACGGGGGTGGGCGGGCGGGGAGTCCCGGGGACCCAGCCGACTCCCCGGGCGGTCCCTCCCCCGGCAGGTACCAGTTCTTGGAGGACGCGGTGAGGAACCAGCGGAAGCTGTTGGCTACCCTGGTGAAGCGGCTTGGGGATAAACACGCCACCCTGCAGAAGAGTACCAAGGAAGTGCGCAGCTCGTAAGTACGGGGCGGGCTGGCGGGGCTCGGCGGGCAGCGGGGCCCGTGACGAGGCCCCACGGTGGGCTGGAGGCCCTTCGAGGGCGGTGCAAGATCAATCAATCAATCAGTCGTATTTATTGAGCGCTTACTGTGTGCAGAGCATGGTACTAAGCGCTTGGGAAGTCCAAGTCGGCAACATAGAGAGACGGTCCCTACCCAACAGTGGGCTCACAGTCTAGGAGGGGGAGACAGAGAACAAAACAAAACATATTAACAAAATAAAATAAATAGATATGTACAAGTAAAATAGAGTAATAAATAAGTACAAACATATATAACATGTATATATATGTATATATATGTGTATATATATGTATATATGTATGTATATGTATGTGTGTATGTATATATATGTGTATATATATGTATATGTATGTATATATATGTATGTATATATGTATGTATATATGTATATATGTATGTGTATATATATATATATATAATTTGACTCCGAGGAGTCATTTTAACCAGTCCCTGCAATCGACGGTATATATTGAGTGATAACCCAAGCGCTTAGTGCGGTGCTCTGCACACTAAGCGCTCAATAAATGCAATTGAGTGAGCGAAGGCAGAGCATTGTACTAAACCCTTGGGAGAGTACAGCACAATAATACTAATAGTTATCATGGTATTTAAACACTTATGGTCCAAACACTGTCCTAAGGACTGGGGTGGATACAAGGGAATCAGGTTGGACACAGTCCCTGTCCCACATGGGGCTCACGTTCTCAAACCCCATTTTACAGGTGAGGTAAACTGAGGCACAGAGCGGTTAAGTGGCTTAGAGCTGGGGGTCACCATCTGTGGCCCCAAGGAGCTTGCAGTCCCTTCTTTCTGGCCAAAGAGACCGTTCCCACAGCTTCTCCTGGTCCCTCATTCAAGTATCGTCTCATCCCGTCCTGTTCCCCACCCCACCCGGGGATTGTCTGCTACCTGACCTAAATCCCTCCTGCTGCAGTTGAAGCTCATTTCCTCCGAGAGGGGATGGGGTGTGGATGTGGGGGTCGGGTGGAATGGGACCTCAGAGCTGATTCTCAGTCCTCTGCCCCCTCCCTGATTCCTTCCCCCCGCAGAATCCGGCAGGTGACGGACGTGCAGAAGCGAGTGCAGGTGGACGTGAAGATGGCCATCCTGCAGATCATGAAGGAACTCAACAAACGAGGCCGCGTGCTGGTCAATGACGCCCAGGTCCTTGCGGGGAAGGGGGCCGGGGGCGGCTAGTCCGGGGGGCTGGACCCTGCAGTGGGAGAGCCCTCCTGAGAAGGCCGGGAGGGGGGGTGGGGGATTTGGGTTTAGGGGCTGGGGGAGGCACGGTGGGCTGAGAGGCCTAGCACCCTGGGCCCGGCAAGGGATTCCCCGGGTGTGTTGGGGGATTAATAGTAATAATAATAATAATAATGGCATTTATTAAGCGTTTACTGAGAAGCAGTGTGGCTCAGTGGAAAGAGCACGGGCTTTGGAGTCAGAGGCCATGGGTTCGAATCCCGACTCCACCACATCATCATCATCATCGATCGTATTTATTGAGCGCTTACTATGTGCAGAGCACTGTACTAAGCGCTTGGGAAGTACAAACTGGCAACATATAGAGACAGTCCCTACCCAGCAGTGGGCTCACAGTCTAAAAGGGGGAGACAACCTGATCACCCTGTATCCTCCCCAGAGCTTAGAACAGTGCTTTGCACATAGTAAGCGCTTAACAAATGCCAATTATTATTATTATTATGTGCAAAGCACTGCTCTAAGCACTGGGGAGGTTATAAGGTGATCAGGTTGTCCCACGGGGGGCTCACAGTCTTCATCCCTGTTTAACAGATGAGGGAATTGAGGCCCAGAGAAATGAAGTGACTTGCCCAAAATCACACAGCTGACACTGGCAGAGCTGGGATTTGAACCCATGACCTCCGACTCCAAAGCCCGGGCTCTTTCCACCGAGCCACGAGTCTGCTTGGGGGAGATGGCTGGGGGCACCTGGCTGGTTGTTCCCCAGACTAGTCCTGGCAGGCCCGGGCAGGCGGGGAGACTCCGCCGGGAGGCTGGAACCAGTAAAGGGGACACTGGTCCAGTCAGCCCAGTGCTGCCGTCATCCTTTAGTAGCGGAGGGCCGGCAACTAGATATAACTCTGCTGGCATCTTTGGGGAGGTGGGCAACCAAACAAGTACAATTAGGAAAAAAAAAATGAGGGTACAAGGTAAATTTGGGTCTACTTGGGCACTGAGGGGTCAGATTTAGACTGTGAGCCCACTGTTGGGTAGGGACTGTCTCTATATGTTGCCAACTTGGCCTTCCCAAGCGCTGAGTACAGTGCTCTGCACACAGTAAGCGCTCAATAAATACGATTGATGATGATGATTGACTCCAGCAGAGCAAAAAATTCCAAATGGGAGGAATCAAAGAAAGAGCTGTGACTGGCCAAAAGGGGAGGAAGTAGTGGGTTTTTTTTTTCCGGAGGCGATGGTGGTTCTCCTGCCTTTGAGCCGCCGGATAAATCCCGGGCAGTGGGTATTAGAGAAGCAGCGTGGCCTGGCAGATAGAGCCTGGGAAATCAGAAGGTCATGGCTTCGAATTCTGACTCCGCCACTTGTCAGCTGTGTGACCTTGGTCAGGTCACTTCACTTCTCTGGGCCTCGGTTCCCTCATCTGGAAAATGGGGATTAAGACTGTGAACCCCACGTGGGACAACCTTGATTACCTTGTATTCTCCCCCCCCCCCCCACTCCATTCATTCATTCAATCGTATTTATTGAGCGCTTACTGTGTGCGGAGCACTGTACTAAGCGCTTGGGAAGTACAAGTTTGCAACATATAGAGACGGTCCCTACCCAACAGTGGGCTCACAGTCTACACTTAAAACGGTGCTCGGCACATAGTAAGCGCTTAACAAATACTTGTTATTATTATTATATGCACCCCAGCTTTTAATACAGTGCCCGGCACAGAGTAAGGCTGAACAAATACCATTATTATTAGTGTTATTACAGTGCCCGGCACATAGTAAGCGCCTACCAGATACCATCAGTTATTGAGTTTTGCTTGAGCAGAGCAGCGGGAGGGATTGTGGGAGCCATCTCTGGGGGAAGAGCTATGACGTTTGTCTAGGGTTTAGTTTTGGGGAGGGGAGTGGGTAGTGAGTAATTCTGGTTTCTGGGTGTAACAGTAATAACATTTGTGGTATTTAAGTGCTTACTGTGTGCCAGGCACTGCAGTAATAATAATGATGGCATTTATTCATTCATTCATTCATTCAGTTGTATTTATTGAGCACTTACTGTATGCAGAGCACTGTACTAAGCGCTTGGGAAGTCCGAGTTGGCAACATATAGAGACAGTCCCTACCCAACAGTGGGCTCACAGTCTAGAATTTATTAAGCGCTTACGGTGTGCATAGCACTGTTCTAAGCGCTGGGGAGGTTACAAGGTGATCAGGTTGACCCACTGGGAGGGCTTACAGTCACTTAACTTCTCTGTGTCTCAGTTCCCTCATCTGTAAAATGGGGGTTAAGACTGTGAGCCCCCCCCCCCCCCGTGGGACAACCTAATCACCTTGTATCCTCCCCAGCGCTTAGAAGAGTGCTTTGCACATAGTAAGCGCTTAATAAATGTCATTATTGTTATTATTATTATTATTAATCCCCATTTTCCAGATGAGGTAACTGACACTTCACTTCTCGGTGCCTGACTTGCCCAAAATCACCCAGCTGACAACTGGTGGAGCCGGGATTGGAACCCATGACCTCTGACTCCTAAGCCTGGGCTCTTTCCACTGAGCCACGCTGCTTCTCTAAGTTCACTGTACTAAGCGCAGGAGTAGAGTCAAGATAATCAGGTCCCACAGGGGATTCACCAAGTAGGAGGGGGAACAGTACAGCACTTAGTACAGTGCTCTGCACATAGTAAGCGCTCAATAAATACGATTGATGATGAACAGGAAGGAGGGAGAGCAGCAGGGAGGTGCCCTCTGGTGTCTCTTTGTTGAGGGCCCCCTTTGAAATGGATTCATTCATTCAGTCGTATTTATTGAGTGCTTACTGTGTGCACAGCACTGTACTAAGCGCTTGGGAAGTACAAGGCGGCAACATAGGGAGACGTCCCCTACCCAACAATGGGCTCACAGTCTAGAAGGGGGAGACGGACAACGAAACATAACATGTGGACGGGTGTCAAGTCATCGGAATAAATAGAAATAAAGCTAGATGCACATCTTTAACAAAATAAATAGAATAGTAAATATGTACAAGTAGAGTAATAAGTGTACAAACATCATCAATTGTATTTATTGAGCACTTACTGTGTGCAGAGCACTGTACTAAGCGCTTGGGAAGTACAAATTGGCAACATATAGAGACAGTCCCTACCCAACAGTGGGCTCACAGTCTAAAAGCATATATACAGGTGCTGTGGGGAGGGGAAGGAGGTAGGGTGGCGGGGATGGGGCAGAAGCAGTATGGCTCAGTGGAGAAGAGCGCGGGCTTTGGAGTCAGAGGTCATGGGTTCAAATCCCGGCTCGGCCAGTTGGCAGCTGTGTGACTCTGGGCAAGTCACTTAACTTCTCTGTGTCTCAGTTACCTCATCTGTAAAATGGGGGTGAAGACTGTGAGCCCTACGTGGGACAACCTGATCACCTTGTAACCTCCCCAGCGCTTAGAACAGTGCTTTGCACATAGTAAGCGCTTAATAAATGCCATTATTATTATTATTATTATTATTATTATTATTATTATTACTACTACTATGGGGAGGAGGAGAGGAGAAGGGGGCTCAGTGTGGGAAGGCCTCTTGCAGGAGGTGAGCTCTCAGTAGGGCTTGGAAGGGAGGGGGAGAGCTAGCTTGGCGGATGTGCGGAGGGAGGGCGTTTCGGGCCAGGGGGAGGACGTGGGCCGGGGGTCGACGGTGGGACAGTGTGGGGGCGGAGGGGGCACCGTAGGGGAGGAGCCCCTCGCCCTGACCCCCTGACGGAGGCCTGGGTCCTCTGCAGAAAGTGACCGAAGGGCAGCAGGAGCGCCTGGAGCGGCAGCACTGGGCCATGACCAAACTGCAGCGGCACCAGGAGCACATCCTGCGCTTTGCCTCGTGGGCCCTGGAGAGCGACAACAACACCGCCCTGCTGCTCTCCAAGAGACTGGTGAGGCCGGCCGGGAACCACCCGAGGAGCCCCGTTGCGGGGTCGGGACGGGGGGGGGCGGCGGCGGCGGCGGGAAGGTGAGGCCCGCCTGCCCCGTTGGCCAGTAGAACGGCCGGAGGCCCGATGCCGAGTCGGCCCGAGATTGGTACCGGAGAGGGAGCTTCCCTTCTTCTCCCCGAGCCCTGTGAGGTCAGGCAGCCCGCCCCATCATCATCAATCGTATTTATTGAGCGCTTACTATGTGCAGAGCACTGGACTAAGCGCTTGGGAAGTACAAATCGGCAACATAGTCCCTACCCAACAGTGGGCTCACAGTCTAAAAGGGGGTGACAGAGAACAAAACCAAACATACTAACAAAATAAAATAAACAGGATAGATGTGTACAAGTAAAATAAATAGAGTAATAAATCTGTACAAGCATATATACATATATACAGGTGCTGTGGGGAAGGGAAGGAGGTAAGATGGGGGGATGGAGAGGGGGACGAGGGGGAGAGAGTCACGTGCTCCAAAAACCGTCGTCCCAACCGGTACTGCCGCGGCCTCTGCCCCCCGGGGAGGAGCCAAACTCCGGCTAGGTGGAGGCTGGGGGAGCCCCCTGAGCCTCGCCCCCCTCCCCCAGATCTACTTTCAGCTGCAGCGAGCGCTGAAGATGATCGTGGACCCCGTGGAGCCCCAGGGAGACATGAAGTTTCAGTGGGACCTCACCGCCTGGACCAAGAGCGCCGAGGCCTTCGGTGGGTGGCCCGCTCAGCCCTTCAGGCGTTCGTCCAGTCGTGCTTATTGAGCGCTGACCGTGATGATGGGGATGATGATGGTATCTGTTAAGCGCTTACTATGTGCCAAGCATTGTTCGAAGCGCTGGGGTGGATACAAGGTTATCAGGTAATCAATCAATCGTATTTATTGAGCGCTTACTGTGTGCAGAGCACTGTACTAAGCGCTTGGGAAGTCCAAGTTGGCACCATATAGAGACAGTCCCTACCCAACAGTGGGCTCACAGTCTAAAAGGGAGGGGACAGAGAACATGTCCCATGTAGGGCTCAGTCTTTAATGCCCATTTTATAGATGAGGTGACTGAGGCCCAGAGAAGTGAAGTGACTTGCCCAGAGTCACACAGCCTACAAGTGGCGGAGGGGGGATTAGAACCCGTGACCTGAATCCCCGGCCCCTTCCACTGAGCCACGCTGCTTCTCCAACGCAGTCAAGACCGAACACAAGGCACGTCCTTACTGGATCCACTCATTCAGTCAGTCGTATTTATTGAGTGTTTACTGAGCACTTGGAAAGTCCAGTTCGGCCGCAGATGGAGACAGTCCCTGCCCAACGACCCCCGGGCTCGCAGTAGTGGGCAGAGAACTTTACTAAGCGCTTGGAAAAGGGAGCGGTCCGCCCCTGTGTGATGACCGGAGGTGCCCGGGGGTCTCGTATACTGCCCCGTGTGAGCCCCCGGCCTGAGGGATTCCCGAGCCACGGGGACCGGGGAGGTGTGGGGTGGTCCTTCACTCAACCCGTTGGTCTTCTCCCGCAGGAAAGATTGTCTCTGAGCGGAGTGGCCTCTCGGGGGGCGGTCCCCCAGCCATGGCCCCACCCAGACCCCCAGGCCTCAGTTCGGCTCCCCTTGGACCCAAATCAGGAGTCACTGGGAGTCAGGTAAGCAGCCTCTGGGCCTTCGGTCAGGAATCCCGGGGCTACCCGAGGAGGAGGAGGGTGGGGGGTGCAGTCTTGCTACCTCAGACGCTGCCGCCAAGGGCTTCCACCACCAATCAATAAATACGATTGATGATGATGATCACCACCTTCGGGCTGGAGCGGAGCGGTCCTGCGTGCCCGTCCTCCCCTCCGCACCCCTCGCGTGCACACTCCCACATCCCCTCGCTCGCTCGCTCGCTCACCGTCTGATTTTTCCCGTCGGCCCTGGCCAGCTCATGGACGTCCAGGAAGGATACGGTGGCTTTGGTCCAGGTGAGGGGCCAGGTGGGGGGACAGAGAGGAAGAGCCCGGGGGCGGGTGGGGTTGGGGGAGGAATGCTTAGAAGATTAGAAGACACCCCCGCCCCTCAGGGGAGACTAGGGCAGCCGGAATTTGGTCCGGTCCCCGCTTGGGCTGGGGGGGGAAGGGATCCCGGGGTCCGACAGACCCATCCGCCTCCAGAAAGCAGCTACGGGAGCGTGGAGCCCCACGTGTCGGGGATCCGGCGGCCCCGGCCCGCGGGCGAGGGGGACGTGAGCGGCATCATGCGCAAGGTGCCCCGCGTCAGCCTGGAGCGGCTGGACCTGGACCTGACGGCGGACAGCCAGCCCCCCGTCTTCAAGGTCTTCCCCGGCACCACCAACGAGGACTACAACCTTATCGTCATCGAGCGGGGCGGCCAGCAAGGGGGGCCGGGGGGCCCCGCTCCGCCCGGCATGGCCATAGTGAAGGTGGGTGCTCATTCATTCGGTCCTGTTTAGCGAGCGCTTACCGTGTGCAGGGCGCCGTACCGAGCGCCGGGGAAGTACAAGTCGGCAACACGGACGGTCCCTACCCGCCAACGGGCTCGCGGTCTAGAAGGAGCGGCGCGGCTCCGTGGAAAGAGCCCGGGCTTTGGAGTCGCAGGTCATGGGTTCAAATCCCGGCCCCGCCAGCCGTCGGCCGTGTGACTTCGGGCAAGTCGCTCCACTTCTCCGGGCCTCGGTGACCTCATCTGTTAAATGGGGATGAAGACTGGGAGCCCCCCGGGGGACAACCCGATCACCTTGTAACCTCCCCAGCGCTTAGAACGGTGCTTTGCGCATAGTAAGCGCTTAATAAATGCCATCATCCTGAGGGGGAGACAGACGGCGACAAACAGAATGTGGAGACGGGTGTCAAAATCGTCAGAACGAAATAGAATTAAAGCTCTGTGTGTGTCATTAATGAAATAGAGTGGTAAATAACAAAATATGTACAAGTAAAATGGGGTAATAAGTCTGTACAGATACACATGGAGCGGGAGCCGGGGGGGCTGACGGCGGTCGGGGGTGAGGGGACGGCCTCAAGGAAGGCTCCCTTCCTTCCCGCCCGCCGCCGCGGACCCCGACTTTTCCGTCCGCCGGCAGGAGGAAGAGACCGAGGCCGCCATCGGGGCCGGGCCGGGAGCGGAGGGGGTGGAGACGAAGCCGCTCCTGCTGCCTCCCCTGGAGCCGTCCGCCGGCGAGGGGCCGCGCCTGGCCTCCCCCAGCGGCAGCACCAGCTCGGGGCCGGAGGTGCTCGGCGGCCCGGAGGCCGGGGTGGCCGCCGGCGGCCCGGGCCCCGCCGCCTGCCGCGTCTGCCAGAAGGCCGGCGAGCTGGTGGCGTGCGGTCAGTGCGAGCTCTGCTTCCACCTCGACTGCCACCTGCCCGCCCTGCAGGAGGTGCCCAGGTACGGGGGCGCGGGGGCTGCTCCCTCTCGGGCCCCGCGGGGGCACGGGCCCCCGTCCGCCGGCCGTCACCCCGTCCCCTCTCCCGTAGCGAAGACTGGAGCTGCTCCCTGTGCCAGGACCCGCCGGACGGCAAGGAGGACGACGGCGCCCTGGCCGCGAGGGCCGCCGCCTCCCCCGTCCCCGGTGCCGACCCCGCCTCCGCCCCCCGGCCCGCCAAGCTGTCCGCCGCCAGTCAGCAGGTAGGAAGGAGGAGACGGGGGGGATGTGGAGGGAGAGCGGGACGCCCCCGCCTCGCCCTTCCCGCCCTGAGGCTGCGTCCTTCTCTGTGGAGGGCAGAAGTGTGAGCGAGTTCTGCTGGCCCTGCTGTGCCACGAGCCCTGCCGGCCCCTGCACCGGCTCTCCGCGCCCCCCGCCTCCGCCTCGGTGAGTCCCGGGCCGGGGGTGGGCGGGCGGGACGGGATGCGGGACTTGGGGGGGTCCGGGGCCTGGCGAGCAGCCGTCCTCCCCGCGCAGGAGCGGCCGACCACCGTGGACCTGACGCTGATCCGGGCCCGGCTGCAGGAGAAGCTGTCCCCGCCCTACAGCTCGCCCCAGGAGTTCGCCCAGGACGTGGGCCGGATGTTCAAGCAGTTCAACAAGCTCACGGAGGTGGGGCCGGGCCTGGGGAGGGGGAGGCCCGCCGCCGGCTCCGCGCCCCCCTGACCGCCCGCTTCCCCTTCCCTCGCAGGACAAGGCGGAGGTGCAGTCCATCATCGGGCTGCAGCGTTTCTTCGAGACCCGCATGAACGAAGCGTTCGGAGACACTAAGTTCTCGGCGGTGCTGGTGGAGCCGCCCCCCGGCTCGGGCCCCCTGGCCCTGGAGCTGGGGGCCGGCCCCGCTGCCCTGTGAGAGACCGCCACGCTCCCTTCCCGCCCCTGCCCCTGCTCCCTCCGCCCCCAGCCTTACTGCAGGACACCCCCCGCCCCCTCCCATCCCTCCCCCTCCGCCCCCCCCCCAACCCCGATAAGGTTTTTACTTGTACTGAGGATTTAATAAAAATGTTCCCACCAGCCTCGACTGGCGCGGAGGAAGAGCGAAGGTGGCCAGCCGGGGCGGAGACGACGCGGCTTTATCCGAATTTGCCCCGATGGGGTGGTGGTGGGGGACGAGGGGCAGGGCCAGCTTCCTTTACTGCCCCATCCTGGGGCTACCAGGGGAGCTCCAAGTCACCTTTATCCCCACAGCAGGAGGGAGCGGGGCACTTGAGGACCAAGCGCTCTGGTCTCGGAGGGGCAGGGGACGGGGAGGAAAGCGTGTCCGGTTGGCCCCCTTTTCTGCTTGCCCTCGCTGACTGGGTGGGGAGGGTAGAAGCGGAATAATAAGAGTTATACGTTGTGCTTGCCGTGTGCCACGTACTGTACTAAGTGCTGCGAAGGATACAAGAAAATTAGATCGGACAGTCTCTGACCGCTCGCGGGTTATCGGTTGTAATTCCCAGTTCAGAGGCGGTAACGGAGGGGCCAGAGAAGTGAAGCGACTTGCCTGTGGGTGCACAGCAGGCAAGGGGCGGAGCCGGAATTAGAACCCAGGTTCTGAGGACTTCCAGGCTTGTAGGCCATGCTGCTTTGTAGAAAAAACAAGCCTAGAAAAATCTCTTTGCTGCCTGTTTCTCCGTGGCTCCTACTGATCAGCCAGAATTGCACCCAACTAAACTCCCCCCGAGGGAGGGCAGCATGTTCCCTTGGCTGCACGAGCAAGCTGAGCGTTTGCCGCTGCCATGGCCACAGGTCTAAATCCCCAGCCTTGGGGGCCCTAAAGAAACGGGGTCGCAG
Source organism: Tachyglossus aculeatus (assembly GCF_015852505.1). Classification (NCBI taxonomy): domain Eukaryota; kingdom Metazoa; phylum Chordata; class Mammalia; order Monotremata; family Tachyglossidae; genus Tachyglossus; species Tachyglossus aculeatus. The sequence goes on along the minus strand of NC_052075.1, from coordinate 52,340,899 downwards.
CGGGTGGAGATGAGGCGAGCGAGCGGTTCTGGCGTCCCCCAACTAGGTGTGGAAGGCGAGGTGGGCTACAAACTGCCTGTTTTCCCCAGTGGGGACCTCGGTAAGGCTTGTGTGTGGGCCCCGCTTCCCCCCTTCTAGACTGTGAGCCCACTGTTGGGTAGGGACTGTCTCTGTGTGTTGCCAACTTGTACTTCCCAAGCGCTTAGTACAGTGCTCTGCACACAGTAAGCGCTCAATAAATACAATTGATTGGGGCGGGCTGGCATTCTCCCAACTGCCCCCAGCAACCAGCCTGAATCTTGCAGAGAGGAGAGCAGAGCAGCTCATCGCTGGGACGCCCAACCCCCAGCACAATAGTGTGGGACGGGTTGTAATGCCCTGCCCCAGCCTGGCAGGCATTCTGGGGGGGGGCCAGGAAGCCCCCCGGGAACGGGTCCCCCAGCCCCTGAGGGAGCAACAGCGGGGGGGGGCCGTCGGTGCCCCCCGCCCAACACGCATGCTCCAACCAACCCGGCTCTCTCACGCGGAGCAGGTGAAGAAAAACGTAAGGATTAGGAACCAGATTTGAGGAAGTTGTGCCTTGCCTGGCTCCCGGAGGATACTCCACTCCCCCTGGCAGTAGTTAAAATAAAGGTTGTCCCTTAACGGATGCCAAAAGACGCCACCCCAACCCTGGCCAATGTGCCACGGCGCCAGATGCCTGCCCTCCCACCCCCATATAGACACCAACACAAGCCCGAGTCAGTACAAATCCTTTATTCCCAGGTCCTGCAGCGGACCCCCCACCCCAACCCTGCCACCCGGACCCCCACCCTGCTCCCCCCGGGTCTCGGGGAGAGGCCGGGGGACCGGGCCCCGCTCAATCCCGCCGCAGGTTCTTGAGCCGTTCCTCCAGGTCCGCGTCGGCGTCGGCCAGCGCCGCCGATGACGACGGCTCCGTTTTCTTCCCGGCTCCCGCCACGCTGAGGGACCCTCCGGTGGACGGCAGGTCTGCGGGGAGGAGAGGATGGAGGGGCGTAAGGGGAGGCCGAGAAGTCGGGGGGCCGGGGGCGGGAGGGGGAGGGGGCGGCCACTCACTGGAAAGCTCATCCGTCAGGCTGAGGCCCAGTTCATCCAGCACCTGGGACACCACGGCGTCGCTGGCGGAGAAAGGGAGAGGTCAGTCGTCATCATCATCATCGATCGTATTTATCGAGCGCTTACTATGTGCAGAGCACTGTACTAAGCGCTTGGCACTGTTCTAAGCTCTGGGGAGGTTACAAGGTGATCAGGTTGTCCCGCGGGGGGCTCGCAGTCTTAATCCCCATTGAGGTAGCTGAAGCACAGAGAAGCGAAGTGACTTGCCCAAAGTCACACAGCTGACAGTTGGCGGAGGCAAGATTTGAACCCATGGCCTCTGACTCCAAAGCCCGTGCTCTTTCCATTAAGCCACGCTGCTTCTTACATTCTTATAATTATATGTTTGTACATATTTATTACTCTTTATTTTACTTGTACATATCTATTCTATTTATTTTATTTTGTTGGTATGTTTGGTTCTGTTCTCTGTCTCCCCCTTTTAGACTGTGAACCCACTGTTGGGTAGGGACTGTCTCTATGTGTTGCCAACTTGTACTTCCCAAGCGCTTAGTACAGTGCTCTGCACACAGTAAGCGCTCAATAAATACAATCGATGATGATGATGATGATGATGAGGCGGGCCTCCTCTCCCGGCCCGCGCCCCTTCCCTCCCGGCACACCTCTCCTCCTCGTCCTCTTCGTCTCCCATGGCGTCGTCGATGGCGTCGTTCATCATCTCCTCCTTCATGTCCATGATCTCCGCTTGCTTCTCGAACTCCTGCATGATCTTCTGGATCTGGGGCAGCTTTAGCTGGGACCCCCGGGGTGGGGAGCGGGGTCACCCTCCTCCTCCTCCTCCTCCACCCGCTCACGATCCCCCCCGCCCCCCACTTCCCCGGCACTTGTCTGTTGTGTGACCTTGGGCCAGTCACTTCATTCTCTGGGCCTCAGTGACCTAACCTGGAAAATGGGGATTGAGACTGTGAGCCCCACGTGGGACGGGGACTTTGTCCAACCTGATTTGCTTGTATCCACCCCAGCGCTTAATACCGTGCTTGGCCCGTAATAATAAAAATAATGGCATTTAGTAAGCGCTTACTATGTGCAAAGTACTTTTCTAAGTGCTGAGGAGGTTACATCAATCGTATTTATTGAGCGCTTACTATGTGCAGAGCACGGTACTAAGCGCTTGGGAAGTACAAATTGGCAACAGTTGGTTACAGAGTGATCCGGTTGTCCCACGGGGGGCTCACCGTCTTCATCCCCATTTTACAGATGAGGAAAGTGAGACCCAGAGAAGTGGACTTGCCCAAAGTCACACAGCTGACAACTGGCGGAGCCGGGATTTGAACCCATGACCTCTGACTCCAGATAATAATAATAATAATGATGGCATTTATTAAGTGCTTACTATGTGCAAAGCACTGTTCTAAGTGCTGCGGAGGTTACAAGGTGATCAGGTTGTCCCTTGGGGGGCTCACAGTCTTCATCCCCATTTTACAGATGAGGTAACTGAGGCCCAGAGAATAATAATAATCATCATAATAATGATGGCATTTATTAAGCTCTTACTATATGCAAAGCACTGTTCTAAGCGCTGGAGAGATTACAAAGTGATCAGGTTGTCCCTCGGGGGGCTCACAGTCTTCATCCCCATTTTACAGATGAGGTAACTGAGGCCCAGAGAATAATCATCATCATCATAATAATGGCATTTATTAAGCGCTTACTATGTGCAAAGCACTGTTCTAAGCGCTGGGGAGGTTACAAAGTGATCAGGTTGTCCCTCGGGGGGCTCACAGTCTTCATCCCCATTTTCCAGATGAGGTAACTGAGGCCCAGAGAATAATAATAATAATCATAATGATGAGGGCATTTATTAAGCGCTTACTATGTGCAAAGCCCTGTTCTAAGCGCTGGGGAGGTCACAAAGTGATCAGGTTGTCCCTCGGGGGGCTCAAAGTCTTCATCCCCATTTTCCAGATGAGGTAACTGAGGCCCAGAGAAGAATAATAATCATCATAATGACGGCATTTATTAAGCGCTTACTATGTGCAAAGCACTGTTCTAAGTGCTGGGGAGGTTACAAAGTGATCAGGTTGTCCCTCGGGGGGCTCACGGTCTTCACCCCCATTTTCCAGATGAGGTAACTGAGGCCCAGAGAATAATAATAATAATCATAATGATGAGGGCATTTATTAAGCGCTTACTATGTGCAAAGCACTGGGCAGGCTACAAGGCGATCAGGTTGTCCCACGTGGGACTCACACTCTTAATCCCCATTTTGCAGAGCAGTGAGGCGACCCGCCCAAAGTCACCCAGCTGACAGCTGGCGGAGCCGGGATTTGAACGCACGCCCTCGGACTCCAAAGCCCGGGCTCTTTCCACTGGGCCACCCTGCTTCCCACAGTAGGTGCTTCCCAAGTAGCCGCCGCCGTTCGCACCGTTACCGTGGAGGACGGGCAGGTGGGTTCTGAAGAAGCTTCTCCCCGGCCCCCGGCCCCCCGTCCCCCTTACCTGCCGGTTCATGGTGCCCATGGCCTTGGTGACGCCCCTCATGGCCTGGGCCATGCTGTTGTTGGACTTCAGCGTCTGGATCTTGAGCGACACGGCCTGGATGTTGGCCCGCATCAGGATGAACTTCTTGACGTAGCGGCGGGTCCGCACCAGGTCCTTGGCCATGATCTTCACGGCGTCCTAGAGGGCGGAGGGACCGTCTCTAGATGTTGCCAGCTTGTACTTCCCAAGCGCTTAGCACAGTGCTCTGCACACAGTAAGCGCTCAATAAATACGACTGACGGATTGATTGCTTAGAGGGGAAGCAGCGTGGCTCAGTGGAAGGAGCCCGGGCTTTGGAGTCAGAGGTCGCGGGTTCAAATCCCAGCTCCGCCACTTAGCTGGGTGACTTTGGGCAAGTCACTTCACTTCTCCGGGCCTCAGTTCCCTCGTCTGGAAAATGGGGATTAAGATTGTGAGCCCCCCATGGAACAACCTGATCACCCTGTATCCTCCCCTCGCCCCTCTGCCCTCTCCCCATCTTACCTCCTTCCCTTCCCCACAGCACCTGCATATATGTTTGTACATATTTACTACTCTATTTATATATTTATTTTACTTGTACATATCTATTCTATTTATTTTATTTTGTTAGTATGTTTGGTTTTGTTCTCTGTCTCCCCCTTTTAGACTGTGAGCCCACTGTTGGGTAGGGACCGTCTCTATATGTTGCCAACTTGGACTTCCCAAGAGCTTAGTACAGTGCTCTGCACTCAGTAAGCGCTCAATAAATAAGATTGATTGATTGATTGATTGATTGCTTAGAGGGGAAGCAACGTGGCTCAGTGGAAAGAGCCCGGGCTTTGGAGTCACAGGTCGTGGGTTCAAATCCCAGCTCCGCCTCTTAGCTGGGTGACTTTGGGCAAGTCACTTCACTTCTCCGGGCCTCAGTTCCCTCATCTGGAAAATGGGGATTAAGATTGTGAGCCCCACATGGAACAACCTGATCACCTTGTATCCTCCCCTCGCCCCTCTGCCCTCTCCCCATCTTACCTCCTTCCCTTCCCCACAGCACCTGTATATATGTTTGTGCATCATCATCATCATCATCAATCGTATTTATTGAGCGCTTACCGTGTGCAGAGCACTGGACTAAGCGCTTGGGAAGTACAAGCTGGCAACATCTAGAGACGGTCTCTACCCAACAGTGGGCTCACAGTCTAAAAGGGGGAGACAATCAATCAATCAATCAATCGTATTTATTGAGCGCTTACTGTGTGCAGAGCACTGAACTAAGCGCTTGGGAAGTACAAGTTGGCAACATAGAGAGACAGTCCCTACCCAACAGTGGGCTCACAGCCTAAAAGGGGGAGACGGAGAACAAAACCAAACATACTAACAAAATAAAATAAATAGGATAGATATGTACAAGTACAATAAATAAATAAATAGAGTAACAAATCTGTACAAACATATATACATATATACAGGTACTGTGGGGAAGGGAAGGAGGTAAGATGGGGGGATGGAGAGGGGGAAAGGAAGGAAGGGGCTCAGTCTGGGAAGGCCTCCTGGAGGAGGTGAGCTCTCAGTAGGGCTTGACATATTTACTACTCTATTTAACTTGTACATATCTATTCTATTTATTTTATTTTGTTAGTATGTTTGGTTTCGTTCTCTGTCTCCCCCTTTTAGACTGCGAGCCCACTGCTGGGTAGGGACCGTCTCTAGACGTTGCCAACCTGGACTTCCCAAGCGCTTAGTCCGGTGGTTCTGCCGTCCGCGTCCCCGTCCCGGGCTCACCATCTGGCCCTGCTTGGCCATCTTCTTGATGTCGGCGATGATCTTCTTCTCCTGCGTCTCCAGCTTCTGCCGCTCCCGGTCGAGCTCCCGCATGGCCCGGGTCAGCGCTCGCTGGTTCTGCCGCAGCAGCTCCTCCGGGGTCTTCCGGCGCCCAAACAGCAGCTCCATGGCCGGGCCCTGGCCGGGGGGAGAAGGGGCCGTCGGGCGGAGAGGCGTCGGCGCGTCCGGAGCGCGACTGGGGAGGCTGCCTCTGTTGTCGGCCCGCGACCGGTCCCGCCTCCTCCGGGAAGCCGTCCCCGATACCCAGGCACACGGACTCCCTCAGGGAAGGAGTGCGGCTGAGGAGCAGGGGCCTAGGTTTTAATCCCGGCTCCGCCACTTTCATTCATTCATTCAATCGTATTTATTGAGCACCTGTAGATCTGTATGTACATATTTATTACTCTGTCATCATCATCATCAATCGTATTTATTGAGCGCTTACTGTGTGCAGAGCACTGTACTAAGCGCTTGGGAAGTACAAATTGGCAACATAGAGAGACAGTCCCTGCCCAACAGCGGGCTCACAGTCTAAAAGGGGGAGACAGAGAACAAAACCAAACATACTATCTTACTTGTACGTATCCTATTTATTTTATTTTGTTATTATGTTTGGTTTTGTTCCCTGTCTCCCCCTTCTCGACTGTGAGTCCGCTGTTGGGTAGGGACTGTCTCTGTATGTTGCCAACTTGTACTTTCCCAAGCGCTTAGTACAGTGCTCTGCACACAGTAAGCGCTCAATAAATACAATTGATTGATTGATTGAGCGCTGTGTGCAGAGCACTGTACGAAGCGCTTGGGAAGTCCAAGTTGGCAGCATCTAGAGACGGTCCCTACCCAACAGTGGGCTTACAGTCGTCTGCTGTGCGACCTGGGGCAAGTCGCCTCACTTCTCTGAGCCTCAGTTCCCTCATCTGGAAAATGGGGATGAGGAGCGTGAGCCCCACGGGGGACAACCTGATTACCTTGTATCCACCCCAGCACTTCTGTGTGCCTCCGTTCCCTCATCTGTAAAATAGGGATCAAGACTGTGAGCCCCATGTGGGACCGGGACTGTGTCCAACCTGATGACCTTGTATCCCTCCCAGCGCTTAGAACAGTGCTTGGCACATAATAAGCACCTAACTACCACCAAAATTATTATTATTATTAGGAAGCAGCGTGGCTTAGTGGCTTGGGAGTCAGAGGCCGTGGGTTCTAATCCTGGCACTGCCACCTGTCAGCTGTGTGACTTTGGGCAAGTCACTTAACTTCTCTGTGCCTCAGTTACCTCATCTGTAAAATAGGGATGAAGACTGTGAGCCCCCCGTGGGACAACCTGATCACCTTGTAACCTCCCCGGCGCTTAGAACAGTGCTTGGCACCTAGCAAGCGCTTAACAAATGCCATCATTATTATCATTATTCTCTGTTCATCCGTTCCTTCATCTGTAAAATGGGGATGAAGACTGTGAGCCCCCCGTGGGACAACCTGATCACCTTGTATCCCCCCCCCAGTGCTTAGAACAGTGCTTGGCACCTAGTAAGCGTTTAACAAATCCCATCACTATTATCATTATTCTCTGTGCGTCCGTTCCCTCACCTGTAAAATGGGGATGAAGACTGTGAGCCCCATGTGGGACAACCTGATCACCCTGTATCCCTCTCGGCGCTTGGAACCTAGTAAGGGTTTAACACACCCCATCACTATTATCATTTATTCTCTGTGCGTCCGTTCCTTCACCTGTAAAATGGGGATGAAGACTGTGAGCCCCATGTGGGACGGGGATTGTATCCAACCCAATAACCTCGTATGTGGCCCAGCGCTTAGTACAGTGCCTGGAACATAGGAAGAGCTTAACAAATCCCATCACTATTATCATCATTCTCTGTGCGTCCCTTCCATTCACCTGTAAAATGGGGATGAGGACTGTGAGCCCCACGTGGGCCAGGGATTGTATCCAACCCAATAACCTTGTATGTGTCCCAGCGCTTAGTACAGTGCCTGGAACATAAGAAAAGCTTAACAAACCCCATCACTATTATCATTATTCTCTGTGCGGCCGTTCCTTAATCTGTAAAATGGGGATGAAGACTGTGAGCCCCGTGTGGGACAACCTGATCACCTTGTATCCCTCTCAGCGCTTAGTACCTAGTAAGAGTTTAACAAATCCCATCACTATTGTCATTATTTTCTGTGCATCCGTTCCTTCACCTGTAAAATGGGGATGAAGACTGTGAGCCCCATGTGGGACAGGGATTGTATCCAACCCAATAACCTTGTATGTGGCCCAGCGCTTAGTACAGTGCCTGGAACCTAAGAAGAGCTTAACAAACCCCATCACTATTATCATTATTCTCTGTGCGGCCGTTCCTTAATCTGTAAAATGGGGGTGAAGACTGTGAGCCCCATGCGGGACAACCTGATCACCTTGTATCCCTCTCAGCGCTTAGTACCTAGTAAGGGTTTAACAAATCCCATCACTATTGTCATTATTCTCTGTGCGTCCGTTCCTTCACCTGTAAAATGGGGATGAAGACTGTGAGCCCCATGTGGGACAACCTGATCACCTTGTATCCCTCTCAGCGCTTGGCACCTAGTAAGGGTTTAACAAACCCCATCACTATTATCACTATTCTCTGTGCGTCCCTTCCATTCACCTGTAAAATGGGGATGAGGACTGTGAGCCCCACGTGGGCCAGGGATTGTATCCAACCCAATAACCTTGTATGTGTCCCAGCGCTTAGTACAGTGCCTGGAACCTAAGAAGAGCTTAACAAACCCCATCACTATTATCATTATTCTCTGTGCAGCCGTTCCTTAATCTGTAAAATGGGGATGAAGCCTGTGAGCCCCATGTGGGACAACCTGATCACCTTGTATCCCTCTCAGCGCTTAGTACCTAGTAAGGGTTTAACAAATCCCATCACTATTGTCATTATTTCCTGTGCGTCCATTCCTTCATCTGTAAAATGGGGATGAAGACAGTGAGCCCCATGTGGGACAACCTGATCACCTTGTATCCCTCTCAGGGCTTGGCACCTAGTAAGGGTTTAACAAACCCCATCACTATTATCATTTATTCTCTGTGCGTCCGTTCCTTCACCTGTAAAATGGGGATGAAGACTGTGAGCCCCATGTGGGACAACCTGATCACCTTGTATCCCTCTCTGCGCTTGGAACCTAGTAAGGGCTTAACAAATCCCATCACTATTATCATTATTCTCTGTGCGTCCGTTCCCTCACCTGTAAAATGGGGATGAGGACTGTGAGCCCCACGTGGGCCAGGGATTGTATCCAACCCAATAACCTTGTATGTGTCCCAGCGCTTAGTACAGTGCCTGGAACCTAAGAAGAGCTTAACAAACCCCATCACTATTATCATTCTTCTCTGTGCGTCCTTTCCTTCATCTGTAAAATAGGGATGAGGACTGTAAGCCCCATGTGGGACAGGGATTGTATCCAACCCAATCACCTTGTATGTGTCCCAGCGCTTAGTACAGTGCCTGGAACCTAAGAAGAGCTTAACAAACCCCATCACTATTATCATTCTTCTCTGTGCGTCCGTTCCTTCACCTGTAAAATGGGGATGAAGACTGTGAGCCCCATGTGGGACAACCTGATCACCTTGTATCCCTCTCAGCGCTTAGCACCTAGTAAGGGTTTAACAAATCCCATCACTATTATCATTATTCTCTGTGCGTCCTCTCCTTCACCTGTAAAATGGGGATGAGGACTGTGAGCCCCATGTGGGACAACCTGATCACCTTGTATCCCCCTCAGTGCTTAGTACCTAGTAAGGGTTTAACAAATCCCATCACTGTTGTCATTATTCTCTGTGCGTCCTCTCCTTCACCTGTAAAATGGGGATGAAGACTGTGAGCCCCATGTGGGACGGGGATTGTATCCAACCCAATAACCTTGTATGTGTCCCAGCGCTTAGTACAGTGCCTGGAACCTAAGAAGAGCTTAACAAACCCCATCACTATTATCACTATTCTCTGTGCGTCCGTTCCTTCACCTGTAAAATGGGGATGAAGACTGTGAGCCCCATGTGGGACAACCTGATCACCTTGTATCCCTCTCAGCGCTTAGCACCTAGTAAGGGTTTAACAAATCCCATCACTATTATCATTATTCTCTGTGCGTCCTCTCCTTCACCTGTAAAATGGGGATGAGGACTGTGAGCCCCATGTGGGACAACCTGATCACCTTGTATCCCCCTCAGTGCTTAGTACCTAGTAAGGGTTTAACAAATCCCATCACTGTTGTCATTCTTCTCTGTGCGTCCTCTCCTTCACCTGTAAAATGGGGATGAGGACTGTGAGCCCCATGTGGGACAACCTGATCACCTTGTATCCCCCTCAGTGCTTAGCACCTAGTAAGGGTTTAACAAATCCCATCACTGTTGTCATTCTTCTCTGTGCGTCCTCTCCTTCACCTGTAAAATGGGGATGAGGACTGTAAGCCCCATGTGGGCCAGGGATTGTATCCAACCCAATGACCTTGTATGTGTCCCAGCGCTTAGTACAGTGCCTGGCACATAGGAGGAGCTTAAGAAATCGCACATTAGTTATGCTTGGTGTGTCCCGTGGGGCCTGTCCCTCCCCTGGCAGGCTGGGCCTCCTGGGGGCCCCAGGGGTCACTCACCAGGTGGGGGGGGGGCCCGGGGGGGGGTGGAGGGTCTCCGCTTCCGCTTCCGGGTCAGAGGGCCGCCCGCCTTCTCTGGGCCTCTTGTTCTTCTCTGGCTCCTCTTCCGCCTTCGGCGCGGTGACGTCACCACGCCGACGTGCCCCGCCATTACGTCACCGCCCACGGCGCGGGGAGGGGACGACGCCGCGCGACGCGTGCGCAGAAGTGTAGTCGGGGGTGGGGGGGTGTAGTAGGGCGCATGCGCGAGGGGAAAAAAAAAGCCCTCCACCCAGCTTGGCTTCAGGGGCTGCGAGTTCGAATCCCGCCCCCTGTGCCCACGCCCTGTCAGGGCCCCACTTTTTAGTTTTCCCCAATTCAGGTCCCTTCCCCTGTTGCCAACTTGTCCTTCCCAAGCGCTTAGTCCAGTGCTCTGCACCCAGGAAGCGCTCAGTAAATACGATTGATTGATTGATTTCCCTGAGGTCTCCTTTCAGCCACACTCCCAAACCCCAAATGTGTCTACATCTAGAATTCTGTTGCTCTCTTAGTATGTTTGGTTTTGCTGTCTGCTTCCCCCTTCTAGACTGTGAGCCCACTGTTGGGTAGGGACCGTCTCTATGTTGCCAACTTGGACTTCCCAAGCGCTTAGTCCAGTGCTCTGCACACAGTAAGCGCTCAATAAATACGATTGATTGATTGATTTCCCTGAGGTCTCCTTTCAGCCACACTCCCAAACCCCAAATGTGTCCAGATCTAGAATTCTGTTGCTCTCTTAGTATGTTTGGTTTTGTTCTCCGTCTCCCGCTTTTAGACTGTGAGCCCACTGTTGGGTAGGGACTGTATATGTTGCCAACTTGTACTTCCCAGGCGCTTAGTCCAGTGCTCTGCACACAGTAAGCGCTCAATAAATACGATTGATTGATTGATTTCCCTGAGGTCTCCTTTCAGCCAAACTCCCAAACCCCAAATGTGTCCGGATCTAGAATTCTGTTGCTCTCTTAGTATGTTTGGTTTTGTTGTCCGTCTCCCCCCTTTTAGACTGTGAGCCCACCGCTGGGTAGGGACCGTCTCTATATGTTGCCAACTTGGACTTCCCAAGCGCTTAGTCCAGTGCTCTGCACACAGTAAGCACTCAATAAATACGACTGATTGATTGATTTCCCTGAGGTCTCCTTTCAGCCACACTCCCAAACCCCAAGTGTGTCTGGATCTAGAATTGTTTCTCTCTTTTGATAATAATAATAATCATGGCATTTATTAAGCACTTACTGTGTGCGCTGTTCGAAGCGCCGGGGAGGTTGCAAGGTGATCAGGTTGTCCCACGGGGGGCTCACAGTCTTAATCCCCATTTTACAGATGAGGGAACTGAGGCCCAGAGAAGTGAAGTGACTTGCCCAAAGTCACACGGCTGACAATTGGCGCAGCCAGGACTTGAACCCATAATAATAATAATAATGGTATTTGTTAAGCACTATGTGCAAAGCACTGTTCTAAGCGCGGGGGAGGTTACAAGGTGATCAGGTTGTCCCACAGGGGGCTCACAGTCTTAATCCCCATTTTCCAGATGAGGTAACTGAGGCCCAGGGAAGTGAAGTGACTTGCCCAAAGTCACACAGCTGGTAATTGGCAGAGCCGGCATTTGAACCCATGACCTCTGACTCCAAAGCCCGTGCTCTTTCCACTGAGCCACGCTGCTTCTCTGCTTCTTTTGATGCTAGCCTACTTTTGTTTTAATAATTATAATAGTATTTATTAAGCGCTTCCTATGGGAATTCCTATGTGGGGCTCCATTTCAATCCCCATTGTCGCGAGCTCCCTGGTGTTCATACCAACCAGGGCCTTCCTGGACTGAGAGCGCCTCGGTGCCGGGGAGTAATAATAATAATAATAATGGCATTTATTAAGCACTTACTATGTGCAGAGCACTGTTCTAAGCGCTGGGGAGGATACAAGGTGATCAGGTTGTCCCACGGGGGGCTCACAGTCTTCATCCCCATTTTACAGATGAGGGAACTGAGGTACAGAGAAGTGAGGTGACTTGCCCAAAATCACACAGCTGACAATTGGCAGAGCCGGGATTTGAACCCATGACCTCTGACTCCAAAGCCCAAGCTCTTTCCACTGAGCCACGTTGTTTTGTTGTCTGTCTCCCCCTTTTTAGACTGTGAGCCCGTTGTTGGGTGGGGACTGTCTCCATCTGTTGCCGAATTGTACTTCCCAAGCGCTTAGCACAGTGCTCGGCACACAGTAAGTGCTCAATAAGTGCGATTGAATGAATGAATTTATCTATTTTGATGCTATTGATGCCTGACCACTTGTTTCCTTCTGTTGTCTGTCACCCCCTTTGAGACTGTGAGCCTGTTGTTGGGTACAGAAGCAGCGTGGCTCAGTGGAAAGAGCCCGGGCTTTGGAGTCAGAGGTCATGGGTTCGAATCCCGACTCCGCCGCTTGTCGGCTGTGTGACTTTGGGCAAGTCACTTAACTTCTCGGTGCCTCCGTTACCTCATCTGTAAAATGGGGATGAAGACTGTGAGCCCCCCCGTGGGACAATGGAGTCGGAGGTCATGGGTTCAAGCCCCGGCTCCACCAAGTGTCAGCTGTGTGACGTTGGGCGAGTCACTTCACTTCTCTGTGCCTCAGTGACCTCATCTGTAAAATGGGGATTAAAACTGTGAGGCCCCCCGTGGGACAACCTGATCACCTTGTAACCTCCCCAGCGCTTAGAACAGTGCTTTGTACATAGTAAGCGCTTAATAAATGCCATCATTATTATTATTATTAACCTCCCCAGTGCTTAGAAAAGTGCTTTGCACATAGTAAGCGCTTAATAAATGCCATCATTATTATTAATCTCCCCAGTGCTTAGAAAAGTGCTTTGCACATAGTAAGTGCTTAATAAATGCCATCATTATTATTATTATTAATCTCCCCAGTGCTCAGAAAAGTGCTTTGCACATAGTAAGCGCTTAATAAATGCCATCATTATTATTATTATTAATCTCCCCAGTGCTTAGAAAAGTGCTTTGCACATAGTAAGCACTTAATAAATGCCATCATTATTATTATTATTATTAATCTCCCCAGTGCTTAGAAAAGTGCTTTGCACATAGTAAGCGCTTAATAAATGCCATCATTATTATTATTATTAATCTCCCCAGTGCTTAGAAAAGCACATAGTAAGCGCTTAATGCCATCATTATTATTATTATTACTCTCCCCAGTGCTTAGAAAAGTGCTTTGCACATAGTAAGCGCTTAATGCCATCATTATTATTATTATTAATCTCCCCAGTGCTTAGAAAAGTGCTTTGCACATAGTAAGCGCTTAATAAATGCCATCATTATTATTATTAATCTCCCCAGTGCTTAGAAAAGCACATAGTAAGCGCTTAATAAATGCCATCATTATTATTATTATTAATCTCCCCAGTGCTTAGAAAAGTGCTTTGCACATAGTAAGCGCTTAATAAATGCCATCATCATTATTATTATTAACCTCCCCAGTGCTTAGAAAAGTGCTTTGCACATAGTAAGCGCTTAATAAATGCCATCATTATTATTATTATTAATCTCCCCAGTGCTTAGAAAAGCACATAGTAAGCGCTTAATAAATGCCATCATTATTATTATCATTAATCTCCCCAGTGCTTAGAAAAGTGCTTTGCACATAGTAAGCGCTTAATAAATGCCATCATCGTCATTATTATTATTAGGGATTGTCTCTATGTGTTGCCAAACTGTATTTTCCCAGTGCTGAATACAGGGCTCTACACACACATTAAGCGTTCAGTAAATATGACAGTGAATGAAGGAAATCCCCCGCGCCCCCCAGCCCCTACCAGCTGGATTTTAGACTGTGAGCCCACTGTTGGGTAGGGACTGTCTCTCTATGTTGCCAACTTGGACTTCCCAAGCGCTTGGTACAGCGCTCTGCACATAGTAAGCGCTCAACAAATACGATTGATAGAGGAAAGAGGCCCGGACGACTGCTGTAACATTCCCCTTTAATAACCTGACAGAAACTAAAGTCAAGGGCGTGGGGGGCAGAGGGAGCAATTAGGAGGGGAAGGGGGGAAGGAGTTTTTAAGAGAGGGCAGGGAAGGGGCGATCGATAAACCGGGCCTCCTCTCCCCCGGTTCCCTTGCCCTCCTAGAGCCGGGGGGATTAGGGGAGAGGGAAAATTGATTCCCCTTCGCTGCTCGAGTCAGTGCCGGATTAATCACGTTGGTTTAAAAAAGAAAAAATGAGGAAACAAAAAAAGGAGCAGTCGCCAGGTGGATTGGGGAGGGTGGAAGCCAGGCCCTCCCAAACCCCCCCCCAGTCTCCCCCAACCCGATCCCCTCCCGCCCCCCAATAAATATCTGCAACTGTAGAAGAAGCCTGGAGGCCAGATGAGTGGAGGGAGGGTGGGAGGCAGGGAGGCCCCCGCTCATGGCAGCATCCACCCCCCCATCCCTGGCGAAGAGGGGGAAGGATGGGGAGCCGGTGATGTGTGGCCGGGGAGTTGGGGGAGAGGGTGGGGGGCCCCTCGCGGCCAGGCGGGGGGGGGGGGGGGACGGGACGGGAATGAGGGAGCAGAGGACGGGACGGGGGCTGGGGGGGCGTCTATTTGAGGCAGCGCTCGAAGTAGGTGGAACCGATGTAGCCGCCGCGCATGGAGCGCTGCACGTTCTGCTCGAACAGGCGCCGGTTGTTCTGCAGGACTTCGGCCGCCTCCTTGTTCAAAGGGTCCTCGGGGTTGGGCTCCTGGGGGACGGAGGACTGGAGTCGGACCACGCGCCCGGCCCGGCCCCACCCTTGCCCGTCCCTCTGGGGGCCCCCGGGCATCATCAGTGCTTGGTACAGTGCTCTGCACATGGTAAGCGCTCAATAAATACGATTGATGATGATCCAGCCAGTCCGGCTCGGCTCGGAAAACCGGCTTGGGGGCAACTTTCCAGGCCCCCCCCCCCGCCCTCAAACCCGCGGTCCGACCCCTGGGCTTCAAGACGGTGAGCCCGCTGTTGGGTAGGGACCGTCTCTATATGTTGCCAACTTGGACTTCCCAAGCGCTTAGTACAGTGCTCTGCACACAGTAAGCAAGCGCTCAATAAATACGATTGATTGATTGATTGGGCTGGCGTGACCACACTCAATGATCTTCAACGAGTGTTTAAGCGCTTAGTATAGTGCTCTGCCCACAGTAAGCAAGCGCTCAATAAACATGATTGATTGATTGATTGATAGGGCTGGCGTGACCACACTCAATGATCTTCAACGAGTGTTTAAGTGCTTAGTACAGTGCTCTGCCCACAGTAAGCAAGCGCTGAATAAATACGATCGATTGATTGATTGATTGGGCTGCCGTGACCAGACTCAATGATCTTCACCAAGTGTTTAAGCGCTTAATACAGTGCTCTGCCCACAGTAAGCAAGCACTCAATAAATACGATTGATTGATTGATTGATTGGGCTGCCGTGACCACACTCAATGATCTTCAACGACTGTTTAAGCGCTTAGTACAGTGCTCTGCCCACAGTAAGCGCTCAATAAATACGATCGATTTACTGTGGGCAGAGCACTGTACTAAGCACTCCAGGGTGAAGACTCCCCTCTAGACTGCGGGCTCGTTTTGGGCAGGGACTGTCACTGTTTATCATTGTACTGTACTCTCCCAAAAGGCTAGTACAGTGCTCTGCCCACAGTAAGCGCTTAATACAGTCCAATGAATGAATGAGAAACGGCGTTTCCGACTCCCGAGCACAGGCCCGGGAGTCAGGAAGATCTGGATTCTAATCCCGGTTCCGCCACGTTTCTGCTGTGTGACCTCGGGCCCGTTGTTGGGTAGCGGCCGTCTCTGTATGTTGCCGACTTGGACTTCCCAAGCGCTTAGTCCAGTGCTCTGCACGCAGCAAGCGCTCAATAAATACGACTGAATGAAAGTCACTTCACTGGGCCTCGGTCACCTTGTCTGTAAAATGGGGATTAAGAGCGTAAGCCCCACGCGGGACAGGGACGGTGCCCAACTTGATTAACTTGTATCTACAGTGCTTGGCACACGGTAAGCGCTTAACGGGTACCATAATAGTGATAATTCTCTATTTCTTCCTCTGTTTCTCTCTCTGCCCCCTCTGTTTCTCTCTCTCTCTCTCCATTTCTCTATTTCTTCCTCTCTTTCTCTGTTTCTCTGCCCCCTTTCTGTTTCTCTCCACTTCAATTTATTCTATTTTGTTAATATGTTTGGTTTTGTTCTCTGTCTCCCCCTTCTAGACTGTGAGCCCACTGTTGGGTAGGGACCGTCTCTATACGTTGCCGATTTGGACTTCCCAAGCGCTTAGTCCAGTTCTATGCACGCAGTAAGCGCTCAATAAATACGACTGAATGAAAGTCACTTCACTGGGCCTCGGTCATCTCGTCTGTAAAATGGGGATTAAGAGCGTGAGCCCCATGCGGGACAGGGACGGTGCCCAGCTTGATTAACTTGTATCTACAGTGCTTGGCACACGGTAAGCGCTTAACGGGTACCATAATAATGATAATTCTCTATTTCTTCCTCTCTTTCTCTCTCTCTCTGCCCCCTCTCTGTTTCTCTCTCTCTCTCCATTTCTCTATTTCTTCCTCTCTTTCTCTGTTTCTCTGCCCCCTTTCTGTTTCTCTCCACTTCAATTTATTCTATTTTGTTAATATGTTTGGTTTTGTTCTCTGTCTCCCCCTTCTAGACCGTGAGCCCACTGTTGGGTAGGGACCGTCTCTATACGTTGCCGACTTGGACTTCCCAAGCGCTTAGTCCAGTGCTCCGCACGCAGTAAGCGCTCAATAAATACGACAATGAAAGTCACTTCACTGGGCCTCAGTCACCTTGTCCGTAAAATGGGGATTAAGAGCGTGAGCCCCACGCGGGACAGGGACGGTGCCCAGCTTGATTAACTTGTATCTACAGTGCTTGGCACACGGTAAACGCTTAACAGGTACCATAATAATGATAATTCTCTATTTCTTCCTCTCTTGCTCTCTCTGCCCCCTCTCTGTGTCTCTCTCTCTCTCCATTTCTCTATTTCTTCCTCTCCTTCTCTGTCTCTCTGCCCCCTCTCTGTTTCTCTCCACTTCAATTTATTTTATTTTGTTAATATGTTTGGTTTTGTTCTCTGTCTCCCCCTTCTAGACTGTGAGCCCACTGTTGGGTAGGGACCGTCTCTAGATGTTGCCGACTTGGACTTCCCAAGCGCTTAGTCCAGTGCTCTGTACGCAGTAAGCGCTCAATAAATACGACTGAATGAAAGTCACTTCACTGGGCCTCGGTCACCTTGTCCGTAAAATGGGGATTAAGAGCGTGAGCCCCACGCGGGACAGGGACGGTGCCCAGCTTGATTAACTTGTATCTACAGTGCTTGGCACACGGTAAGCGCTTAACGGGTACCATAATAATGATAATTCTCTATTTCTTCCTCTCTCTCTCTCTCCATTTCTCTATTTCTTCCTCTCTTTCTCTGTCTCTCTGTCTCTCTGCCCCCTCTCTGTTTCTCTCCACTTCTACTTATTTTATTTTGTTAGTATGTTTGGTTTTGTTCTCTGTCTCCCCCTTCTAGACTGTGAGCCCACTGTTGGGTAGGGACCGTCTCTATATGTTGCCGACTTGGACTTCCCAAGCGCTTAAGCCCAGTTCTCTGCACGCAGTAAGCGCTCAATAAATACGACTGAATGAAAGTCACTTCACTGGGCCTCAGTCACCTTGTCTGTAAAATGGGGATTAAGAGCGTGAGCCCCACGCGGGACAGGGACGGTGCCCAACTTGATTAACTTGTATCTACAGTGCTTGGCACACGGTAAGCGCTTAACGGGTACCATAATAATGATAATTCTCTATTTCTTCCTCTCTTTCTCTCTCTCTCTGCCCCCTCTCTGTTTCTCTCTCTCTCTCTCCATTTCTCTATTTCTTCCTTTCTCTGTCTCTCTGCCCCCTCTCTGTTTCTCTCCACTTCAATTTATTTTATTTTGTTAATATGTTTGGTTTTGTTCTCTGTCTCCCCCTTCTAGACTGTGAGCCCACTGTTGGGTAGGGACCGTCTCTATATGTTGCCGACTTGGACTTCCCAAGCGCTTAGTCCAGTTCTATGCACGCAGTAAGCGCTCAATAAATACGACTGAATGAAAGTCACTTCACTGGGCCTCGGTCATCTCGTCTGTAAAATGGGGATTAAGAGCGTGAGCCCCATGCGGGACAGGGACGGTGCCCAGCTTGATTAACTTGTATCTACAGTGCTTGGCACACGGTAAGCGCTTAACGGGTACCATAATAATGATAATTCTCTATTTCTTCCTCTCTTTCTCTCTCTCTCTGCCCCCTCTCTGTTTCTCTCTCTCTCTCCATTTCTCTATTTCTTCCTCTCTTTCTCTGTCTCTCTGCCCCCTCTCTGTTTCTCTCCACTTCTATTTATTTTATTTTGTTAATATGTTTGATTTTGGTCTCTGTCTCCCCCTTCTAGACTGTGAGCCCACTGTTGGGTAGGGACCGTCTCTAGATGTTGCCGACTTGTACTTCCCAAGCGCTTAGTCCAGTGCTCTGCACACAGTAAGCGCTCAATAAATACAATTGATGATGATGATATGTTGCCAACTTGGACTTCCCAAGCGCTTAGTCCAGTGCTCTGCACACAGTAAGTGCTCAATAAATACAATTGACTGATTGCCCATCCGCCAAGCTAGCTCTCTTCCTCCCTTCAAGGCCCTGCTGAGAGCTCACCTCCTCCAGGAGGCCTTCCCACACTCAGCCCCTTCCTTCCTCTCCCCCTCTCCTTCCCCCCCATCTTACCTCCTTCCCTTCCCCACAGCACCTGTATATATGTATATATGTTTGTACATATTTATTACTCTATTTATCTTGTACATATCTATTCTATTTATTTTATTTTGTTAGTATGTTTGGTTTTGTTCTCTGTCTCCCCCTTTTAGACTGTGAGCCCACTGTTGGGTTGGGACTGTCTCTATATGTTGCCAATTTGTACTTCCCAAGCGCTTAGTACAGTGCTCTGCACATAGTAAGCGCTCAATTTAGTCCAGTGCTCTGCACATAGTAAGCGCTCAATAAATACGATTGATGATGATGATGATGATGATTGATTGATAATAATTATTATTATTGGGCCAGCTGCTTCGCCGATGTCCATCCCAGCCCCCTACTCACCAAGAAGAGATACTGCAGTCCATAAATTATTGAGTTTATCGTCAGGACCGGCTTCCAGTCCTCTCTGGGAAAGGAGAAGAGGGGAGTCAGGGCAGGAAGGAACAGGTGCGAGGGGAGCAAGGGGAGGACGGGGAGGAAAGAGGGGTGGGGGAGGAGATGCAGGGGAGAAGTCAGATCCGGGGAGGCCGCCTCACCTGAGGATGTTGAGGCACACATTGCCCTCCAGGTCGATGTTGGGGTGATACACCATGGTTTCACATTTCACCTTTGGGGGGTCGTGGGGGTAACCCTGCCCGACCTGGGGAGCCACCGGGGTGGGGGAGAGAGCCAGAGAAACACACAGATTGAGCCGCTACTTCCGGCCGCACCCGGCGCCCGGAGCGGGATCGGGGTCCCGGCCCGGGAAGCGGAAGCCCGGGGAAGGAAGAGGAAAGGGGCTGGGGGGCTCCAGGGCCGGGAGGATACGGTGGGCGAGGCAGAAAGGAAACCGGGGTCCGGGCTGGGATCCTACGGCGTGAAAGGGGAAGGAGGGCAGAGCTCCTGACCCCCGGTCTCCACCTCCCTGAGTCACCAGGACAACTCCAACCTGTTCCCCCGGCCGCCCAAGGCCTTCACCCCGCTTGCCGTCCCCTCCCTTCCCGCCCCTCGGCAGCAGGGGAGGTGGCAGGGAACAGGCCAAGCTCCTGTGAGACTCACCTTAAAACTGAACACAAACTTGCCGCCTTTGTAGAAGCCCTGGATGGGTGGGAAGGGACGGGGCGGGGGGGAGGAGAAGAGGGGTCAGTGCTGGGCCTCACTGCCCCCCCACCGCCCTGTGAGCTTTGGTGGCAGGGGCTCCCCGATCCCCTTCCCCATGTTTCCTCTGGGCAGAGAGAATAATAATAATAATAATAATGTTGGTATTTGTTGAGCGCTTACTATGTGCCAAGCACTGCTCTAAGCGCTGTCCTCAGAGAGGGTCACTGGGAGACGGCCAGAGAGCGTAACCCCAACTTTCCGATTACCTCCTTCCCTTCCCCACAGCACCTGTATATATGTTTGCACGCATTTATTACTCTATTTATTTATTTATTTTGCTTGTACATATCTATTCTATTTATTTTATTTTGTCAATATGTTTGATTTTGTTCTCTGTCTCCCCCTCCTAGACTGTGAGCCCGCTGTTGGGTAGGGACCGTCTCGCTATGTTGCCAACTTGTAGTTCCCAAGTGCTTAGTCCAGCGCTCTGCACACAGTAAGCACTCAATAAATACGATTGATTGATTGATTGATCTCCTCCACCTTTCCCCAAAGGCCAAAACCCTCAACCCCTTCTGTCCCCACCCGCGGGGGCTGACTGGATCCCCCTCAGGTCCCTTCTTCTCCTGACCCGCTCCTCACTCCAGCCCCCCACCCTTCGGCCTCTCCCGACCTCCCCATCCCTGCTGAGCGCTTAGTCCAGCGCTCTGCACATAGTAAGCGCTCGATAAATGCGACAGTGAATGAATGAATGAATACAGTGCTCTGCACACAGTAAGCGCTCGATAAATGCGATTGAATGAATGCAGTGCTCTGCACAGTAAGCGCTCGATAAATGTGATTGAATGAATGAATGAATGAATACAGTGCTCTGCACACAGTAAGCGCTCAATAAATATGATTGATTGATGGATTGATTGATTGAATAACCCCGGGACCGGTCTCTCCATCCTCACCTCATCGGGACAGATGACCAGTTTAAAGTTGAGCAAGTCGTCTTGGTCAGAGAAGTCGATCTCACAGGTCTTGGGCAGGTTCAGTTCGTTGATGTCTGTGGGGGAAAGGGTCGGGGGGAGAGGGAGGTCAGCTCTTCGGAGGGGGAGTCCCCCAAGCCTCCTGCTTGGCCCGCCCGGCTCTGTCATTCATTCAATTCACTCAATTGTATTTATTGAGCGCTTACTGTGTGCAGAGCACTGGACTAAGCGCTTGGGAAGTCCAAGTTGGCAACGTATAGAGACTGTCCCTACCCAACGGCGGGCTCACAGTCTAGAAGGGGGAGACAGACAACAAAACAAAACATATTAACAAAATAGAATAAATAGAATAAATATGTACAAGTAAAATAAGTAAATAAATACGTACAAACATATATCCATATATACACGTGCTGTGGGGAAGGGAAGGAGGTAAGATGAGGGGGATGGGGAGAGGAAGGAGGGGGCTCAGACTGGGAAGGCCCTGGCCACCGCCTCCCCGAGGGCCACCACTCTGCTCAGTTCAGAGTGGGCTACCTCAGCGTTGGCAGGGGAAGGAGTTGGGATGGGCAGAATAATAATAATAATAATAATAATAATAATAATAATAATAACGATGGCATTTATTAAGCGCTTACTATGTGCCAAGCGTTGGGGAGGTTACAAGGTGATCAGGGCCTTCCCCAACTGAGCCCCCTCCTTCCTCTCCCTCTCCATCCACCCCCACCTTGCCTCCTTCCCTTCCCCACAGCACCTGTTTATATGTTTGTACGGATTTATTACTTTATTTTATTTGTACGTAGTCTATTTATTTTATTTTGTTAATATGTTTGGTTTTGTTCTCTGTCTCCCCCTTCTAGACTGTGAGCCCGCTGTTGGGTAGGGACCGTCTCTATATGTTGCCAACTTGGACTTCCCAAGCGCTTAGTCCAGTGCTCTGCACACAGTAAGCACTCAATAAATACAACTGATTGATTGATTGATCAGGGGAATGACAATAAACTCCTTCCTCCCCCTCCCCATCCCCCCTGCCTTGCCTTCTTCCCTTCCCCACAGCACCTGTATATATGTTTGTATGGATTTATTACTCTATTTTATTTGTACGTAGTCTATTTATTTTATTTTGTTAATATGTTTTGTTTTCTTCTCTGTCTTCCCCTTCTAGACGGTGAGCCCACTGTTCGGTAGGGACTGTCTCTGTATGTTGCCGACTTGTACTTCCCAAGTGCTTAGTACAATGCTCTGCACACAGTACGCGCTCAATAAATACGATTGATTGATTGATTGATCAGGGGAATGACGATAAACTCCTTCCTCTCCCTCCCCCTCCCCCCTGCCTTACCTCCTTCCCCTCCCCACAGCACCTGTATATATGTATATATGTTTGTACGTATTTATTACTCTATTTATTTATTTTATTTGTACATATTTATTCTATTTATTTTATTTTGTTAATATGTTTTGTTTTGTTGTCTGTCTCTCCCTTCTAGACTGTGAGCCCGCTGTTGGGTAGGGACTGTCTCGATATGTTGCCGACTTGTACTTCCCAAGCGCTTAGTCCAGTGCTCTGCACACAGTAAGCGCTCAATAAATACGACTGACTGATTGATTGATCAGGGGAATGACGATAAACTCCTTCCTCTCCCTCCCCCTCCCCCCTGCCTTACCTCCTTCCCCTCCCCACGGCACCTGTATATATGTTTGTACGTATTTATTACTCTATTTATTTTATTTGTACATATTTATTCTATTTATTTTATATTGTTAATATGTTTTGTTGTCTTTCTCCCCCTTCTAGACTGTGAGCCCGCTGTTGGGTACGGACTGTCTCGATATGTTGCCGACTTGTACTTCCCAAGCGCTTAGTACAGTGCCCTGCACACAGTGAGCGCTCAATAAATACGATTGAATGAATGAATCAGGTTGTCCCACGGGGGGCTCACAGTCTTAACCCCCGTTTTACAGATGAGGTAACTGAGGCACAGAGAAGTGACGCGACTTGCCCAAAGTCACACAGCTGACAGTTGGCGGAGCCGGGATTTGAACCCATGGCCTCTGACTCCAAAGCCCGGGCTCTTTCCACTGAGCCACGCTGCTTCTGCTTCTGCTTTGTGCGGAAATCCAAAGGATGGGGAACAGGGAGATTTCCGAACAACTATTAACTTCTAGTCCCTCAAACTTCCCTCACTTCTAATTCCCTTCTCTTTTCCGTGTCCACCCCCTAATACCAATAATTATGGTACTTGTTAAGCGCTTACTATGTGCCAGGGACCGTTTTAAGCGCTCTGGTAGATACAAGATAATCGGGCTGGACACCGTCCCTGTCCCACATGGGGCTCCCAGTCTCCATCCCCATTTTACAGATGAGGTCACGGAGGCCCAGAGAATAATAATAATAATAATAATAATAATGATAACATTTATCAAGCTCTTACTATGTGCAAAGCACTGTTCTAAGCGCTGGGGAGGTTATACAGTGATCAGGTTGGCCCAGGTGGGGCTCCCAGTCTTAATCCCCATTTTCCAGATGAGGTCATGGAGGCCCAGAGAATAATAATAATGATAACATTTATTAAGCTCTTACTATGTGCAAAGCACTGTTCTAAGCGCTGGGGAGGTTATATAGTGATCAGGTTGGCCCACAGTCTTATCCCCATTTTCCAGATGAGGTCACGGAGGCCCAGAGAATAACAATAATAATAATGATAACATTTATTAAGCTCTTACTATGTGCAAAGCACTGTTCTAAGCGCTGGGGAGGTTATATAGTGATCAGGTTGGCCCACATGGGGCTCCCAGTCTTATCCCCATTTTCCAGATGAGGTCACGGAGGCCCAGAGAATAATAATAATAATAATGATAACATTTATTAAGCTCTTGCTATGTGCAAAGCACTGTTCTAAGCGCTGGGGAGGTTATAAGTGATCAGGTTGGCCCACGGGGGGCTCCCAGTCTTATCCCCATTTTCCAGATGAGGTCACGGAGGCCCAGAGAATAACAATAATAATAATGACAACATTTCTTAAGCTCTTACTATGTGCAAAGCACTGTTCTAAGCGCTGGGGAGGTTATATAGTGATCAGGTTGGCCCACAGTCTTATCCCCATTTTCCAGATGAGGTCACAGAGGCCCAGAGAATAATAATAATAATAACAATGATAACATTTATTAAGCTCTATGTGCAAAGCACTGTTCTAGGCACTGGGGAGGTTATATAGTGACCAGGTTGGCCCACATGGGGCTCACAGTCTTATCCCCATTTTCCAGATGAGGTCACGGAGGCCCAGAGAATAACAATAATAATAATGATAACATTTATTAAGCTCTTACTATGTGCAAAGCACTGTTCTAGGCGCTGGGGAGGTTATATAGTGATCAGGTTGTCCCACGTGGGGCTCACAGTCTTATCCCCATTTTCCAGATGAGGTCACGGAGGCCCAGAGAATAATAATAATAATAATAATAATAATGATAACATTTATTAAGCTCTTACTATGTGCAAAGCACTGTTCTAGGCGCTGGGGAGGTTATATAGTGATCAGGTTGGCCCACATGGGGCTCACAGTCTTATCCCCATTTTCCAGATGAGGTCACGGAGGCCCAGAGAATAATAATAATAATAATAATAATAATAATAATAATGATAACAATCATTAAGCTCTTACTATGTGCAAAGCACTGTTCTAGGCGCTGGGGAGGTTATACAGTGATCAGGTTGGCCCACGTGGGGCTCCCAGTCTTATCCCCATTTTCCAGATGAGGTCACGGAGGCCCAGAGAAGTGAAGTGACTCGCCCAAGGTCACCCAGCTGACAAGTGAAGCAGCGTGGCTCAGTGGGAAGAGCCCAGGCTTGGGAGTCAGAGGTCATGGGTTCGAATCCCGACTCCGCCACATGTCTGCTGTGTGGCTTGGGCAAGTCACTTCACTTCTCCGAGCCTCGGTTCCCTCATCTGTAAAATGGGGATGAAGACTGTGAGCCCTACGTGGGACAACCTGATCACCTTGTATCCCCCCCAGCGCTTAGAACAGTGCTCTGCGCGTAGTAAGTGCTTAACAAATGCCATTATTATTATTATTATTATTAAGTGGCAGGGCCAGGATTAGAACCCATGACCTTCTGACACCCGGATCCGTGCTCTATCCACTAGGCCTCGCTGCTCCTCCAACCGTTGCATGTTCTGTGCCCCTCCCTGTTGTCCTGAAGGGAAAGCCCCCTTCTCCTCTCCTCCGGCCCCCCGCAGAGACCCCAGCCCCACCTCCCGCATCATCATCATCATCATCAATCGTATTTATTGAGCGCTTACTGTGTGCAGAGCACTGTACTAAGCGCTTGGGAAGTCCAAGTTGGCAACATCTAGAGACAGTCCCTACCCAACAGTGGGTTCACAGTCTAAAAGGGGGAGACGGAGAACAAAACCAAACATACTAACAAAATAAAATAAATAGAATAGATAGGTACAAGTAAAATAAATAGAGTAATAAATATGTACAAACATATATCGAGAAGCATTGTGAAGCACTGTGACTCAGTGGGCACAGCCCGGGCCTGGACAGTCGGAGGCCCTGGGTTCCGATCCCGCCTCCGCCACTTGTCTGCTGGGTGACCTTGGGCCGGCCACGGCACTTCTCTGGGCCTCAGTTACCTCATCTGTAAAATGGGGATTAAGACTCTGAGGCCCCCCGTGGGACAACCTGATCGCTGTATAACCTCCCCAGCGCTTAGAACAGTGCTTTGCACATAGTAAGTGCTTAATAAATGCTGGAAAACGGGAAGGAAACCCTGAGCCGCACGTGGGCCAGCCTTATTACCCATGCATGATAATAATAATAATAATAATGGCATTTTTTTAAGCACTTTTAGACTGTGAGCCCACTGTTGGGTAGGGACTGTCTCTATATGTTGCCAATTTGTACTTCCCAAGCGCTTAGTACAGTGCTCTGCACATAGTAAGCGCTCAATAAATACGATTGATGATGATGCATAATAATAATAATGGCATTTTTTAAGCACTTACTATGTGCCAAGCACCGTTCTAAGCGCTGGTGTATCTCAGTGCTTAGAACAGTGCTTTGCACATAGTAAGTGCTTAATAAATGCTAGAAAACGGGAAGGAAACCCTGAGCCGCATGTGGGCCAGCCTTATTACCCGTGTATAATAATAATAATGGCATTTTTTAAGCGCTTACTATGTGCCAAGCACCGTTCTAAGCGCTGGTGTATCTCCCTCAGCGCTTAGAACAGTGCTTGGCACACAGTAAGCGCTTAATAAATGCTGGAAAACGGGAAGGAAACCCTGAGCTGCACGTGGGCCAGCCTTATTACCCGTGTATAATAATAATAATAATGGCATTTTTTAAGCGCTTACTATGTGCCAAGCACCGTTCTAAGCACTGGTGTATCTCCCTCAGCGCTTAGAACAGTGCTTGGCACACAGTAAGCGCTTAATAAATGCTGGAAAACGGGAAGGAAACCCTGAGCCGCATGTGGGCCAGCCTTATTACCTGTGTATAAATAATAATAATGGCATTTTTTAAGCACTTACTATGTGCCAAGCACCGTTCTAAGCGCTGGTGTGTCTCCCTCAGCACTTAGAACAGTGCTTGGCACACAGTAAGCGCTTAATAAATGCTGGAAAACGGGAAGGAAACCCTGAGCCACATGTGGGCCAGGCTTATTACCCGTGTATAATAATAATAATGGCATTTTTTAAGTGCTTACTATGTGCCAAGCACCGTTCTAAGCGCTGGTGTATCTCCCTCAGCGCTTAGAACAGCGCTTGGCACACAGTAAGTGCTTAATAAATGCTGGAAAATGGGAAGGAAACCTTGAGCCGTACGTGGGCCAGCCTTATTACCCATGTATAATAATAGTAATAATAATAATAATTATTATAATAATGGCATTTTTTAAGCGCTTACTATGTGCCAAGCACCGTTCTAAGCGCTGGTGCACCTCCCTTAGCGCTTAGAACAGTGCTTGGCACACAGTAAGCGCTTAATAAATGCTGGAAAACGGGAAGGAAACCCTGAGCCGTACGTGGGCCAGCCTTATTACCCATGTATAATAATAGTAATAATAATAATTATTATTATAATAATGGCATTTTTTAAGCGCTTACTATGTGCCAAGCACCGTTCTAAGCGCTGGTGTATCTCCCTCAGCGCTTAGAACAGCGCTTGGCACACAGTAAGCGCTTAATAAATGCTGGAAAATGGGAAGGAAACCTTGAGCTGCATGTGGGCCAGCCTTATTACCCATGTATAATAATAATAATAATGATAATAATAATAATAATAATGGCATTTTTTAAGCACTTACTATGTGCCAAGCACCGTTCTAAGCACTGGTGTATCTCCCTCAGCGCTTAGAACAGTGCTTGGCACACAGTAAGTGCTTACCCAATGTCATTAGTAGTGCCTGACACCTAGTAAGGGCTTATTATAACACCCTTATTATCGTTGGGTTGTTCGTATTCCACTTCTAGACCAGATTAGTGAGCCCTTCTAGCCTGTGAGCCCACTGTTGGCTAAGGACCGTCTCTCTACATTGCCAACTTGTCCTTCCCAAGCGCTTAGTCCAGTGCTCCGCACGCAGTAAGCGCTCAATAACTACGACTGAATGAATGAATTACAGTTAACCGTGCTTAGCCCAGTGCTCTGCACACAGTAAGCGCTCAATAAATACGACTGAATGAACAAATGAAGTGGGCCTCAGTTCCCTCCTCTGGAAAATGGGGGTGAAGACTGGGACAACCTGATTCATTCATTCATTCAATCGTATTTATTGAGCGCTTACTGTGTGCGGAGCACTGGACTAAGCGCTTGGGAAGGACAAGTCGGCAACGTACAGAGACGGTCCCTACCCAACAGCGGGCTCACAGGCTAGAAGAAGAACCTGATCACCTTGTCACCTCCCCGGCGGTTAGAACAGTGCTTTGCACAGAGTAAGCGCTTAACCCTTCCCCTCCCCACAGCACCTATATATATGTATATATGTTTGTATGTATTTATTATGTATATATGTACGTATTTATTACTCTATTTATTTTACTTGTACATATTTATTCTATCTATTTTATGTTGTTAATATGTTTTGTTTTGTTGTCTGTCTCCCCCTTCTAGACTGTGAGCCCGCTGTTGGGTAGGGACCGTCTCTATATTATATATATATAATAATAATAATATATATATAGACCGTCTCTCTCTATAGACCATCTCTTCCACAAGAGAAGCAGCGTGGCACAGTGGAAAGAGCCTGGGCTTTGGAGTCCAAGGTCAGGGGTTCAAATCCCCACTCTGCCACTTGCCCGCTGTGTGACTTTGGACAAGTCACTTCACTTCTCCAGGCCTCAGTTCCCTCTTCTGTAAAATGGGGATGAAGACTGTGAGCACCCCCCGTGGGACAACCTGATCACCTTGTAACCTCCCCAGCGCTTAGAACAGTGCTTGGCACATAGTAAGCGCTTAATAAATGCCATTATTATTAGATCCCTCATCTGTAAAATGGGGGTGAAGACTGTGAGCCCCCCGTGGGACAACCTGATCACCTTGTAACCTCCCCAGCGCTTAGAACAGTGCTTGGCACATAGTAAGCGCTTAATAAATGCCATTATTATTAGACCCCTCATCTGTAAAATGGGGGTGAAGACTTTGAGCCCCCCGTGGGACCACCTGATGACCTTGTAACCTCCCCAGTGCTTAGAACAGTGCTTGGCACATAGTAAGCGCTTAACAAATGCCATCATTATTATCCTATGTTGCCAAGTTGTCCGTCCAGTAAGCTTAGTCCAGTAAGCGCTCCCTGAATCCGAGTGGTGTTAGCTCCGCTCCTGCGGGTCGCGGGCTGTGCTTCCATGGCGGAATTCCTCCAAGGAGAGGACGAAGACCAGGAAGGGAATTTTGGGGTGGTCCTGGGGCTTCTCAAAGCCCAACTGAACAAGTGAGTGCGATGGGTGGGAGCCGTGGGCGGGGAATAACAATAATTCGAACCCATGACCCCTGACTCCAAAGCCCCTGTTCTTTCTATGTATGTTTGTACATATTTATTACTCTATTTATTTTACTTGTACATATCTATTCTATTTATTTCATTTTGTTAATATGTTTGGTTTTGTTGTCTGTCTCCCCCTTCTAGACTGTGAGCCCACTGTTGGGTAGGGACTGTCTCTAGATGTTGCCAACTTGGACTTCCCAAGCGCTTAGTCCAGTGCTCTGCACACAGTAAGTGATTGTTTGACTCCAAAGCCTCTGTTCTTTCTATGTATGTTTGTACATATTTATTACTCTATTTATTTATTTATTTATTTTACTTGTACGTATCTGTTCTATTTATTTCATTTTGTTAATATGTTTGGTTTTGTTCTCTGTCTCCCCCTTCTAGACTGTGAGCCCACTGTTGGGTAGGGACCGTCTCTCTATGTTGCCAGCTTGTACTTCCCAAGTGCTTAGTCCAGTGCTCTGCGCACAGTAAGCGCTCAATAAATACGATTGATTGATTGACTCCAAAGCCCCTGCTCTTTCTATGTATGTTTGTACATATTTATTACTCTATTTATTTCATTTTGTTAATATGTTTTGTTTTGTTGTCTGTCTCCCCCTTCTAGACTGTGAGCCCACTGTTGGGTAGGGACCGTCTCTCTATGTTGCCACTTTGTACTTCCCAAGCGCTTAGTCCAGTGCTCCGCACACGGTAAACGCTCAATAAATACGACTGATTGACTCCAAAGCACCTGCTCTTTCTATGTATGCTTGTACACATTTATTACTCTATTTATTTCTTTTACTTGTACATACCTATTCTATTTGTTTCATTTCGTTAGTATGTTTGGTTTTGTTGTCTGTCTCCCCCTTCTAGACTGTGAGCCCACTGTTGGGTAGGGATTGTCTCTCTATGTTGCCAACTTCGGCTTCCCAAGCACTTAGTCCAGTGCTCCGCACACAGTAAGCGCTCAATAAATATGACTGCTTGATTGATTCTCTGTCTCCCCCTTCTAGACTGTGAGCCCACCGTTGGGTAGGGCCCGTCTCTCTATGTTGCCACCTTGGACTTCCCAAGCGCTTAGTCCAGTGCTCTGCACACAGTAAGCACTCAATAAATACGATTGATTGATTGACTCCAAAGCCCCTACTCTTTCTATGTATGTTTGTACCTTGTACATCTCTATTCTATTTATTTTATTTTGTTAATATGTTTGGTTTTGTTCGCTGTCTCCCCCTTCTAGACTGTTGGGTAGGGACTGTCTCTCTATGTGGCCAACTTGTACTTCCCAAGCGCTTAGTGCAGTGCTCTGCACACAATAAGCACTCAGTAAATACGACTGATTGATTGATTGATTCTCTGTCTCCCCCTTCCAGACTGTGAGCCCACTGTTGGGTGGGGACCATCTCTATATGTGGCCAACTTGTACTTCCCAAGTGCTTAGTGCAGTGCTCTGCACACAGTAAGCGCTCAATAAATACGATTGATTGATTGATTCCAAAGCCCCTACTCTTTCTATGTATGTCTGTACCTTGTACATATCTATTCTATTTATTTCATTTTGTTAATGTTTTGTTTTGTTCTCTGTCTCCCCCTTCTAGACTGTGAGCCCACTGTTGGGTAGGGACTGTCTATGTTGCCACCTTGTACTTCCCAAGCGCTCAGTCCAGTGCTCTGCACACAGTAAGCGCTCAATAAATATGACTGATTGATTGACTGACTCCAAAGCCCCTTTCTATGTATGTTTGTACCTTGTACATATCTAGTCATTCATTTTGTTAATATGTTTTGTTTTGTTCTCTGTCTCCCCCTTCTAGACTGTGAGCCCACTGTTGGGTAGGGACTGTCTATCTATGTTGCCAACTTGGCCTTCCCAAGTGCTTCGTCCAGTGCTCCGCACACAGTAAGCGCTCAATAAATACGACTGATTGATTGATCCTCTGTCTCATTTGAATGAATGTCTCCTCCTCCTAGACCATGAGCCCACTGTTGGGTAGGGCCCGTCTCTCTATGTTGCCACCTTGGACTTCCCAAGCGCTCAGTCCAGTGCCCCGCACACAGTAAGCGTTCAATAAATACTTTTGATCCTCCCTCCCTCCCTCTGCCCATCCGCCAAGCTAGCTCTCTTCCTCCCTTCTGGGCCCTACTGAGAGCTCACCTCCTCCAGGAGGCCTTCCCAGCCCGAGCCCCTTCCTTCCTCTCCCCCTCGTCCCCCTCTCCATCCCCCCCATCTTACCTCCTTCCCTTCCCCACAGCACCTGTATATATGTATATATGTTTGTACAGATTTATCACTCTATGTATTTATTTATTTATTTTATTTGTACATACCTATTGTATTTATTTTATTAGTATGTTTGGTTTTGTTCTCTGTCTCCCCCTTTTAGACTGTGAGCCCACTGTTGGGTAGGGACTGTCTCTACATGTTGCCAATTTGTACTTCCCAAGCGCTTAGTATAGTGCTCTGCACATAGTAAGCGCTCAATAAATACGATTGATGATGATGATGAGCCCCTTCCTTCCTATCCCCCTCGCCCCCCTCTCAATCCCCCCCATCTTACCTCCTTCCCTTCCCCACAGCACCAGTCTATATGTATATAGGTTTGTACATATTTATTACTCTATTTATTTTACTTGTACTTATCTATTCTATTTATTATATTTTGTTAATATGTTTGGTTTTGCTCTCCGTCTCCCCCTTCTAGACTGTGAGCCCGCTGTTGGGTAGGGACCGTCTCTCTATGTTGCCACTTTGTACTTCCCAATCGCTTAGTCCAGTGCTCCGCACACAGTAAGCGCTCAATAAATACGATTGATTGATTGATTCCAAAGCCCCTGCTCTTTCTATGTATGTTTGCACATATTTATTTTACTTGTACATATCTATTCTATTTATTTCATTTCATTAATATGTTTTGTCTTGTTGTCCGTCTCCCCCTTCTAGACTGTGAGCCCACCGTTGGGTAGGGCCCGTCTCTCTATGTTGCCAACTTGGACTTCCCAGGCGCTTCGTCCAGTGGTCTGCGCACAGTAAGCGCTCAATAAATACGATTGATTGATTGACTCCAAAGCCCCTGCTCTTTCTATGTATGTTTGTACATATTTATTACTCTATTTATTTACCTTGTACATATCTATTCTATTTATTTCATTTCGTTAATATGTTTTGTCTTGTTGTCTGTCTCCCCCTTCTAGACTGTGAGCCCGCTGCTGGGTAGGGACCGTTGCCACCTTGAACTTCCCAAGCGCTTAGTCCAGGGCTCCGCGCACAGGAAGCGCTCAATAAATACGACTGATTGATTGATTCCAAAGCCCCTGCTCTTTCTATGTATGTTTGCACATATTTATTTATTTCACTTGTACGTATCTATTCTATTTATTTCATTTCATTAATATGTTTTGTCTTGTTGTCCATCTCCCCCTTCTAGACTGTGAGCCCGCTGTTGGGTGGGGCCCGTCTCTCTATGCCGCCACCTTGGACTTCCCAAGCGCTTAGTGCAGTGCTCTGCGCACAGTAAGCGCTCAATAAATACGATTGATTGCTCGACTCCAAAGCCCCTGCTCTTTCTATGTATGCTTGTACATATTTATTACTCTATTTATTTACCTTGTACATATCTATTCTACTTATTTCATTTCGTTAATATGTTTTGTCTTGTCGTCTGTCTCCCCCTTCTAGACTGTGAGCCCGCTGCTGGGTAGGGACCGTTGCCACCTTGTCCTTCCCAAGTGCTTAGTCCAGTGCTCCGCGCACAGTAAGCGCTCAACAAATACGATTGATTGATTCCAAAGCCCCTGCTCTTTCTATGTATGTTTGCACATATTCATTTATTTCACTTGTACGTATCTATTCTATTTATTTCATTTCATTAATATGTTTTGTCTTGTTGTCCGTCTCCCCCTTCTAGACTGTGAGCCCGCTGTTGGGTGGGGACCGTCTCTCTATGCTGCCACCTTGTACTTCCCAAGCGCTTAGTGCAGTGCTCCACACACAGTAAGCGCTCAATAAATAGATTGATTGATTGATTCTCTGTCTCCCCCTTCTAGACCGTGAGCCCACTGTTGGGTGGGGCCTGTCTCTCTATGCCGCCACCTTGGACTTCCCAAGCGCTTAGTGCAGTGCTCCGCACACGGTAAGCGCTCAATAAATACGATTGATTGATTGATTTCCACTGGGTGTATGACTGATAGACTGTGAGTCCACTGTGGGGTAGGGACTGTCTCTGTATGTTGCCAACTTGGGCTTCCCAAGCGCTCAGTCCAGTGCTCCGCACACAGTAAGCGCTCAATAAATACGACTGATTGATTGACTCCAAAGCACCTGCTCTTTCTATGTATGCTTGTACACATTTATTACTCTATTTATTTCTTTTACCTGTATTATATGTTGTTAGTATGTTTGGTTTTGTTCCCTGTCTCCCCCTTCTAGACTGCGAGCCCACTGTGGGGTAGGGATTGTCTCTCTATGTTGCCAACTTGGACTTCCCAAGCGCTCAGTCCAGTGCTCCGCACACAGTAAGCGCTCAATAAATACGATTGATTGATTGACTCCAAAGCACCTGCTCTTTCTATGTATGCTTGTACACATTTATTACTCTATTACCTGTATTATATTTTGTTAGTATATATGGTTGTACAAATTTATTACTCTATTTATTTATTTATTTATTTTACTTGTACATTTCTATCCTACTTATTTTATTTTGTTGGTATGTTTGGTTCTGTTCTCTGTCTCCCCCTTTTAGACTGTGAGCCCACTGTTGGGTAGGGACTGTCTCTATGTGATGCCAATTTGTACTTCCCAAGCGCTTAGTACAGTGCTCTGCACATAGTAAGCGCTCAATAAATACGATTGATTGATTGATTTTGTTCCCTGTCTCCCCCTTCTAGACTGCGAGCCCACTGTGGGGTAGGGATTGTCTCTCTATGTTGCCAACTTGGACTTCCCAAGCGCTCAGTCCAGCGCTCCGCACACAGTAAGCGCTCAATAAATACGACTGATTGATTGACTCCAAAGCACCTGCTCTTTCTATGTATGCTTGTACACATTTACTACTCTATTACCTGTATTATATTTTGTTAGTATGTTTGGTTTTGTTCCCTGTCTCCCCCTTCTAGACTGCGAGCCCACTGTGGGGTAGGGACTGTCTCTCTATGTTGCCAACTTGGACTTCCCAAGCGCTCAGTCCAGCGCCCCGCACACAGTAAGCGCTCAATAAATACGACTGATTGATTGACTCCAAAGCACCTGCTCTTTCTACGTATGCTTGTACACATTTATTACTCTATTACCTGTATTATATTTTGTTAGTATGTTTGGTTCTGTTCCCTGTCTCCCCCTTCTAGACTGCGAGCCCGCTGTGGGGTAGGGACTGTCTCTCTATGTTGCCAACTTGGGCTTCCCAAGCGCTCAGTCCAGTGCTCCGCACACAGTAAGCGCTCAATAAATACGACTGATTGATTGACTCCAAAGCACCTGCTCTTTCTGTGTATGCTTGTACACATTTATTACTCTATTTATTTCTTTTACCTGTATTATATTTTGTTAGTATGTTTGGTTTGGTTCCCTGTCTCCCCCTTCTAGACTGCGAGCCCGCTGTGGGGTAGGGATTGTCTCTCTATGTTGCCAACTTGGACTTCCCAAGCGCTCAGTCCAGTGCTCCGCACACAGTAAATACTTTTGATTGATTGATTGATCGATCGATTGATTGAGGGTGCCGGGACGCCGCGCGTGGGCCCACCTTTCTGGATGCGGAGCTGCGCGGCCGACGCCTTCTTGGTGCTGCCCTTGGTGCCCCCCGCAGACTCCTCCTCCTTCTTCTGCTGCTTCAGGGAGAACAGCTTGATCATCCTGCCGACGACGGGGCCGAGGGGGCCCCGGGCCCGACCCTGTAACGCGCCCCGGCCCGCCCCACCCGCCCACCGGCCTGCCCTCCGCCCTCCTCCCCTCTGCTGGTCCTTCTGGGCCCCCGGGGCTGCGCTGCGCGCGCCGCTAAAGCCCGGCTCCTCCTGTCCCGTCCCGGCCGCCGTAGCCCCGCTTCGGCCCTCCGCTCGGCCGCGCTCGGCTCCCGTCGGCAACGGGCCCCGGCGGCT
Organism: Tachyglossus aculeatus; assembly: GCF_015852505.1. Lineage (NCBI taxonomy): Eukaryota > Metazoa > Chordata > Mammalia > Monotremata > Tachyglossidae > Tachyglossus > Tachyglossus aculeatus. The sequence continues at coordinate 52,305,948 of NC_052075.1, read as the reverse complement.
TCGGCTCTTTCCGCCGCCCGCTCGGCTCTCTCCGCCGCCCGCTCGGCTCTTTCCGCCGCCGCTCCCCCCTCCCCTCCCGCGTTCGGGGACGTCAGTGCGCACGCTCGGCCCGCCTTCCGCTCGAAGGCAACTCGGCCGTCTCCGGCGCGCCCTCGGCTCTTTTCGGGACTGCTCGGGGATTTCCGGACCGGCTTCGGGAACAGGGCGGGGACGGCGGCTAGGGGGCCCCCGCCATCTTTGTGAGGGGCGCGAGCGAGGAGGCCGGTCGCCTTACGGTACTACTTTCATTCATTCATTCATTCATTCAATCAATCATTCATTCATCCATCCATTCATTCATTCACTCATCCATTCACTCATGCCAACTTGTACTTCCCAAGCGCTTAGTCCAGTGCTCTGCACACAGTAAGTGCTCAATAAATACGACTGACTGACTGAATGAATGAATTACTCTATTTGCTTTACTTGGACATATTTATTCTATTTATTTTATTTTGTTAATATGTTTTATTTTGTTCCCTGTCTCCCACTTCTAGACTTCCATACTTCATGCTGCTGGCCCGGATTATCTTTGTCCAGAAACGCTCTGGGCATATTACTCCCCTCCTCAAAAATCTCCAGTGGCTACCAATCAATCTGCGCATCAGGCAGAAACTCCTCACCCTGGGCTTCAAGGCTGTCCATCCCCTCGCCCCCCTCCTACCTCACCTCCCTTCTCTCCTTCTCCAGCCCAGCCCGCACCCTCCGCTCCTCCACCACTAATCTCCTCCCCGTACCTCGTCCTCGCCTGTCCCGCCATCGACCCCCGGCCCACGTCATCCCCCGGGCCTGGAATGCCCCCAATCCCTCTGCCCATCCGCCAAGCTAGCTCTCTTCCTCCCTTCAAGGCCCTGCTGAGAGCTCACCTCCTCCAGGAGGCCTTCCCAGACTGAGCCCCTTCCTTCCTCTCCCCCTCGTCCCCCTCTCCATCCCCCCCATCTTACCTCCTTCCCTTCCCCACAGCACCTGTATATATGTATATATGGTTATACATATTTATTACTCTATTTATTTATTTATTTATTTTACTTGTACATTTCTATCCTATTTATTTTATTTTGTTGGTATGTTTGGTTCTGTTCTCTGTCTCCCCCTTTTAGACTGTGCGCCCACTGTTGGGTAGGGACTGTCTCTATGTGTTGCCAATTTGTACTTCCCAAGCGCTTAGTACAGTGCTCTGCACATAGTAAGCGCTCAATAAATACGATTGATTGATTGATTGATTGATTGACTGTGAGCCCATTGTTGGGTAGGGACCGTCTCTAGATGTTGTCAACTTGTACTTCCCAAGCGTTTAGGACAGTGCTGTGCACACAGTAAGCACTCAATAAATACGATTGAATGAATGAATGAATTACTCTATTTATGGATCAATCAATCAATCAATCAATCAATCGTATTTATTGAGCGCTTACTATGTGCAGAGCACTGTACTAAGCGCTTGGGAAGTACAAATTGGCAACACATAGAGATAAATTCATTCACTCATCCATCCAGTCAGAGGTCATGGGTTCAAATCCCGACTCCGCCAATTGTCAGCTGGGTGACTTTGGGCAAGTCACGTCACTTCTCTGGGCCTCAGTTCCCTCATCTGTAAAAATGGGGGTGAAGACTGTGAGCCACCCCGTGGGACAACCTGATCACCTAGTAACCTCCCCAGCGCTTAGAACAGTGCTTTGCACATAGTAAACGCTTAATAAATGCCATCATTATTATTATTATTATTATGTGGCGGAGCTGGGATTAGAACCCGTTACCTCTGACTCCCAAGCCCGGGCTCTTTCCACTGAGCCACGCTGCTTCCAGTGCTTTGCACGGGAAACAGTGCTTTGCACATAGTAACCGCTTAACAAAGGTATTATTATTATTATTATTATTATTAAGAGGAAAGAGTCCCACAGGAGGCAGGAATGGGAGAGACTGAGCCCCTTCCTTCCTCTCCCCCTCGTCACCCTCTTCATCTCCCCCATCTTACCTCCTTCCCTTCCCCACAGCACCTGTATATATGTATATATGTTTGTACATATTTATTACTCTATTTATTTATTTATTTTACTTGTACATATCTATTCTATTTATTTTATTTTGTTAGTATGTTTGGTTTTGTTCCCTGTCTCCCCCTTTTAGACTGTGAGCCCACTGTTGGGTAGGGACTGTCTCTATTATGTTGCCAACTTGGACTTCCCAAGCTTTTAGTACAGTGCTGTGCACACAGTAAGCGCTCAATAAATACGATTGATTGATTGATTGATTGAATGATTGATTGATTGAGAGGACCCGGCCTGGGCTTTCGGCCAATCAGAGGTCGCGCATTGATGAGGGGGCGGGGCTTAGGGACCGGTCTCCATGGCAACCAACAATGACTTAGCGCGTGGGGAAGAAGGCGGGCTTCAGCTTCCTTCGCCAAACCCTTCGTTACGGGAGGTTGCGTCATCGTCCCGCCCATTCGCCTTCTGGGAATTGTAGTTCCGAAGCAGAGAGCGGGAGCGTAGGGCGCGACGCGGGGCCTTCTGGGAAATGTAGTCTGGCTCCTCGTTTCTCTGGTTTGGGATGGTTTTTGCTGCATCTGCAGGTCATTCATTCATTCATTTATTCACTGAGTCGTATTTATTGAGCGCCTACTTCATTCATTCAGTCGTATTTATTGAGTCTTCTAGACTGTCTCTATATGTTGCCAACTTATACTTCCCAAGCGCTGAGTACAGTGCTTTGCACCTGGGACAAACTGATCACCTTGTATCCTCCCCAGTGCTTTGCACAGAGTAAGCGCTTAACATATACAAAAATTGTTATTATTATCAGGCTGTCTGGGGGGCGGGGCTCACCGTTTGAATCCCCATTTTACAGATGAGGTAACTGAGGCGCAGAAAAATGAAGTGACTCGCCCAAACTCACACAGCTGACAGTTGGCAGAGCCAGAATTTGAACCCATGACCCCTGACTCCAAAGCCCGGGCTCTTTCCGCTGAGCCACGCTGCTTCTCACAGTGGGGTAACTGAGGCCCAGAGTAGTGAAGGGAAGCAAAGAACCCAGGTTCTCTGAATCCCAGGCCCATGCTCTTTCCGCTAGGCCACCTTGCTTCCCAAGACACCACTCTACTTCAATGGCCTCTGAAATCAAATCTCCTCCAGGAAGACTGCCCTCCCGAAACTCTCAGCCCTCCCTGTTGCCTGTCCCACACATTTCATCCCACCGCCTGAGCACTTAAATTCTCTCCCCAACCATTCCCCCCCTCAGCACTTCGGTCCATCCCCTCTCCCAGCCCCGCAGCACTTACGCATCTATCTATAATTTTATATGTTTATGTCGATATCTGTTTATTTGTCTTGATGTCTGCCTCTCCCCTCTAATAATAATAATGATGGCATTTGTTAAGCGCTTACTATGTGCAAAGCCCTGTTCTAAGCGCTGGGGGGATATAACGTGATCAGGTTGTCCCCCGTGGGGCTGGCTCACAGTCAATCCCCATTTTACACATGAGGTAACTGAGGCTCAGAGAAGTTAAGTGACTTGCCCAAAGTCACACAGCAGGCATGTGGCATGAGCACAGTGCTCTGCACAGGGGGCCTTCCCAGACTGAACCCCCTCCTTCCTCTCCCCCTCCTGCCCCTCATCATCCCCCCCACCTTACCTCCTTCATCTCCCCACAGCACCTGTGTATATATATATAATACTTATATATTATATATAATACATATATTATATATAATACATATATTATATATATGTATATACATATATGTATATGTATACACATATATATTATATATAATATATTATATAATACATATATTATATAATACATATTTACTATTTACAACGTATGTTATATAATATATGTTATATATAATAAATATATTATATAATATATGTATTATATGTAATATATTATATATGTTTGTGTATGTTTGTGCATATTTATTACTCTATTATTTTACTTGAACATATTTATTCTAGTTATTTTATTTTGTTAATATGTTTTGTTTTGTTGTCTGTCTCCTCCTTCTAGACTGTGAGCCTGCTGTTGGGTAGGGACTGTCTCTATATGTTGCCAATTTGGACTTCCCAAGCGCTTAGTACAGTGCTCTGCATACAGTAAGCGCTCAATAAATACGATTGAACGAATGAATGAATGAATGTGGCGGAGCCAGGATTCAAACCCGTGACCTCTGACTCCAAAGCCCGGGCTCTTTCCACTGAGCCACGCTGCTGTAGGCTGCGAGCTCGCTGTGGGCCAGGATTAGCCCACTGTTGGGTAGGGACCGTCTCTATGTGTTGCCAACTTGTACTTCCCAAGCGCTTAGTACAGTGCTCTGCACACAGTAAGCGCTCAATAAATACGATTGATTGATTGATTGATTGTACTGCACTTTCCCAAGCGCTTAGTACAACGATCTGCACATAGACTGTGAGCCCACTGTTGGGTAGGGACCGTCTCTATATGTTGCCAACTTGTACTTCCCAAGCGCTTAGTACAGTGCTCTGCACACAGTAAGCGCTCAATAAATACGATTGATTGATTGATAGTAAGTGCTCAATAGGTACGATTGAATGAACTGAATGAACGAATAATTGTCGCGTCTGTCTTCCCCCATTAGACTAGGAGCTCCTTGAGGCAAGGAATCTCGTCTGTTCACCTTATGCAGCATGGCTCAGTGGAAAGAACCTGGGCTTTGGAGTCAGTGGTCATGGGTTCAAATCCCGCCCCCACTGATTGTCAGCCGTGTGACTTTGGGCAAGTCACTTTCCTTCTCTGTGCCTCAGTTCCCTCATCTGGAAAATGGGGATTGACTGTGAGCCCAGTGTTGGGTAGGGACCGTCTCTATACGTTGCCGACTTGTACTTCCCAAGCGCTTAGTACAGTGCTCTGCACACAGTAAGCGCTCAATAAATACGATTGATTGATTGATAGTAAGTGCTCAATAGATATGATTGAATGAATTGAATGAACGAATAATTGTCGCGTCTGTCTTCCCCCATTAGACTAGGAGCTCCTTGAGGCAGGGAATCTCGTCTGTTCACCTTATGCAGCATGGCTCAGTGGAAAGAACCTGGGCTTTGGAGTCAGTGGTCATGGGTTCAAATCCCGCCCCCACTGATTGTCAGCCGTGTGACTTTGGGCAAGTCACTTTCCTTCTCTGTGCCTCCGTTCCCTCATCTGGAAAATGGGGATTGACCGTGAGCCCCCCGTGGGACAACCTGATTACCCCAGTGCTTAGAACAGTGCTTTGCACGTAGTAAGCGCTTAATAAATGCCATTATTATTATTATTGGACTTTCCCAAACACCTGGTATGGTGTCCTGCTCACAGTAAGGGCCCAATAAATACCGTTGCTTGAATGACAAAGACGCAGAGGCCCAGAGCTGAAGGAGACTTTTACTGGGGCCCGGACTTGGCCGAGGACCCGGACGGGCAGAGACGGAGCAACCGAGGCGCTTTGGAGAGACGGGTGAGGTGTGGGACGGGGCACCGGTGGACCCGGGCTTGGGCAAGCTGAAGGGTGACAGACGGGCGGGATACTCCGGGAGCCGGCAGGGCTGACGTATCCCGCTATCCCGAACCTGAGGAATTCGGAATGCAGGGGTTGGATTGTGTCTGTTTGGAATTGCAGCTCGTGCATCTGGTCATCTGGCAGCGATAAACGGGAGCCGGGAAGAGGTTTTTCCAACCCATCACCAGATCGCTGGGCTTCAATTTCTGATCGGGTCCGAAGATGTCTTGAAACACAAAGGCCCCACGCAGACTCACATATTGAAAGAGACCCAGCACGTAGGGGCTGATGTCATAAGTACCCCTTTTGACGCACTTGGTGACGCAGGGGGAGTTGAGGGTGAAGAAAACGAGGCAGCTCTCCTCCTTGTACGTCTTCGTCAGGAGCCGCTGGACGACGCTCTCTTGTCCCTTCCCAGGCGGGGCCAACAGGCGCCACTCGGCGTGATCCGTTTTGTCCTCGATGTTAGTCCGGGCCCGGGCGGCCACCACGTTCTTCCCCTCGTATATGTTGCCGAAGGTTTTGATCACGTTGTTCATCTGCGTCAGCTCCTCATTTGTCAGGATTTTGTTCAGGTCCTTCACTCCATCCGGGGTGCAGGTGGCCCGGGGCAAGCTGATGGCAGCGGCGTATTGCTGCTGGATGCCAAACCTGGAGGGAGGAATCGACAGGGTGGCACATCCTTGGTGCCCCGTGACAGCAGGCCCGGGGGAGTCCCATTCATTCCCCCAAACCCACAGAATCAATCAATCAATCAATCGTATTCATTGAGCGCTTACTATGTGCAGAGCACTGTACTAAGCGCTTGGGAAGTACAAATTGGCAACACATAGAGACAGTCCCTACCCAACAGTGGGCTCACAGTCTAAAAGGGGGAGACAGAGAACAAAACCAAACATACCAACAAAATAAAATAAATAGGATAGAAATGTACAAGTAATATAAATAAATAAATAAATAGAGTAATAAATATGTACAACAATATATACATATATACAGGTGCTGTGGGGAAGGGAAGGAGGTAAGATGGGGGGATGGAGAGGGGGACGAGGGGGAGAGGAAGGAAGGGGCTCAGTCTGGGAAGGCCTCCTGGAGGAGGTGAGCTCTCAGCAGGGCCTTGAAGGGAGGAAGAGAGCTAGCTTGGCGGATGAGCGGAGGGATTGGGGGCATTCCAGGCTCGGGGGATGACGTGGGCCGGGGGTCGATGGCGGGACAGGCGAGAACGAGAAGTCTTGGCGGTGGCCTAAATAGAGAAGGAAAATGGCTCCCGGGCCATAGTATGTTTGGTTTTGTTCTCTGTCTCCCCCTTTTATCATCATCATCAATCGTATTTATTGAGCGCTTACTATGTGCAGAGCACTGGACTGAGCGCTTGGGAAGTACAAATTGGCAACATATAGAGACAGTCCCTACCCAACAGTGGGCTCACAGTCTATAAGACACACACACTCTCTCTCTCTCTCAATTGTATTTTGATTGTATGCAGAGCATTGTAATAATGATTAGATAATATTATATAATATTGATAATGATGAGATAATAATGATTAAAGAAGCAGCATGGCTCAGTGGAAAGAGCACGGGCTTTGGAGTCAGAGGTCATAGGTTCAAATCCTGACAGACTTTTAGACTGTGAGCCCACTGTTGGGTAGGGACTGTCTCGATATGTTGCCAACTTGGACTCCCCAAGCGCTTAGTACAGTACTCTGCACACAGTAAGCACTCAATAAATACGATTGATGATGATGATGACAGTCCTTTCCCAGCCCGGGGGCTGAGGTCGGGGCCAGTCTGTCCCGATCGATCAACCAGTCAATCTATCAGTGGTATTTATTGAGCACTTACTATGCGCAGAGCGCTGGACTAAGCGCGAGGGAGAGTACAATACAATGGAATTAATAGTAATAATAATTGCGGTATTTGTTTAGTACTTTCTATACGCCAGGCACCGAACTAAGCACTGGGATGGATACGCGTAAATAGGATTGGACACAGTAGCTGTCCCCCGCGGGGTTTACGGTCTTAATCCCCATTTTACACCTGAGGTAACTGAGGCACAGAAACGTGAATTAGTGGACACTTTCCCTGCCAGTGTCCACTAAGTGCACTGTCCCCTCAACTTGACCAGCCCTGCCCTAGACTTTCTCCAGGTCTGAGGGGGCCGCTTACTAAGGAAGGTCACACAGAAGACAGGAGGCAGGATTAGAACTCAAGACTTCTGACTCCCAGGACCATGGTCTTTCCACTAGGCCCCACTGCTTCACTGATTGATCAGTTGATTTTATGCCCACATCTTGGTCTTCTTTTTGGTTCCTCTAATAGGAACGCGTCTATTTATTCTGCAGCAGGGCACAGTGGATAGAGCACGGGCCTAGGAATCAGAATGTCATAGGTCTCATCCCGTCTCCATTACTTGTCTGCTGTGTGACCTTGGGTAAGTCACTTCACTTCTCTGGGCCTCAGTTCCCTCATCTGTAAAATGGGGATTAAGACTGTGAGCCCCATGTGGGACAACATGATTATCTCATTAACTCTTAACAACTCTGAACAAGCTCTTAACAACTACATCATTACTTCTCCGTGCCTCAGTTACCTCATCTGTGAAATAGCGATTGAGACCGTGAGCCCCACGTGGGACAACGTGATTATCTCGTATCTACCCCAGCGCTTAGAACGGCGCTTGGTACATAGCCAGCTCTTAACAACTACCATCATTACTTCACTTCTCTGTGCCTCAGTTACCTCATCTGTGAAATAGCAGTTGAGACTGTGGGCCCCACGTGGGACAACGTGATTATTTCGTATCTACCCCAGCGCTTAGAACAGTGCTTGGTACATAGTAAGCTCTTAATAATAATAATAATGATGATGGCATTTATTAAGCACTTACTATGTGCAGAGCACTGTTCTAAGCGCTGGGGAGGTTACAAGGTGATCAGGTTGTCCCATGGGGGGCTCACAGTCTCAATCCCCATTTTTACAGATGAGGTAACTGAGGCACAGAGAAGTTAAATGACTTGCCCAAAGTCACACAGCCGACAGTTGGCAGAGCCGGGATAGTAAGCGCTCAATAAATACGATTGATGATGATGATGCTGATGATGATGATGATGAAGGTCAAGGTGACCCCTGGGGACGCGGCTTCACTGGCAAGGGGACAAATCTCTCGGTGGCCCAAACTGCCCCAAAGAGGAATGATCGATCGATCGATCAATCGTATTTATTGAGCGCTTACTGTGTGCAGAGCACTGGACTAAGCGCTTGGGAAGTCCAAGTTGGCAACATATAGAGACAGTCCCTACCCAACAGTGGGCTCACAGTCTAGAAGGGGGAGACAGAGAACAAAACCAAACGTACTAACAAAATAAAATAAATAGAATAGATATGTACAAGTAAAATAAATAAATAAATAGAGTAATAAATATGTACAAACATATGAGAATGAGTTTGAAGGTGGACGGCCGGGGGCCTGTGGACGATACTCACTGACGCAGACGGTTCACGATCTGCAGGAGGACATTTATATTGACCCCCTGGGCGGAAACGGGTCCGAGGTACAGGAGGCTCAGCGTGAGAAGGGCAGCCAGAGGCCGGGCCAGAAGGACCTAGAGACGGGGCGATCAATCAATCGTATTTATTGAGCGCTTACTATGTGCAGAGCCCTGTACTAAGTGCTCGGGGGAGTACAATGTAGCAGAGTTGGTAGACGCGCTTCCAGCCCACGAGGAGCTCGAGTCTAGAGCGGGAGACAGACATTCACACAAATGTGTAAATGATGGATATAGACATGAGCGCTGCGGGGTTGAGGGAGGAGGGAATAAAGGGAGTGGGAGGAGAGGGAAGGAGGGCTCAATCAGGGAAGGCCTCTTGGAGGAGATGGGCCGTCAGTAAGGCTTTGAAGCGGGGGAGAGTCACTGACTATTGGATTTGAGGAGGGATTTGTTCCAGGCCGGAGACGGGATATCGGCGAGGGGTTGGCGGTGAGCTAGTTGAGACCGAGGCATTGGTGATAGAGGAGCCAAGTACGTGGGCTGGGTTCTTGTAGGCAAGTAGTAAGGCGAAGTAGGAGGGGGCAAGATGATTGAGTGCTTTAAATCAATCAATCAATCAATCAATCGTATTTATTGAGTGCTTACTGTGTGCAGAGCACTGTACTAAGCACTTGGGAAGTACAAGCTGGCAACATATAGAGACGGTCCCTACCCAACAGTGGGCTCACAGTCTAGAAGGGGGGGACAGAGAACAAAACCAAACATACAGCCAATGGTAAGGAGTTTTCGTTTGATGGGGAGGTAGATGGGCAGCCACTGGAGTTTCTGGAGGAGAGGGGAAACGTTTTTGTAGAAGAGTGATCCATGCAGCAGAGTGAAGTTTGGACCAGAATGGGGAGAGACAGCGGTAATCCAGGAGGGATACTGATTACATTTCCGTGGTAACAGTTTGGGTGGAGAGCTTAGTCCAGTGCTCTGCACGCAGTAAGCGCTCGATAAATACGATTGAATGAATGGAGAGGGAAGGGTGGATTTTAGCGATGTTGTGAAGGTGGGACCAGAGGGATTTAGTGATGGATTCAATATTTAGGTTAAATGAGAGAGAGGAGTCAAGGGTAACACCAAGGTTATGGGCTGTGAGACAGGAAGGATGGTGGTGCCGTCTACAGGGATGGGAAAGTCAGCCCCCTGGGATGGGGTTTGGGAGGGAAGATGAGGAGCTCTGTTTTAGACATGTTAAGCCTGGAGTGATGGGAGGACATCCAAGTAGAGATGTCTTGAAGGCAGTAGGAAATGTGAGACTGCAGAGAGGGAGAGGGAACAGGGTTGGAGGTGTAGATTTGGGTATCAGCCACATACAAGTGGTAGTTGAAGCTAGAGGAGCAGATGAGTTCTCCAAGGGAGTGGGTGTAGATGGAGATGGAAGGGGACCCGGAACTGAATCTTGAGGGACCCCCACAGTTGGGTGGGGGGAGCCAGAGAGATAAGAGGAGAACCGTGTCAGTGAAGCCAGGGATGGATAATGTTTCCAGGAGAAATGGGTGGTCAACAGTGTCGAAGGCAGCGGATACAGTAGAGGCTGCTGGATTTGGAAAGAAGGTCATCGGTGACCTTTGAGAGGGCGATTTCTGTGGAGTGAAGGGAATGGAAGCAGATTGGAGGGGGTCAAGGAGAGAATTGGAGTGTAGTGCCTGGCTCATAGTAAGCACCTAAGTAAGCTCAGGCTCTGACACATCTTGTCTTACGCTGTCGAGTCGTCTCCGCCCCATAGCGACATCTTGGGCACATCATCATCATCATCAATCGTATTTATTGAGCGCTTACTGTGTGCAGAGCACTGTACTAAGCGCTTGGGAAGTACAAGTTGGTAACGTATAGAGACAGTCCCTACCCAGCAGTGGGCTCTCCCAGAACCCCCTACCTCCATCTGCAACTGTTCTGGAAGTGTATCCATAGAGTTTTCTTGGTCAAAATATGGAAGTGGTTTACCCTTGCCTCCTCCCAAGCCCTCGACTCTCTCCCAAGCCGCTGCTGCCCAGTTTTTTGAGTTTTGACTTGTAGCAGATTGTCTTCCATTCTCTAGCCACTGCCCAAGCTAGGAATGCAATGGGTAGGCCTCTGCTTGACTCTCCCTCCCCTAGTAGAGTACTGGAATCTCTCCAGGTGTGACCCCGAGAGGGGTCCCTGAGCTCTAGGGATGGACACGATGGTCAGACTGACTGACCCTCGGGACAAACCCAGCTCACTGGGGAAGGAAGAGAGAGATCAAGGATAAATAATAATAATTCTGGTACTTGTTTGGCGCTTACTACGTGCCAAGTTAGGGATGAAAGAGATGTCCCCCAGGAGCAGGGGGACGTGGAGTGTCACAGGAGAGGAGAGGAGGGAGGGGTCTGGGCAACTCCCGGGGAGAGAGCGGAAGGCTGTGTCTGGGGGGAAATCTCTACGGAGGAGGGAGAGGGGCCCTGGGGGACGGAGCGGGAAAGGCTACCATCTTGGCTCCTTACCTGCATCTCTGTTGTTGGTTCCTTGGTGCCTTTGGTCTCGGAGGCGGCAGAGGGAGAGTGGAAGCCCGGACAGAGAGCCCTGGAGCAGGGAGTCTCAGGCCGGGGCAGTGGTCCAGGGGCAGGGATGTCGAGCAGCTGTTGTCCGGGAGAAAGTGTCTCCGAATGACTTTCCGGGAAGGCTGGACCGTATTTATTGGCGTCCGCCCAAGGTAGGTTCTCTGAGGCAACTTGAAGAACCAGCTTGTGGTTTGGCTCAAGAAGGAACTTGCCCTCCGCAACTTCTGGGGAGTTCAGGGGGAAGCGCCAGCTCCAGCTGGAGGGACCCCAAGTGTGGGTCGGGGGGAGGTTCGCCCTGACCGTATCGGCCGGGCGCAAGGAACGTTTTACCGTGACCGCTATTACCGCCACCGGCACGAATACTGACCTCGTCACGATGAATATTTCAGAGAGGGAGATTCTTGGAAAACGCCTCCAACACCAAATCAAAAGTGACGTTTCAGGGAGAATTGGTTTGGGGGGAATCCGGCGGTCAGAGTGGGGCACCTCTGGTCTCTAACGACGCTGACTCTCTGTGACCTGGATCGTGAACCCCCTGAGGGCAGGGTCTACAGCGTGGCCAAGTGGAAAGAGCCCAGGCCTGGGATTCAGAGGATCTCGACGCTGAATCTGTGTACTTATGTTTTCTGGGCCTCGGTTTCCTCATCTATAAATGGGATTAAATGCCCATTCTCCCTTCTCTTTAGGCTGTGAGCGCAGATTTTCCTAGTTCTACTCCATTGGTTAATACAGTTCTTAGCACATAGTAAGTGCTTAACAAATACAAGAGTGTTAATTATTGTTATTAGGATTGCCTCGCTCTAATGCTGTCTGGAATGGGGGGGTGGGGGGCATCTTTAACCCTAGCATTACCAGGACCCAACCCCTAGCACCCCTCTTGACTGACTGCCCTGCCCGCGGAGAGCAGTGGGGAGTCTTGCTCTTTGGGCAGCCTCCAAGCTGGGATGAGATGGGGCGGGCGGGGTGAGGAGTGTCGGATTCAGGAAGATTCCTCCGGAGAAGGGAATCCTCATTGGGAGACTGCCTGGGGGGTCAACCGGGCTGTCCAGTCGATGGTTTGGGGCAGGTGGGGTGAGTCGAGAGAGACTCTGACTTCGCCACTGTCTGAACGACAGACCACAAGCCATGGGGCCTCACTGGTAGAAATGGAACTGGGACTCCCCGAATTGCTCTGGGAATGGGGACCAAGGGGGCTGCTCCCCATGGGGGGTCCGCTGTGGTCTGAGACCATTGGCGGGCGGCTCCACGAAGGTGGATGTTGCTCTGGGGTTGATCGTGTCGTAAGTCCCGCGGGCTAATGACGGTTGTGATGGCCGCTCCAAGGCCTCTGGTTTCCAACAATTGCAGGCTCCGATGGCTTCCTGTTGTGGTTAAAAAACGTGAGGCCTCGAGGCGTGTGTTGGGGGAATTCGGTTGGGCAGCAGCCTGGGGAGCCATTACCCCGACAAAGGTAGCGATACTTATCCGTGTGACTGAACAGTTCACGGTGGGCATCACGACCGCGATCGGTCACCCGCGATGGCGAAATGACCCACCCCAAGCCAACGTCCACTGGGGAGCCAGACGCAAACTTTCACGGCCCGACGAGGAGCCCCGAGGTGAACGGTCACCGTAACGGTTAACCACTCCGAGAGTCACCGTTAAATTTCTTTAAATGGGGTCCGTTCCCCCTTGCACAAGTTTCGGGCCCGTGAGGGCCCCGGCCCTGAGGGAAACCCGGCCGGTGGCCGAATACGGGGTCTCCGCGCTCAATCCTGCGGGAAGGGGATTCAGGAGACCGCGGGCCAAGCTTACGGGAATCTTTGTGCGGCTAAACGGACCCGGGGGTGAAGCCTTCTGGATGGAGAAATCAGGATGTCAGAGTAACTGGAGTCAAATCGAGAATCGCTTCTCAATTTGAGAAGCGGCATGGCCTAGTGGGTAAAGCATTCATTCATTCCATTCCATTCCTGTATATATGTATATATGGTTGTACATATTTATTACTCTATTTATTTATTTATTTATTTATTTTACTTGTACATTTCTATCCTATTTATTTTATTTTGTTGGTATGTTTGGTTCTGTTCTCTGTCTCCCCCTTTTAGACTGTGAGCCCACTGTTGGGTAGGGACTGTCTCTGTGTGTTGCCAATTTGTACTTCCCAAGCGCTTAGTACAGTGCTCTGCACATAGTAAGCGCTCAATAAATACGATTGATTGATTGATTGATTGATTGATTGATTCCATCGTACTTATTGAACGCTTACTGTGGGCAGAGTACTGTACTAAGAGCTTGGGAAGTACAAGTCGGCCACAGAGAGAGACGGTCCCTACCCAACAACGGGCTCACAGTCTAGAAGCACGGGCCTGGGTTTCAGGAAGTCATGGGTTCTAATCCCAACTCCACTACTTGTCTGCTGTGTGACCTTGGGCAAGTCACTTTACTTCTCTGTGTTTCAGTTCCCTCATCTGTAAAATGGGGTTTAAGACCGTGAGCCCCAGGTGGGACAGGGACTGTATCCAACCCAATTACCTTGTGCCTCCCCCAGTGCTTAGAACAGCGCCTGGCACGTAGTAAGCGCTCAACAAGGACCATAATTATTATTATTGTTGTTATTATTATTTAATCAAACTGACAAAGGCAATAATACTAAATAATAGCCATGCTAATAGTGATGACAATAACAACAACAATAATAATGGTGGTGGCATTTGTTAAGCACTTATTATGTGCCCACTCATTCATTCACTCAATCATATTTATTGAGTGCTTACTGTGTGCAGAACACTGTACAAAGCGCTTGCACTGTACTAAGCGCCTACAGCCCTAAACTCAGTGCAGAGCAGAATGGCCTAATGGATAGAGCCTGGGCCTGAGAGTCAATTGGACCTGGATTCAAATCCCAGCTCTTCCACTTCTCTGTTACGTGACCTTGGGCAAGTCACTTCACTTCCCTGTGGTTAGTACAGTTCCTGGCCAATAATAAGGACTTAATAAATACCCTTATTTAAAAAATGCCATTGTAGGGCAGGTACAGGACTCTGTCCCACATAGGACTCGCAGTCTAGGGAAGAAGGAGAAAAGGTATTTTATCCTCCATTTTGCAAATGAGGAAATCAATCAATAAATCAATCATATTTATTGAGCATTTACTGTGGGCAGGGCACTATACTAAGTGTTTGGGAGAGTACAATATGACAATATAATAGTAATAATAATGATGGCATTCATTAAGCGCTTATTCAGTCATTCAATCGTATTTATTGAGCGCTTACTGTGTGCAGAGCACTGTACTAAGCACTTGGGAAGTACAAGCTGGCAGCATCTAGAGACGGTCCCTACCCGACAGCGGGCTCACCGTCTAGAAGGGGGAGACAGACAACAAAACAAAATATATTAACAAAATAAAATAAATGGAATAAATATGTACAAGTAAAATAAATAGAGTAATAAATATGTACAAAGATTTATACAGGTGCTTACTATGTGCAAAGCACTGTTCTAAGCACTGGGGAGGTTACAAGGTGATCAGGTTGTCCCACATGAGGCTCACAGTCTTCATCCCCATTTTACAGATGAGGTAACTGAGGCACAGAGAAGTTAAGTGACTTGCCCGGAGTCACACGGCTGACAATTGGCAGAGCCGGGATTTGAACCCATGACCTCTGACTCCAAAGCCCGGGCTCTTTCCGCTGAGCAACTCTGCTCAGTTACCTTCCCTGCCCGCAGCAAGCTCACAGTCCGGAGGAAACTGAGAGTCAGAGGAGTGGGAGCCCCCCGTGGGACAACCTGATCACCTTGTAACCTCCCCAGCGCTTAGAACAGTGCTTTGCACATAGTAAGCGCTTAACAAATGCCAACATTATTATTCATCAATCGTATTTATTGATTATTATTAAGTGTCTTTTAACAGGTCACACAGCAGGCAAGTGGCAGAGCCGGAATGAGGGAGGACTTGGGGTGAACCCTTCCTGGGGAATTCCAGAGGGGGTCAAAGTGGAGGGCAGGGAAGGGGTTGGAGCCCTGGGATTGAAGTCTCCAGTCCAAGGGCAAGAGTCCAAACAATTCAAGGTGACCGAAGTTGTCCTGATCACCATATAGTTATAGTTCGGACTGGGATAACGGTCTGAAGCGAGTGAGAGGCCCACCGTGGCCTCATCTGGGCCCCCGTAGCGACGGTTATCATTGAATTTGCTACCCAGAGGTAGAGGCGGGCTACGCAAGGGAGAGCAGGGGATGCGATTAAGGATGGAGGTGCAATCGGGGACCAAGCGGAATAGGCAGGCGGTTCGATACTGGGTGGCAGCAAATCCCGGGCCCGGGCTTCCCGGGATACCGGGCTCAACTGTTCCATTCCCCCGAACCGGGGATTCAGATGGACCGGGGTCGGGAGGAAGAGACAGGATAAAATCAGATTCTGTGGGGATGTGGGCCGCTTGGAGGGTCAGGAGGAGGGAGGAGCCGTGTGCTGGGATGAACAGTGGGAGAATCTGGGGTGGGGAGGGGAGGGAGTAATAATTACAACAGCAGTGAAGATAGCAATAATAACAATAATGCTAATAATAGTATTTGCATGAGCTGACTCTGTGCCAAGCTCTTTTAGACTGTGAGCCCACTGTTGGGTAGGGACTGTCTCTATGTGTTGCCAATTTGTACTTCCCAAGCGCTTAGTACAGTGCTCTGCACATAGTAAGCGCTCAATAAATACGATTGATTGATTGATTGTACTTAGCCCTGGGGTAGACACAAGATCATCAGGTCCATTATGGGGAGGGAATGTATCTGCTAATACTATTGCACTGTATTGTCCCAAGTGCTTAGAACGGTGCTCTGCACATAGTAAGCACTCAATAAATACCATTGATTGACTGATCGGGTTTGATCCTGTCCCTGTCCCATGTGGAGCTCACAGTCTAAGCGAGAGGAAGAGTAGGTACTGAATCCTAATTTTAGAAATGAGGAATCTGAGGCCCGGAGAAGTGAAGTGACCCACCCAAAGTCTTGCACTGGACATGTGGCGGGGTAGAGGTTAGAAACCGGATCTTTCGACAGCCAGGCCCAGGCGGAAACGTAGGAAAGGGAAGTCTTGTTGCTGAGATGGCCCTTCCCTCCTGACGGCACCCCCACCCCGGCTGGGGGAGGTGACCCCCCTGACGCGAAACCCCAGACAGGGAAGTGGGGGGCTCGGGGCTGTGTTTCCACCTGACAATCACTCAGGACTTCCCTTTTGAATCGGGGTCAGGGGATCTTGTGGTGGGGGGGTCTCAGGAGATAGGGGTCCAGTGCGTTGCTTCCAAGGGGGCCCCCATCTCCTTTGTCCCGGGATGGAGCCTCCGCTCGGGGAGGAGAGCGACCAGAGATGCCACCCCCGAGGGAGCACGGAGACCTAGAGCAGGGGCAGAGTTTTTTGGGCTCCAGTCTCCACTGAGGCCCGAGGCAGGAAATGACAGAGCCACTGCCCCTCCATCCCACCCCGGAGAAACCTCCTAGGGGAGATGGGTGAGGAGTTGGTGGGAGCACGGGCAGGGCTTGGGGGGAGGAGCTGGGATCGGCACGTGGGAATGAGGCTGGAGACCCCAATGGCAGGCCTGGGAGGGGACTCCCAGGGCATAGCGCAGAAGGGCCGGATTACCATAATAATAATAACTGTGGTATTGGTTAAGCCCTTACTCTATGGCAGGCACTGGGTTAGATACAAGATAATCGAGTTGGACTCAGTCCCTATCAATCAATCAATCGTATTTATTGAGCGCTTACTATGTGCAGAGCACTGTACTAAGCGCTTGGGAAGTACAAATTGGCAACATATAGAGACAGTCCCTACCCAGCAGTGGGCTCACAGTCTAAGAGGGGGAGACAGAGAACAAAACCAAACATACTAACAAAATAAAATAAATAGAATGGATATGTACAAGTAAAATAAATAAATAAATAAATAGAGCAATAAATATGTACAAACATATATACATATATACAGGTGCTGTGGGGAAGGGAAGGAGGTAAGATGGGGGGGATGGAGAGCGGGACGAGGGGGAGAGGAAGGAAGGGGCTCAGTCTGGGAAGGCCTCTTGGAGGAGGTGAGCTCTCAGTAGGGCCTTGAAGGGAGGAAGAGAGCTAGCTTGGCGGATGGGCGGAGGGAGGGCATTCCAGGCCCGGGGGATGACGTGGGCCGGGGGTCGATGGCAGGACAGGCGAGAGCGAGGTACGGGGAGGAGATTAGCGGCGGAGGAGCGGAGGGTGCGGGCTGGGCTGGAGAAGGAGAGAAGGGAGGTGAGGTAGGAGGGGGGGCGAGGGGATGGACAGCCTTGAAGCCCAGGGTGAGGAGTTTCTGCCTGATGCGCAGATTGATTGGTAGCCACTGGAGATTTTTGAGGAGGGGAGTAATATGCCCAGAACGTTTCTGTCCCACATAGTCCTCCCAGTCTCAATCTACATTTTTACAAATGAGGTAACTGAGGCGCAGAGCAGTGAAGTGACTTGCCCCAAGGTCACACAGCAAGCAAGAGGCAGAGAAGGGGTTAGAATCCGGGTCCTTTCGAATCCCGTCCCCGTACTCTATCCACTGGGCCAGTGGATAATATTTTTTTTGCATACACCGGTTTCAGGAATTTTCATCCGTGTTGCAGTAAACACAGCTGCCCGTGAAGCAGTGATACACAGGGATGCTGCCGAGGTTCTTCCAGGCCATCACCAGCTCTGTGCTATTAGCGGTTTTGTAGATTTTATCGAGCACAAAGGCCCCGGTCCGGACTTGATTAAACACATCCTGAACCGGCCCAGTGATACAATATTTGCTGCTTGTATCAAGGCAGAAGTTCATGCAGGGGGAATTGAGAGTATAGAATCAATCAATCAATCAATTGTATTTATTGAGCGCTTACTGTGTGCAGAGCACTGTACTAACCGCTTGGGAAGTAGAAGTTGGCAACATATAGAGACAGTCCCTACCCAACAGTGGGCTCACAGTCTAAAAGGGGGAGACAGAGAACAAAACCAAACATACTAACAAAGTAAAATAAATAGAATAGATATGTACAAGTAAAATAAATAAATAAATAGAGTAATAAATATGTACAAACATATAGAAGATCGGACATTTCTCACTGTTGTTCCTGTTCAAGAGCTGCGTCACCGGACTCGGGGTATTATTTCCCGGAGACAGCAGGGTCCACTCTGAGTGGATCCCTGCTCCATTATAATAATAATAATGGCATTTATTAAGCGCTTACTATGTGCAAAGCACTGTTCTAAGAGCTGGGGAGGTTATGTGGAGGAGGAGGGAGCAGCATTCATTCATTTATTGAGCGCTTACTGTATGCAGAGCACCGTACTAAGCGCTTGGGAAGTACAAGTCGGGATGAGGTGGTGGTGGGGGGTCTTCTGGCTGATCCAGTTCACGCTCTGGTACCAAGCACTGGTGGAGGGTTGAGTCTGTCTTTAACCCTAGTGTTACCAGGGCCCAACCCCGAGCACCTATCTTCTTGACGAAAGGAGAGCATTCCCTTCAAGGCCCTACTGAGAGCTCACCTCCTCCAGGAGGCCTTCCCAGACTGAGCCCCTTCCTTCCTCTCCCCCTCGCCCCCCTCTCCATCCCCCTCATCTTACCTCCTTCCCTTCCCCACAGCACCTGTATATATGTATATATGTTTGTACATATTTATTACCCTATTTATTTTACTTGTACATATCTATTCTATTTATTTCATTTTGTTAGTATGTTTGGTTTTGTTCTCTGTCTCCCCCTTTTAGACTGTGAGCCCACTGTTGGGTAGGGACCGTCTCTATATGTTGCCAACTTGGACTTCCCAAGCGCTTAGTACAGTGCTCTGCACACAGTAAGTGCTCAATAAATACGATTGATTGATTGATTGATTGATGCCATACAGGCGCGCTGGCTGATTCCGTGATTCCAGAACCTCCGTATTTACCCATCGCCCCTTGCCCACTCTCCGTCCATTCCTCTGCCCAACTCTTCCCTCAACTTTCCCTTCTCTGTTTTCCCTCCAAGAGAACTCCAACAGATCACGGGCCTAACTTCCGATTATTCCAGATCAATGGAATGGCAAGTCGGTCCCGGAGGCTAACGGTGGCTAATTCCAACCCCGAGGCCTCTAGCCACAAATGACGGGTCGTTGCCAGGGTTTGGACGAAAGCTGCTCGATTCCGTTGAGGGCGGGAGGAGAGGGATGGGGGCAGCCTGTATCCCAGCTGTCCGGCTATCTATCGTTGGGCAGACGGTAGACTCCAGACTGTAAGCTCGCTGTGGGCAGGGAATGTGTCTGTTATATTGTTCTTCTGTCCTCTCCCAAGCACTTAGTACAGTGCTCTACGTGCAGTAAGCGCTCAATAAATACGATTGCCTGACTGACCCTCCCTGCAGAGAGCCTTGCGCTCTGGATGGATGCCGGGAGCCGGGCTGGGATGAATTGGGGTGTGTTTTGTGTCAGGGAGTTTCAATCATTTATTCAGTCACATTTATTGAGCGCTTACTCTGTGCAGAGCACTGTACTAACTGCTTGGGAAAGTACAACACTACAATAAACGAACACATTCCCCGCCCACAATGAGCTTACAGTTTAGTGGGGGGGGACAGACATGAATATAAAATAAGTAAATGACGGAGTGCTGTGGGGCTGGGTGGGAGGATGAACAAAGGGAGCAAGTCAGGGTGACGCAGAAGGGAGCGGGAGAAGAGCAGCGTGGCTCAGTGGAAAGAGCCCGGGCTTTGGAGTCGGAGGTCATGGGTTCAAATCCTGACTCCGCCACTTGTGAGCTGGGTGACTTTGGGCAAGTCACTTGGCTTCTCTGAGCCTTAGTTACCTCATCAGTAAAATGGGGATGAAGACTGTGAGCCCCCCTTGGGACCACCTGATCACCTTGTAGCCTCCCCAGCGCTTAGAACAGTGGTTTGCACATAGTAAGCGCTTAATAAATGCCATTATTATTATTATTATTATTATTATTATTATTATTATAAGAGGAAAAGGGGGCTTAGTCAGGAAAGGCCTCTTGGAGGAGATGGGCCTTCAGAAAGGCTTAGAAGGGAGAGTCATTGTCCGTTGGATTTGAGGAGGGAGACCATTTCAGGCCAGAGGCAAGACACGGGTAAGGGGTCGGTGGCGAAATAGATGAGTTCGAGGCACAGTGAGAAGGTTTTTATTAGAGGAGCAAAGTGTATTAATAATAATAATGATGGTATTTGCTAAGCGCTTACTATATGCCAAGCACTGTTCTAAGCTCTGGGGAGGATACAAGGTAATCAGATTGTCCCACGTGGGGCTCACAGTCTCAATCCCCATTTTCCAGATGAGGGAACTGAGGCACAGAGAAGTTAAGTGACTTGTCTAAAGTCACACAGCAGACAAGGGGCGAAACGGGGATTAGAACCCATGACCTCTGACTCTCAAGCCTGTGTTCTTGCCACTAGGCCATGCTGTATGGGCTGGGTTGTAGGAATAATAATGGCATTTATGATGCATATTATTATGTATGTTTATGTTATATATTAATATATGTTGCCAACCTGTACTTCCCAAGCGCTTAGTCCAGTGCTCTGCACACAGTAAGCGCTCAATAAATACGATTGATTGATTGTTTGATTGCTGTGGGGGGGGATGGAGTGGGGGACCCCCATGTGAGGCCGCTCCTCGACAAGTCGGAGGCTCGCGAGCTCCATCCGCCCTCTCCCGTTTCCATGGTTACCCACGCGCGTCCCTCCACCTGACTTCCGGTCTCATTGGCAGCGCGCCGCGCCGCTGAGGCTTCTGGGAAATGTAGTTCTTGGTTGGGGGCTGCGAGTCACGTGTTCCAGTGGGTCGGGGTGCGCACGCGCGGTGGCGTCGCCGGCCGAAGTAAGTTGGGGGCACTGGGGCTAAGCGGGGGGCGAGAGGAGGATTCTGGGAAGGGACCAGGCGCAAAGGCTTCTGGGTCTTGACAAGGAATGGGCTCTAATGGTGGGGGGGGGGGCTCATTATAGCCTTATCATCATCATCGAGGAGGGCCTGGAGGGTGATCCCCTCCCCACAGCACTTGTATATATGTGTACAGAGTTATTATTCTATTTATTTTACTTGTCATTATCATCATCAATCGTATTTATACTCGTATTAATATTGTCCATATTTACTATTCTATTTATTTTGTTAATGATGTGCCTGGAGCTTTAATTCTATTTGTTCCGCCGACTTTGACACCTTTCTCCATGTTTTGTTCTGTTGGCCGTCTCCCCCTTCTAGACGGTGAGCCCGTTGTTGGGTAGGGACCGTCTCTCTGTGTTGGCGACTTGTACTTCCCAAGCGCTCAGTACAGTGCCCCGCACACAGTAAGCACGGTTGAATACAGTGCTCTACCCACAGTAAGCGCTCAATAAATACGATTGAATGAATGAATGAATGATCAATCATAGTATTGATTATCAATCATAGTATCAATCAATCAATGATAGTATTTATTGAATGCTTCCTATATGCAGAACACCGTACTAAGCGCTTGGATGAGTATAATGTAGCAGAGGTGGTAATCAATCAATCAATCAATCGTATTTCTTGAGCGCTTACTGTGTGCAGAGCAGTGTGCTAAATGCTTGGGAAGTACAAGTTGGCAACATATACAGTCCCTACCCAACAGTGGGCTCACAGTCTAAAAGACACGTTCCCTGCCCAATCAATCAACCTTATTTATTGAGCGCTTACTAGCTTGGCTCAGTGGCAAGAGCCCGGGCTTGGGAGTCCGAGGTCATGGGTTCTAATCCAGGCTCGGCCACTTGTCAGCTGGGTGACTTTGGGCAAGTCACTTCACTTCTCTGAGCTTCAGTTCCCTCATCTGTAAAATGGGGATGAAGACTGTGAGCCCCCCGTGGGACAACCTCATCACCTTTGTACCCCCCCCCCCCAGCGCTTAGAACAGTGCTTGGCACATAGTAAGCACTTAACAAATGCCATTATTATTATTAGTACCCATAAAGAGTCTAGAGGATGAGACAGATGTTAATATAAGTAAATAATATATAATATAAAGAGTTGTGCGTAAATGCAGTGGGGTTGGGGCGAATATCCCCTCTAGAACTGTAAGCTCCTTGTAAGTAGAGAATGTCCCTGTCTATTGTTGTGTTGTACTTTCCCAAGCGCTTAGTACAGTGCTCTGTGCAAAGTAAGCGCTCAATAAATACTAAACCCCATTATTCCTCATCTCCCACTCCCTTCTGCATCATTCTGACTTGCTCCCTTTGTACTTCCCCTCCCACTCCACCCCGCATCACTTAAGTATATATCTGTCATTTTATTTATTTATATTGATGCCTGTTTACTTGTATCACTGTCTGTCTCCCCCCTCTAGACTGTGAGCTCATATCGGGCAGGGATTGTCTCTCCTTATTACTGTATTGTACTTTCCCAAGCTCTTAGTATAGTGCTATGCACATAGTAAGCGCTCAATAAATATGATTGAATAAGCACTCAATAAATATGTTTGACCCACTGATTCCACTCCATCCCCTCCCTGGTCCTGTGAGAAATAGGTCCCTCATGACCCTTGGAAAATTCTGTCCAACATTTTTCACCTTTGCTTAGCCGTTATTTCCCTTCTCATGTTTACTTCTAGACAGCGTTCACCTGTCTCTGCTCATATCTTCCAGGCTGCCAGAGTACATTCTCTTGGTACATTCTTGGTACAGGGAATAAGAATACATTCTCTTTGGTTTACTGTTTGCAGAAAGATGCTAACTCTGGAGGCAAGCAGTTATTCAGTGGAATTTATTGAGGACTTACTATGTGCCAAGCACTGGAGCGTGGCATAGGTCCTCTCAGTGCAAACAAGTATTAAGTAGCAGGGAGATGCCTTCTAGAATGACCTCGAGTCCCGTTTCGTAATAACTGTGGTAATTGTTAAGCTCTTATTATGTGCCGAGCACCGTACTAAGTACTGGGATAGATTCACAATCATCAGGTCCCACATGGGACTCACAGGAGGGAGAACAGGTGTTGAATCCCCATTTTGCCTATGAAGGAACTAAAGCTCAGAGAAGTGAAGTGACTTGCCCTAGGTCACACAGCAGGTACATGGGGGAGCTGGGATTTGAACCCAGGGCCTCTGATGTCCAACCCCCATGCTCTTTCCACTAGGCCATACTGCTTCTGCCCATCTGTAGGGAGTCTCACTGATTCCTCCCCCGTATTTAAGAGACTTGGATCGTCTCCAGGGATATAAACCGTCTTCTGCTTTTGAAGTTCAGTATAAGACTGCCCTGTACAGGGCTTAAAAATGCTAATCAAATAAAATTCCTATTTTTACTTGAAAAAGATTCAGTGGTTTTTTAAAAATCCACCCTGCTCAGATCTTTAAATGAAGTTTAGCAGGCTTACACCGTACCTGGTAAAAGGGTCGATGTCCGCCATCTCTGAACCCCTGGAAAAAAAAAACACTTCCTGGAATGTCTTTACTGGCCTTCACCCCCTGTTAGGTGTTCCCCATTCCCCACCAGCCCCAAGGTGGATTGTCACAGGTTGTGAGCCCTTTGAGGGCCAGGGTCCTTGTCTAATTCATACTTAGGTACTCTTTCCCACTGCTTTAGTACAGTGCTGTGCGGATAGAAAGCACATACTATGTCAACTACTGTCCCAAAAGCAACTTGGGTGGTTCCTGATTCCGCCCGATTTCCTCTTCTCCCTTCCTCTTCCAGAGACCTCCCCAGAAGCATTTCCATCATCATCAATCGTATTTATTGAGCGCTTGCTGTGTGCAGAGCACCGTACTAAGCGCTTGGGAAGTACAAATTGGCAACATATAGAGCCAGTCCCTACCCAACAGTGGGCTCACAGTCTAAAAGGGCATTTCCAAGGCCTTGTCTCCCTCGGGAGAGAAGCTCAGCCCCCCGATTCCCTCCGGAGAGAAGCTCGGCTCCTGACTTGCTCAGGAAGAAGCTCGGCCCCTGATTCCCTCAGAAAAGAAACTTAGCCCGCTGTTGGGTAGGGGCTGTCTCTATATGTTGCCAACTTGTACTTCCCAACTTAGTACAGTGCTCTGCACACAATAAGCGCTCAATAAATACGATTGATTGATTCCTCCAGAGAGAAACCCGCCCGTCTACTCCCTCGGGAGAGAAGCCCCGCTCCCTGACTACCTCGGGAGAGAAAGCCGGCCCTCCTCTTCCTCAAGAGAGAAGCTCGGCTCGCTGACTCCCTCGGGAGAGAAGTTCGATCCCCCCGACTCCCTCGGGAGAGAAACTCGGCTACCTGACTCCCTCAGAAGAGAAGCCCGGTCCCCGACTCCCTTAGGAAAGAATCCCGGCCTGCTGACTCCCTTAGGAGAGAAGCCCGGCTTCCTTTGGTGCTCAGTGGTCCCAGGAGCCAGATGATGCCCAGCGCCCTGGCCCCACTGCTCCAGGCTCATCTCCGACCTCCCCTCTGCAAGCTAGAGGAGGAGGAGGAGGAAGAGGAAGATGTCCCCCGGGGGCCCGCACCCCGAGGAGACCCCGGCGACGTCGAAAGCTTCCGCCAGGGCTTCAGGAAACTCCGCTACCAGGAGGCGGGAGGGCCCCGGGAGGCCCTGGGCCGGCTCCGGGAGCTGTGCCGTCGGTGGCTGCGTCCGGACCGGCGCACGAAGGAGCAGATCCTGGAGCTGTTGGTCCTGGAGCAGTTCCTCGCCGTCCTGCCCGCCGACATCCAGGCCCGGGTGCGGGAGCGGAGGCCGGAGAGCGGAGAGGAGGCCGTGGCCCTGGTGGAGGGGCTGCAGCGGGGGCCCGACAGACTAATCCGATGGGTGAGCGAGGGAGGCCGGCTGGCAGGGGTGGAAGGTGGGGACGGGGAGGGTTTGAAGCCCCTTGAGGGGTGGGGGCACAGCTCCATTCCCCCTCCAGCCTCAGCCCTCCCGTCCCGAGCCGGATTATTTGATAATAATAATGATGGCATTTATTAAGCGCTTACTATGTGCAAAGCACTATTCTAAGCACTGGGGAGGTTACAAGGTGATCGGGTTGTCCCACAGCGGGCCCACAGTCTTCATCCCCATTTGAGAGATGAGGGAACTGAGGCCCAGAGAAGTGAAGTGCCTTGCCCAAAGTCACACAGCAGACATGTGGCAGAGCCGGGATTCGAACCCATGACCTCTGACTCCAAAGCCCGCGCTCTTTCCAGTGAGCCATGCTGAGCATTTCATTGTTTGGAGAAAGTCCTGTAGACAGATAACCTCTACTGATCTCGGGACCGCGTCCCCCCTGTTTCAAAGAGCAGCCCCGGAGATAATAATAATAATAATGATAATGGCATTTATTAAGCGCTTACTATGTGCAAAGCCCTGTTCTAAGCGCTGGGGAGGTTACAAGGTGATCAGGTTGTCCCAAGTGGGGCTCACAGTCTCAATCCCCATTTTGCTGGGCCCAGAGAAGTTAAGTGACTTGCCCAAAGTCACACAGCTGACAATTGGCGGAGCCAGGGTTTGAACCCATGACCTCTGACTCCAAAGCCCGTGCTCTTCTCCACTGAGCCACGCTGATGATAGTGATGGTGTTTGTTAAGCGCTTACTATGTTCCAGGCACTATACTGAGCACTGGAGCTGCGGGTTTGGGGCGGTTTCTGCCCCAAGGGGTGCAGGGGGAGAGCCCCGGGTGATGTTTGCGGGCAGACTGGGGGAAACACAATCTCCCAGGGAAGTCCGTGTTCCATGGCCATATGTTGCCGACTTGTACTTCCCAAGCGCTTAGTACAGTGCTCTGCATGCAGTAAGCGCTCAATAAATACGATTGATGATGATGAAGTCCAGGGCTGGGGGCAAGGGTGTGAAGACGTGCGGCGTAGCCCTGGGCTCGCCAATCCCTCGAAGGCCCGTGTCGGCCCTAAGGTCACGGTCCAGGTGCACGGGCAGGACGTCCTGGAGAAGACGGAGTCCCCAGGCGGCCCCGAGGGAGGCTCCCAGGAGGACGGGGCTTGGAGCCCGCAACCAGAATCCCAGGAGCTGCGGAGCTGGAGGATCAAGGAGGAGCCTGAGTCCCCTCAGGAGAGCGGTGAGCCACCGAAGCCACTTGACCGTGGGGTGGAGGGGCCCCGGGGGGTCCCAAGCAGAACCCAGGCAGACGCAGGGGAGAGGATGCTCCCCCCACCTCCTCTTCCCCCACCTCCTGCCTTGGGAGCGGGCAACCCTAGCCGGCATCAGGAGCCTAGAAGCAGG
Source organism: Tachyglossus aculeatus (assembly GCF_015852505.1). Lineage (NCBI taxonomy): Eukaryota > Metazoa > Chordata > Mammalia > Monotremata > Tachyglossidae > Tachyglossus > Tachyglossus aculeatus. The sequence goes on along the minus strand of NC_052075.1, from coordinate 52,279,221 downwards.
TGGAAGCAGCGTGGGTCAGTGGGAAAAGCCTGGGCTTTTGGAGGCAGAGGTCATGGTTCAAATCCTGGCTCCGCCAATTGTCAGCTGTGTGACTTGGGGCAAGTCACTTCACTTCCCTGTGCCTCAGTTACCTCATCTGTAAACTGGGGATTAAGACTGTGAGCCCCCCGTGGGACAACCTGATCACCTTGTTACCTCCCCAGCGCTTAGAACAGTGCCAATAATAATGCCATCATTATTATTATTATTATTATTATTATTATTATTATGGAATTCTGGGACCAGAGTGGGATGGAATCGAGGGTGGGGCCAGGGGGATGGCAGGGCTTCTCTCCTCTGCCTAATTATAATAATTATGGTACTTTTTTTTTTTAGTGGCATTTATTAAGCGCTTACTATGTGCAAAGCACTGTTCTAAGCGCTGGGGAGGTGACAAGGTGATCAGCTTGTCCCACGAGGGGCTCACAGTCTTAATCCCCATTTTCCAGATGAGGTAACTGAGGCCCAGAGAAGTGAAGTGACTTGCCCAAAGTCACCCAGCTGGTAATTGGCAGAGCCGGGATTTGAACCCATGACCTCAGACTCCAAAGCCTGGGCTCTTTCCGCTGAGCCACGCTGCTTCTCTACTTGTTGAACGCTTATAATGTGCCAACCACTGTTCAAAGCACTGGCAAAGATACGGGTTCGTCAGGTTGGACGCAGTCCCTGTCCCACACAGGGCTCACACTCTTAATCCCCATTTTGCAGATGAGGTACTGAAGGCACAGAGAAGTTAGGTGACTTGTCCAAGGTCGCACAGCCGACACGTGGCGGAGCTGGGATTAGAACCCAGGTCCCTGTGACTCCCGGGCCTGAGCTCTATCCATTAAGCCACACTGCTTGCAACCCCTGCCCACCACTGCCGTCGGGACATTGACCATCAGGCAGAAACTCCTCACCCTCGGCTTCAAGGCCTCGCCCCCTCCTACCTCACCTCCCTGCTCTCCTTCTCCAGCCCAACCCGCACCCTCTGCTCCTCTGCCGCCAATCTCCTCCCCATACCTCCTTCTCGCCTGTCCCGCCATCGACCCCTGGACCCCGTCCTCCCTCGGGCCTGGAATGCCCCCAATCCCTCTGCCCATCCGCCAAGCTCGCTCTCTTCCTCCCTTCAAGGCCCTGCTGAGAGCTCACCTCCTCCAGGAGGCCTTCCCAGACTGAGCCCCTTCCTTCCTCTCCCCCTCGCCTCCCTCTCCATCCTCCACATCTTACCTCCTTCCCTTCCCCACAGCACCTGTATATATGTTTGTACATATTTATTACTCTATTTATTTATTTATTTTACTTGTACATATCTATTCTATTTATTTTATTTTGTTAGTATGTTTGGTTTTGTTCTCTGTCTCCCCCTTTTAGACTGTGAGCCCACTGTTGGGTAGGGACTGTCTCTATATGTTGCCAATTTGTACTTCCCAAGCGCTTAGTACAGTGCTCTGCACATAGTAAGCGCTCAGTAAATACGATTGATGATGATGATGATGATGATCACGTCGACGGCTGTCACAGCGGGGGGGTGGGTTGTCACGGAAAAAAGGTGTTTTGGGGCGGGGTCTGGGCGAGATGCCGAGGGTGGGACTCTTTGAGAGGGCAAGATCTCTGGACGAGGACAACATCCAGTGTGTCTCTTCCCTCCAACCAGAAGTGCCCACCCCTCAGCCGCCCAGCAATCCGACAGAAAGGAGCACCAGAGGCCTGTCAGCGGTGACCATGGCATCTGGACCCCTCCCAGCCCGGTCCCAGGTAAGCACTGCTTTATCCTATTTACTCTATTTATTTATTATTACTCTATTTATTTACTATTACTCTATTTATTTATTTATTACTCTATTTATTTATTACTCTATTTTACTTGTACATATCTATTCTATTTATTTTATTTTGTTAGCATGTTTGGTTTTGTTCTCTGTCTCCCCCTTTTAGACTGTGAGCCCACTGTTGGGTAGGGACCGTCTCTATATGTTGCCAATTTGTACTTCCCAAGCACTTAGTACGGTGCTCTGCACACAGTAAGTGCTCAATAAATACAACTGAATGAATGAATGAATCTCCCCCTCCTCCCCCTCCTCCCCCTCTCCCTCCCCCCCATCTTACCTCCTTCCCTTCCCCACAGCACCTGTATATATGTATATATGTTTGTACATATTTATTACTCTATTTATTTATTTATTTATTTATTTTACTTGTACATATCTATTCTATTTATTTTATTTTGTTAGTATGTTTGGTTTTGTTCCCTGTCTCCCCCTTTTAGACTGTGAGCCCACTGTTGGGTAGGGACTGTCTCTCTATGTTGCCAACTTGTACTTCCCAAGCGCTTAGTACAGTGCTCTGCACACAGTAAGCGCTCAATAAATACAATTGAATGAATGAATGAATGAATCTAGCTTTATTTCTATTTATTCTGATGACTTGACACCCGTCCACATGTTTTGTTTCGTTGTCTGTCGCTCTGCACACAGTAAGCGCTCAATAAATACGATTGATTGATTGATTGATCCTGGTTCTCTGAGAGGCACAGAGAGAGAAATTCCAAGGATGGAGGAGCCCCTGCCCCCAATCTCCCCTCATTCCACGGCCCGGCCTCTCCCCCGGTAGCTCTTGCTCTCATTCAGTCGTATTTATTGACCGCTTACTATGTGCAGAGCACTGTGCTAAGCGCTTGGGAAGTACAAGTCGACAACGTATAGAGACGGTCCCTACCCAACAACGGGCTCACAGTCAAGAAGGGAGACAGACAACGAAACAAAACATGGGGACGGGTGTCAAGTCATCAGAATAAATAGAAATAAAGCTAGATTCATTATTCATTCATTCAGTTGTATGTATTGAGCGCTTACTGTGTGCAGAGCACTGTGCTAAGCGCTTGGGAAGTACAAGTCGGCAATGTATAGAGACGGTCCCTACCCAACAACAGGCTCACAGTCGAGAAGGGGGAAACAGAGAACGAAACAAAACATGTGCACGGGTGTCAAGGCATCAGAATAAATAGAAGTAAAGCTAGATGCACATCGTTAACAAAATAAATAGAATAGTAAACATGGACAAGTAAAATCATCATCATCATCATCAATCGTATTTATTGAGTGCTTGCTATGTGCAGAGCACTGTACTAAGCGCTTGGGAAGTACAAATTGGCAACCTATAGAGACAGTCCCTACCCAACAGTGGGCTCACAGTCTAAAAGGGGGAGCCAGAGAACAAAACCAAACATACTAACAAAATAAAATAAATAGAATAGATATGTACAAGTAAAATAAATAAATAGAGTAATAAATATGTACAAACATATATACATATATGCAGGTGCTGTGGGGAAGGGAAGGAGGTAAAATGGGGGGGATGGAGAGGGGGACGAGGGGGAGAGGAAGGAAGGGGCTCAGTCTGGGAAGGCCTCCTGGAGGAGGTGAGCTCTCAGCAGGGCCTTAAGTAAAATGGAGTAATAAATCTGTACAAACATATATACAGGTGCTGTGGGGAGGGGAAGGAGGTAGGGCCGGGGGGATGGGGAGGAGGAGAGGGAAAAGGGGGCTCGGTCTGCCCCAGTTCCTTCCCGGGCTTCGGAAGGGGCAAAGATCAGGGCTTTCTTTGTACGGGTCAACTGAGTCTTCCCCCGTGAAAGGGTCGGGGGAGAAGGTATCAACAGCGGGTCTCCCCGTCGTGAGGCGGCGAGCTCCTGGAAGGCCGGGACCGGGGCGTCTTTTGGTTCCACAGCCCTCGTCCGGTGCCCCGCCCGGGACTCTCCGAGTCGGGGCGAGCGGCCCCCTGACCTTCTCCCTCTACCCCCCGTTTCAGGCCCGCAACACGTCGGTTCGGACTCTGCGACGTCAGACCCGAAAGGTGAGCGAGCCCGGCGGGGAGGGAGGACAGGAGCTGGTCGGAGGCCTGGGTGATGGATGGGGGAGCGAAATCCGCTCACTCTGCCGCCACGGGGTCAGAGTTCACCCAACGAGTGTTCCCGAAAACGCCCCAGCCCACTCGATCGCTCCACCCCACAACCCACCGCCCGCGTCTGCTTCCAGATAATAATGATCATTCATTCATTCGTATTTATTGAGCACTTACTGCGTGCAGAGCACTGGGCTGAGCGCTTGGAAAGTACAGTTCAGCAGTAGAGACAATCCCTGCCCACACTGGGCTTACAGTCTAGAAGGGGGAAGGCAAACATCAAAACAAGTAAGCAGGTATCAGTATAAATCAATAAAATTATAGCTACGTACACATTCCTTCAATCGTATTTATTGAGCGCTTACTGTGTGCAAAGCACTGGACTAAGCACTTGGGAAGTACAAGTTGGCAACATTTAGAGACGGTCCCTACCCAACAGTGGGGTACCCATCAAAACAAGTATACAGGCATCAATATAAGTAAATAGAGTTAAACGTATAAATCTAAATACATAAGTGCTGTGGGGTGGGGAAGGGGGGGGAAGAGCAAAGGGAGTGAGTTGAAGTAATGCAGATGGGAGGCGTAGTCTGGGGAGGCCTCTTGGAGGAGGTGAGCCTTCAGGAGGGCTCTGAAGGGGGGAAGAGCGATCTTTTGGTGAATTTGAGGTGGTGATTGAATGAATTAATGAATAACTCCTTCCTCATTCTTCCTCCTTCCTCAGAAACGAAGAGCAATCACCATGGAAACCAAAATGGAGATAATCAAGTGGGCGGAAACGGGCGAGACGCCCACCCAGATCGGGCGAGCCCTGGACATCCCGCGGACGACCATCATCACCATCCTGAAAGACAAAGCGCGCATCCGGGAGTACGTCCGGGGCTCGGCCCCCATGCAGTCCACCGTGATCACCAAGCGGCGCGTGGGGCTCATCGCCCAGGTGGAGAAGCTGCTTGTGGGCTGGCTGGAGGACCAGCGCCGGGGCCGGACCCCCGTGAGCCTGGGGGCCGTCCGCGACAAGGCGCGCGGCCTCTACCACCAGCTCAAGGCCCAACAGGGGGACGGCTCCGTCGCCGAGCCCTTCAACGCCAGCCGCGGATGGTTCGTGCGCTTTAAGGCCCGGGCCAACCTACGCAACGTCCAAGGGTTGGGCTGAGCGTGTGGAAGCGAACTGGGGGGAAGAAACTGTTGTGCCGAGAATCAGCGAGTGAGACCCAGGTAGAAATTTAGAAGTGGATTTTATTAGCGCGCGGCTGCAAGGGGCCAGGGACCCAGATCAAGCAGCCCCGATCCCATTCTCACTGCGTCTTTTATTCAGTTACAGCAACATGGGAGGGAGCATTTAGGAATTTCAGGAATCCAATTAGGACCAACAGGATGCTGTAAATTCTCTGTTTTTACTGCCTTGTAAAGGTTGTTGTTATCTGCCATATGGCCTTGTATAGATAGGTGTGTAAATTCTGTTATCTTCTGTTGTCACTGTCTTGTCAGGATGTCATCTGACCTAGGACCTTACATAGATAAGTGTTACTTGTTTAATGGCCTTGAAGGCATCTGTTGCAGACAATACAAAAAGGAGTTGTTCTCTCAGCCTGCACAAAATGGAGTCAGTCATGTCAAGTCCGCTAGTGGACAACAGGGATGGCTTTTGTCAGGCAGGTCAGGGTGGGGGAGGCCTTGGTTAGGCAGGTTTTGTGGCGGGAAGTTTTTGCGGGCATTCTTCTTCCGTGAAGAAGGGTGTACAAAGGGATGGGAGGAAGGGATGGGAAAACAAAATGGATATCAGACAAACCCGATCACAACAAAACGGCTGCCCAAAGGCCGACTTTACCACGGACCCTTCGCTCTCCTGTGCTTCCGACCCGCTGCAGGTGACTTCAAACTTCAGCTGCTGCCCCGATGCCACCCAGAAGCCCCCGGACCCTTCCCCAACCCCCTCCCGCCGATAGCCTTCGTCCCTGCAGGACGTGGAAATCCCATCCAGACGTTTTTTGAGGACTGATTTATTCCTTATTCTAGGCCTCCTCTCGGCAAAAGTAGCCTTGATTTGAAATTCTCGTCTGACCCCAGCTCTCCGTACCATCCTTGGGGTGATCTGAGGCCTGATCTCCGAGCGGGATTTCCCTTCCCGCATTAACCCCAACGCCTTGGAACCCACTGCCCCGGGGGAGGAATTACATCTTTCAAGGTCTCCTGTCTTTGACGCGTTTGTCCAGGTCATTAAGGAAACCAAGAAGGGAGGTGGATCAGCTCTGAATGAATTCTGGAACGCCTATTAACAACAACAATAATAATAATAATGGTAATAATTTTGGTATTTGTTAAGCACTTACAAGCACCATCCTAAGCTCTGGGGTGGCTGCAAGGTAGGTCGGACACAGTCTAAGCGGGAGGGAGAACAGGTATTGAAATAATGGTAATAATTTTGGTATTTGTTAAGCACTTACAAGCACCATCCTAAGCTCTGGAGTGGCTTCAAGGTAGGTCGGACACAGTCTAAGCGGGAGGGAGAACAGGTATTGAACCTCCATTTTTAACTGATGAGGAAACCAAGGTGAAATGGTTTCCTGCAGAGCAGGAATTAGAATCCAGGTCCTCTGACGCCCAGGCACTTTCCACTAGCCCCCATGCCGGGATGAACGTCGGTGAGGAGTTCTGGGAAGGGAAAGAATCAAATGGGACTGGTGTGGAAGGAAATGAGCCCGTGTCTGACAGCCGGGTCTCTACGGACGCCGTGGAAGAGGTAACGAGAAGTGGCATGGAAATGGGCAGAGGGAGGACTAGAAGGGGTTAACGGGTGAAGACCCTGATGAAGGAAGGAAGTGCCCACGTGGGCCCAGAGTTGGAGGAAAATTCTTTTAAGAAAGCCGGCCACCCTCCAAAAAGAACAGTCCCCCCGAAAAGGTCTGGCCCGAATCACCTCAAAACCTGGAAAACCCAATCAGACCCATCCACGACTTGTTTCTTGTAAAAAAAGAATAAGAATAAAAGGATTGAAAGATTAAAATCTGTGTGGGCCGCTTTGTAGATCATTTGTAGACAGACAATGCGCATTGTACACACTGTCTTGTATTTTTTTTTGGTGGTGTGTGTGTATGTTCAAGGGATTATTAGGTGCCTGAGGGCACAATTGAACCTCCCCTAGAATCTAACTCCAACCTACTCACTGCACCTCAATCTCATCTTTCTCATTCCCAACCCGTCGCCCACATCCCGCCTCTGACCTGTAACTTCCATATATGACAGACCACCACTCCCCACCTTCAAAACCTTATTAATAGTAATTATAATCTTGGTATTAAGTGCATACTATGTGCAAACCACTGTTCTAATAATAATAATGGCATTTGTTAAGTGCTTACTCTGTGCCAAGCACTGTTCTAAGCACTGCGGGGTATACAAGGTGATCAGTTTGTCCCACGTAGGGCTCACGATCTTCATCCCCATTTTACAGATGAGGTAACTGAAGCCCAGAGAAGTGACTTGCCCAAAGTCACACAGCTGACAAGCGACGGGATTTGAACCCATGCCCTCTAACTCCCAAGCCCGTGCTCTTTCCACTGAGCCACGCTGCTTCTCAGCGGACATACTTGTCTGCTGTGTGACCTTGGGCAATCCACTTCAATTTGAAACACGAGGGCCTTCATTGTTCTAACAATAAGTACCTTTGTGGTTCTTATTTGTAACAATAATAAAATAAGAAAGCAATAGAGTGAAGCCTTTAAGAGAGACCCGTTTTATTTCCTTGATTTGCAAATCAGTTTCCACCACGACACTGTATCAACAATGGAACGAACAGCCAAGTCAGGGACAGAGCGGCAGGGCATCATCCTCAGGGGGTGGGGACCGAGGGCTGTGAGGTGACACCATGAAGTCAGAAGGGCAAATCTGATGGGTCCCAAGGACTGGAGAAGGGGCTCCACCGTGAGCAGCGGGTGGGACTCCCTCAGTCGGCCCGACGACTGGGTTGATGGTGAGGAAAGAGTCGTCTGTGTCCCATTCTGTGCGGACAAGGCCGAAGTAAGGTCGTACCGGCCCGGAGAAAGAGCAGCTGGAGAAGGCGAAGAGGAGGACTCCGTCAGGCACGCTGTAGAAGGAAACATCTCCGGCCTCGTAGTCCAGCAGGACTCCTATGTTCTGAGGGAGCTCTCTCAGTTTGAGGGAGAACTCGGTGCCGGAAGCCTCCCCTCCGGTCATGTTTCGACTCATTACCCAAAATCCATTTTCCGGTGAGGTGACGAACGCTCCCTTCCTGTTGACGGACTCCCTGCACACTCCCAGGGTCCAGGAGGTCCAGTCTCCCAGATCCACCTCCCAGTAATGGATCCCTGAGGTGAAGCGAGGGGACCCCAGGACGAGGGAATACCGGTCGAATCTCTGAGGGTGGTCGGGCAAATCCAGGGCCGTGATTCCCGCTTGTAACCTTCTCCCGTCCTCAGAGATGATGAGCATGGGGTTGGCGGTGTCCTCATCCAGAGTCACGTTCTCTGTGGAGAGACAAGAACAGGCAGGGCCAAGAAGGGAGATTGAGTAATCGACATATTTTTTTTTATGGCATTTGTTAAGCGCTTTGACACTCTGCATTGAGAAAATGCTCTATGAATATCACTGAATGGTTGACTGATTGATAATAGATGCTCAAAAAAGGCCTTTGCTACGCTTTGGGATAGAGCCCAGGAGCCCGGGAGTCGGAAGGACTTGGGTTCCAAACTCAGCTCTGCCACTGTGGGACCTTGGAAACTCACTTCTGTCCTCAGTTCCCTCAATGGTAAAATAGAGATTAAGGCCAGTTGCCCCATGTCTGTTTGAGGACCGTCTCTATATGTTGCCAACTTGGACTTTCCAAGCGCGTAGTACAGTGCTTTGCACATAGTAAGTGCTCAATAAATATGAATGAATGAATGAATGTTAGTGCATACGCTGCACAGTCTAGACTGTGAGCCCGCTGTTGGGCAGGGACCGTCTCTATATGTTGCCAACTTGGACTTTCCAAGCGCGTAGTACAGTGCTTTGCACATAGTAAGTGCTCAATAAATATGAATGAATGAATGAATGAATGTTAGTGCATACGCTGCACAGTCTAGACTGTGAGCCCGCTGTTGGGCAGGGACCGTCTCTATATGTTGCCAACTTGTACTTCCCAAGCACTTAGTACAGTGCTGTGTACACAGTAAGCGCTCAATAAATACGATTGAATGAATGAATGAACAAAAACACTATTATTATTATCATTGATTGATTGACAAATTGGTTTAGCACTGGGGGACGTCACCCCTGAAGAGATCTGTACATCTCTGGCCTGTTTTCATCAACAAGTCCGGGGAATTCTTCTCACCTTTAAATCTGCTTAGTATCTCTCTCATAGCCGGGATCTGGCAAACAGTCTTCAGGTGCATGCGGATAGGCTTGGGTCTCTGCAGCTTGACAGAATCGATCCTAGGAAGATCAATAAAGGGTCAATTAAGGGTCTCCTCTCCACCTCCGGCTGTCCCCCAACCCACGGGGGACCCTCCCTTCTTCAGGGAATCGAAGAAGACACACTTACCTGTTCAGGGTTTTCCTTACATCCTGTGGAGAAAAAGGAGACATGCATTGAATAATGGGGCCGAGAGTGACCTAGCCAATCAATTAATCAGTGGTATTTCCTTTGTGGGTATCAGGGTCTTGCCTTCCCATTTTCCCCATCCTCACTTTCTCCTAGTAGCAAATTATTTTAGCGTCTATCTCCCCCACTAGTTTGGAAGCTCTTTGAAGAGAATAATCGTGAAGATGGTGATAATACTGACAATGATGATTATCATGAAAATACTGATGACAATAATAATAATACTGATAAAGATAATGATCATAATAATGAAAATGTTATCATGTTAGCGGCACGGCCCAGTGGATAGAGCTCGGCCTGGGAGTCCGTTCTAATCCTGGCTGCTCATCTGCTGTGTGACCTTGAGGAAGTCATTTCACTTGAACAGTGCTTGGCACATAGTAAGCGCCTAACCAATAGCATTTTTTAGTCCAAGATAAGAATAAGAATGCCAATAAGAGGAGATTTTCCCCGGTATCCCGACGTGGAACTCCCCCTCCCACCTGGAGCAACTCCAGGTCCGGGATCGCCATCTTCTCCTGCAGCTCGACGGCGAGCTCCCTCAGAGAGGAGATATGCTGGAACAATTCCTCCTTGTTCTCCTTCAGTCTGCGCTTCATCTTCTGGTCCTCAAACTCCAGCTGCTGCAGTTGAAACTTCTCATCCTCCGCCAAGAAGCGCCTCATCTTCTCAAATTCTCTCTGGATGCTCTGCTTATGAGACTCCACCATCTCCTGGAGAGATCAGAACAAAGGAAACCAGAGGGGTAAGAAGACACATGGAGGGTTAGGTCATTCTGGGCAGGGAACAAATCCGCTAATTCTGTTGTGTTGTTCTCTCCCAAGTGCTTAGTACAGTGCTCTGCACATAGTAAATGCTCAATAAGTACCATTGATGGATTGATGCTGGAAATCTCTCAGTATACAAATTACCCAGACTCTGAGAAAGTTTTTTCTTAATCCCAGCAGCACTTAAAAATGTTAAGGCCTCACACTGCTCTGCCGTTACAATGAGCAATCATTGAGGACTTAATTATTTTTAATGGTATCTGTTAAGCGCTTTCTATGTGCTAGGCACTGTCCTCAGCGCTGGGGTAGACACAACATCATCAGGTTGGACACAGTCCATGTCCCACATGGGGCTCACAGATTTAATCCCCGTTTTAGAGATGAAGTAACTGAGGCACAGGTTAGAATTTAGGTCTTTCTAACTCCCAAGCCCACACTTCATCCACTAGGCCATCAAGGATAGAAGAAGAGTGAGAAGCAGTGTGGCTCAGTGGAAAGAGCACAGGCATTGGGGTCAGAGGTCAGAGGTTCAAATCCCTGCTCCACCAATTGTCAGCTGTGTGACTTTGGGCAAGTCACTTAACTTCTCTGTGCCTCAGTTACCTTATCTGTAAAAATGGGGATTAAGTCTGTGAGCCCCCCATGGGACAACCTGATCACCTTGTAACCTCCCCAGTGCTTAGAACAGTGCTTTGCACATAGTAAGCGCTTAATAAAGGCCATTATTATTAAGAGTAGCATTACCCTGCACCGACTCTGTCTTTGCCTGGTATGAATGATACACTCACCTTCCAGAGGGTATCTTTATCTTTCTCTCGGCCCATCAACTTTTCAATGTCCTCTATCTGTTCTGACAAATTAGCCAGGATCACTTGAAACTTAATAAATGCCATTATTATTATTATTAAGAGTAGCATTACCCTGCACCCACTCTGTCCTTGCCTGGTATGAATGATACACTCACCTTCCAGAGGTTATCTTTATCCTTCTCTCGGCCCAGCAACTTTTCAATGTCCTCCATCTGCTCTGACAAATTAGCCAGGATCACTTGAAACTTCGCCTGCAGGAAAACGTAGTGGTGAGTCCCCAGGTTCCCAACCCAGAGCCTCTAATAATAATAATAAGCGTTCAGTAAATCGATCATGAATGAATGATTCGGAAGTGTTTACTATTAAAAAAAAAGTAGTTGAGGCAGGATTGGAACCCAAGCACTCCGACCATCCCTGTGTCTCACCTTGTATCCTCTGGAGGCCTCTTCTAGGGGGACGATAGCGTGCCCTCGGTGCTCTCGGGACCGGCTACACACCAGGCAGATGGCCATTTTGTCTTCCTCACAGAACAGGTCAAAGTCCTCTTGGTGTCTCCCACAGACGCCATCTTCTTCCGGCCTTGGCTGGAAATGCTGGCTGAGCTGTCGGGCGAGCAGGGCCAACTTCCTCAGGCGGCGATTTGATTCGAGGACATCTTGCCGGATAGGTTCCTCGCACTCGGGGCAGGAGGGGGGTCTCTCGGGTGCTCCCTGGCTCTGAGGGAGACACCCCCGGCAGACGCTGTGCCCACAGTCCAGGGTTACCGGGTCGGTGAAAACCTCCCTGCAGACGGGGCAGGTCACCTCCTCCCGGAGACGCTGAGACAGCTCTATCGCGGCCATTGGTCCTGAGGGGAGGAAGGGGGACAGGTTTACTTTTTTGGGCTCCTCCTCTGGGGATCAGTGAGTAATAATAACAATTCCCCGGACTTGTTGATGAAAATAGGCCAGGGATGTACGGATCTCTTCAGGGGTGACGTCCCCCAGTGCTAAGCCAATCCGTCAATCAATCAATGATAATAATAATAGTGTTTTTGTTCATTCATTTTTTATAATGGCATTTATTAAGCACTTACTATGTGCAAAGCACTGTTCTAAGCGCTGGGGAGGTTACAAGGCAATCAGGTTGCCCCACGGGGGGCTCACAGTCTTCATCCCCACTGTGCAGATGAGGGAACTGAGGCACAGAGAAGTGAAGTGACTTGCCCAAAGTCACACAGCTGACAATTGGCAGCTGAGGGGTGGGTGCACAGCTCCATTCCCCCTCCAGCCTCAGCCCTCCCGTCCCGAGCCGGATTCCGAGAGCCGCATCTTTGATAATAATAATAATAATGATGGCATTTATTAAGCGTTTACTATGTGCAAAGCACTATTCTAAGCACTGGGGAGGTTACAAGGTGATTGGGTTGTCCCACAGCAGGCCCACAGTCTTCATCCCCATTTGAGAGATGAGGGAACTGAGGCCCAGAGGAGTGAAGTGCCTTGCCCAAAGTCACACAGCAGACATGTGGCAGAGCCGGAATTCGAACCCATGACCTCTGACTCCAAAGCCCGGGCTCTTTCCACTGAGCCACACTGCTTCATTCATTCATGCGCATGGTATTCATGCGCTTAGTAGGGGCCCAGTCGTTAAGACTGTGAGTTCCACGTGGGACCGAGGCTGTCCAACCCAATTATCCCACTCAGGGCCCTCAGTCTTAATCTCCATTTTACAGATGAGGTAACTGAGGCACAGGGAAGAGAAGTAAGTTGTCCAAGTTCACACAGAAGTCAAGCCCCGGTCCTTCTTACTCCCAGGCCCGTGCTTTCATTTCACCAGGCCTCACTGGTTATGATTAATAATGACAACTGTTAATGACAATAACAGTAATAGAGAAGCAGTGTGGCTCAGTGGAAAGAGCCCGGGCTTTGGTCATGGGTTCAAATCCCGGCTCTGCCAACTATCAGCTGTGTGACTTTGGGCAAGTCACTTAACACCTCTGTGCCTCAATGACCTCATCTGTAAAATGGGGATTAAAGCTGTGAGCCCCCCGTAGGACAACCTGATCACCTTGTAACCTCCCCAGCGCTCCAAACAGTGCTTTGCACATTATAAGCGCTTAACAAATACCATTATTATTATTATTATTAATAATTTCTCCAAACACTTCATGCTATCAGACCAGTGGCTGATTCCCTCTGATGCCCCCAAATTGAGAGAGAGAAAATGATCACAGGAAACTCACACTGAGTCCTTTTTGCAAAATCCCTTTGATTCTGTAACTCCTCTGTGCCTGTTACCTCATCTGTAAAATGGGGATTAAAACTGTGAGCCCCCTGTGGGACAACCTGATCACCTTGTAACCTCCCCAGCGTTTCAAACAGTGCTTTGCACATTATAAGCGCTTAACAAATACCATTATAATAATTATTATTAATAATTTCTCCAAACACTTCATGCTATCAGAGCAGTGGCTGATTCCCTCTGATGCCTTCTCTCGGCCCAGCAAATTTTCAATGTCCTCTATCTGTTCTGACAAATTAGCCAGGATCACTTGAAACTCCGGCTGCGGGAAAACATAGTGGTGAGTCCCCAAGTTCCCAACCCAAATTGAGAGAGAGAAAATGATCACAGGAAACTCACACTGACTCCTTTTTGCAAAATCCCTTTGGTTCTGGAGCTCTGAACTGGTTTTGGAGCTCCTCGGAGCTTTTCTAGAGTGCTTCCTCAGGCGTCTAGTTTCAGGCGTCTACTTTCAAGCTCCCACTTTCAAGCTTCTTCTTTCAGGCTTCTACTTTTAGGCTTCTTTTTTCAGGCTCCTTGCAAATTCAGAACTCCCCCAAAGGCCCTTTTATCTGTCTCTACAGCCACACGTTCACTTCATTCGGCGAGGTGTGAACTTATCTCGTTCCTGGAGCGTGCCCACACTTCCCCGACTTCCTAACCACTGCATTCTCACCTCATCAGAAGGGGTGCAGCTTAAAATTATTTAAATTTACCACGCGGATGGGTGCACTTTAAAATTCTCTTTAAATTCCACCTCCACTCCCACTCTGTCACCTCTCTAAACCTGAACATAGTGTGAACGTGACCAGTCCCCTTTAAACCAGTAAACAAGGACAGAACAAGAACGATAAAAAATGCAAGGTTCTTCCAGGTTAGAGGGAAAGACAAGAATTAAAAAGAAATTACTGATGGATGTATACATAAGTGGTGTGGATCAGGGGGAGGGGAGAATATAAGAGTAATAATAACAACAACAATAGTGGTATTTGTTAAGGGCTTGCCATGTGCCAGCACTGTACTAAGCGCTGGGGTGAATACAAGCAAATCGGGTTGGACACAGTACCTGTCCTGAATGGGGCTCATCCATTCATTCATTAAATCATATTTATTGAGCGATTGCTATGCGCAGAGCACTGTACTAAGCGCTTGGGAAGTACAAGCTCTTTCCACTACTCCCGGCTAAATTTCCACTAAGGGCTTGGGAGTCAGAGGCCGTGGGTTCTAATCCAGACCTCCACTTGTCTGCTGGGTGACTGGGTGACTTCCCTGGGCCTCGGTTACCCCATCTGTAAAATGGGGATGAAGACTGTGAGCCCCACGTGGGACAATCTGATGACCTTGTATCTACCCCAGCGCTTAGAACAGTGCTTTGCACATAGTAAGCGCTTAACAAATGCCATCATTATTATTATTCTCTGTGCCTCAGTTACCTCCTCTGTAAAATGGGGATGAAGACTGTAAGCCCCCCGTGGGACAACCTGATCACCTTGTAACCTCCCCAGCGCTTAGAACAGTGCTTTGCACATAGTAAGCGCTTAACAAATGCCATTATTATTATTAGTAGTAACCTTCCCAGCGCTTAGAACAGTGCACATAGTAAGCGCTTAATAAATCATCATCATCATCATCAATCGTATTTATTGAGCGCTTACTGTGTGCAGAGCACTGTACTAAGAGCTTGGGAAGTACAAGTTGGCAACATATAGAGACAGACCCTACCCATCAGTGGGCTCACAGTCTAAAAGGGGGAGACGGAGAATAAAACGAAACATACTAACAAAATAAAATAAATAGAATAGATATGTACAAGTAAAATAAATAGAGTAACAAATGTGTACAAACATAAATACATATATACAGGTGCAGTGGGGAAGGGAAGGAGGTAAGATGGGGGGATGGAGAGGGGGGCGAGGGGGAGAGGAAGGAAGGGGCTTAGTCTGGGAAGGCCTCCTGGAGTAGGTGATAATAAATGCCATTATCATCATCATCATCAATCGTATTTATTGAGTGCTTACTGTGTGCAGAGCACTGTACTGAGCGCTTGGGAAGTACAAATTGGCAACATAATATTATCATTATTAATATTACTATTGACCTCCCCAGCGCTTAGAACAGTGTTTTGTACATAGTAAGCGCTTAATAAATGCCATTAATATTATTATTATTAATGAATGAATGGTTGACTGACTGACAATCGTCCTTGGGAATTCATCTCCTCCCTCCGGGCAGCCCTTTAGGTGTGAATCTGAAGAGGGTGGCGGTGTCTTTGTTCAGATTGCACCGCAGCAGGTGTGAACACAGGAGCGCCAGTCGTTTTCCCGAGGCCTTTGAAAAGGCTGGACACCCCAGCTCGAATTCCAGGGTTTTCCAGGGCGCTGAGCTCAGGGTAGGAGCCTCCCCTGCAGATACAGAAGAAGGGCCTTCGATTTCCAGGAGCCGAGCCATGGACGGTGAGTCTCCTTGCGCCATAAAATGGGCTAGGGATTTTCTCCCTTTTGGGGGGCCTCAGGAAAGCCTGACTCCTCTTGCCATGTGGACCGGATGGATTCAGTTTGGGCCCGAAACTGGGAATCTGATGCTGTTGGGATGGCTGGAATTTTAGGGGTTGGCTCAGTGGAAAGAGCACAGGCTTTGGAGTCAGAGGTCACGGGTTCGAATCCCGGCTCTGCCACATGTCTGCTGTGTGAGCCTCAGTTACCTCATCTGTAAAATGGGGATTAAGACTGGGAGCCCCACGTGATCACTTTATATCCCCACAGCGCTTAGAACAGTGCTTTGCACATAGTAAGCGCTTAACAAATGCCATCATTATTATTATTATTAAATCCTGGAAGCCCCTAGTAAGGATCGCGGTGGGGATCCAGCATTTGTTAAGCGCTTGCTATGAGCTAGGCTCTGTACTAGACGCTGGGGTGGATACAAGCAAATGGAGTTCGACGTAATCCCTGTCCCAGTCGCTGCCTCGATCTCCATTTTACAGATGAGGCCCAGAGAAGTGAAGTGACTCGCCTAGGGTCACACAGCAGACAGGCGAAGGGATCCCTTCGGGATAACTCATCTCAGGGAAGACATTCGTCCCCTTCCCCCCGGGACTTGACTTGTCCCTGTCCCAATCATCATCATCATCAATCGTATTTATTGAGCGCTTACTGTGTGCAGAGCACTGTACTAAGCGCTTGGGAAGTACAAATTGGAAGTACAATCACTGAGAAGCAGCATGGCTCAGTGGAAAGAGCATGGGCTTTGAAGTTGGAAGTCATGGGTTCAAATTCTGACCGCCAATTGTCAGCTGTGTGACTTTGGGCAAGTCACTTAACTTATCTGTGCCTCAGTTACCTCATCTGTAAAACGGGGATGAAAACTGTGAGCCCCTCGTGGGACAACCTGATCACCTTGTATCCCCCCAGCGCTTAGAACAATGCTTTGCACATAGTAAGCGCTTAATAAATGCTCAGTGGAAAGAGCCCGGGCTTTGGAGTGAGAGGTCACAGGTTCAAATCCCGCCTCCGCCAATTTTCAGCTGTGTGACTTTGGGCTTAACTTAAGATACTTAACTTATCTGGGCCTTAGTTACCTCATCTGTAAAATGGGGATGAAGACTGTGACCCCCCCGTGGGACAACCTGATCACCTTGTAACCTCCCCAGTGCTTTGTGCATAGTAAGCGCTTAATCAATGCCATTATTATTATTATTATGATCACAGCCTCTACCCCCATTTTGCAGGCGAGTTAACTGAGACTCCGAGAAGTGAAGTGACTCGCCTAGGGTCACACAGCTGACAGGTGAAGGGGTCCCCTCGGGATAAGTCATCTCAGGGAAGACCTCGGCCCCTTCCCCAAGGGGATGGAGCCAGAAATCTGACTTTCTTCTCCTCTCCTGAGCAGGAACCAAAGTCCAGAGCATCCGGGACGAAGTGACCTGTCCCGTGTGCCTCGATTTCTTTCGGAACCCCGTGATCATCGGCTGCGGACACTCCTTCTGCTGGAGATGCATCAGTGGGTGGGCAGAAGCAGAGTTTCAAGCTGGATTTCCCTGCCCCGAATGCAGGGCCCCCTGCCCCAGAGGCCCTTTCCCACCCAACTGGCGTCTGAGGAAACTCACGGACATTATCCAACACCACAACCTGGGCATGAAGGCCGAATTTGAACTCTTCCGAGGTGAGTGGCATCTTCTCCCGCCCCCGGGGGGTCAAGTAATAATAATAATAATGGTATTTGTTAAGCGCTTACTATGTGCAAAGCACTGTTCTAAGCGCTGGGGAAGATACAAGGTTATCAGGTTGCCCCACATGGGGCTCACAGTCTTAGTCCCCCTTTTACAGATGAGGGAGCTGAGGCCCAGAGAAGTGAAGTGACTTGCCCAAAGTCACATAGCTGACGAGTGGCAGAGCTGGGATTCGAACCCATGACCTCTGACTCCAAAGCCCATGATCTTTCCACTAAGCCACAGCTGCTTCTTGAATCGTATTTATTGAGCGCTCACTGTGTGCGGAGCGCTGTGTTAAGCGTTTAGCAGAGCCCAGTATGACAGGATTGGGAGGCCTTATAGGCAAGGAAGGGAGAGATAGAATAAATAAATTGCAGATTTGCAGAAGGAGCGTGGAGCTGGGAGTCAGAGGACCTGGGTTCTGGAGAAGCAGCGTGACTCAGTGGAAAGAGCCCGGGCTTTGGAGTCAGAGGTCATGGGTTCAAATCCCGGCTCCACCAACTGTCAGCTGTGTGACTGCGTGGGACAAGGACGGCGTCCAACCCGATTTGCTTGGATCATCATCATCATCATCATCAATCGCATTTATTGAGCACTTACTATGTGCAGAGCACTGTACTAAGCGCTTGGGAAGTACAAATTGGCAACGTATAGAGACAGTTCCTACCCAACAGTGGGCTCACAGTCTAAAAATCCAACCCAGCGCTTAGTACAGTGCCTGACATTCATTCATTCAATCGTATTTATTGAGTGCTTGCTTACTGTGTGCAAAGCACTGGACTAAGCGCTCAGAAAGTACAATTCGGCATCAACTGGAGCACAGTAAGCGCTTAACAAATACCATTATTCATTATTATGAAGGGTGAATCTGAATCGATGGTATTTTTGAGTGCTTACCACGTCCAGCGCACTGTATTATGCATTCATTCATTCATTCAATCGTATTTATTGAGCGCTTACTGTGTGCGGAGCACTGTACTAAGCGCTCGGGGAGTACAAATCGGCAACTTACAGAGATGGTCCCTACCCAACAACGGGCTTACAGTCTAGAAGGGCGAGGCAGACAACAAAACAAATAGACAGATCGATAGATTCGATCCCTGCCCACGAGACTGTGAGCCCACTGTTGGGTAGGGACTGTCTCTATATGTTGCCAGCTTGTACTTCCCAAGCGCTCAGTACAGTGCTCTGCACACAGTAAGCGCTCAATAAATATGATTGATTGATTGATTGAGGGACTGACAGTCCAGAGGAGAGACAGCCATGAAAATCGATTAGGGATGAGGAGCCAGGACCTGACTAATGCCCTTTCTCTCCACAGAGGATGTGAAGCTGGATGTATCATCATCATCATCAATCGTATTTATTGAGCGCTTACTGTGTGCAGAGCACTGTACTAAGCGCTTGGGAAGTACAAGGTGGCAACATATAGAGACAGTCCCTACCCAACAGTGGGCTCACAGTCTAAAAGGGGGAGACGGAGAACAAAACCAAACATACTAACAAACTAAAATAAATAGAATAGATATGTACAAGTAAAATAAATAAATAAATAAATAAATAAATAAATAAATCTCCACAGCGCTCAATAAATATGATTGATTGAGGGATTGACAGTCTAGAGGGGAGACAGCCATGAAAATCGATTAGGGATGAGGAGCCAGGACCTGACTAATGCCCTTTCTCTCCACAGAGGATGTGAAGCTGGATGTCTCCACAGCACTCAATAAATACGATTGATTGATTGATTGAGGGATTGACAGTCTAGAGGGGAGACAGCCATGAAAATCGATTAGGGATGAGGAGCCAGGACATGACTAATGACATTTCTCTCCACAGAGGATGTGAAGCTGGATGACTCCACAGCCCACCCCCTGCTTATCGTGTCGGAGGATGGGAAAAGCGCCCGATTAGGGCCCATCTGGAAGAATCTCCCCCCAAACTCCAACAGGTTCAGCTTGGCCACTTTCGTCCTGGACTCCAAGACCGTGACTTCTGGGAGGCACTTCTGGGAGGTGGAAGTGGGCGAGAAGAGACACTGGGCTGTCGGGATTTGCCGGGAATCGGCCAGTAGGAAAGGAAAGATCATCCTCAATCCGCAGAATGGATACTGGGCCATCGGGAGGAGGAGAGGTCAACAGGTCAGCGCCGGCACGGACCCCCACATGCCCCTTTCCCTGAAACAGCTTCCTCACCGAGTGGGGATTTATCTGGACATGGAGATGGGGGAAATCTCCTTTTACAACCCGCAGGATAGGTCTCACATCTTCACATTCCCGAAGAACATTTTCAAGGAGCCACTGCGGCTCTTTCTCTGTCCTGGAATTTAAAAGATAACAGGTTACCTGCCGCATCAATTCCTGATGGAAATTCCCCCTCAATATGAACTTTTAGCCCTTCCCTACGAACTGTGATCTATCCCAAAGCTGTCGATCTTCCATGTCCGCTTCCATGGAATATGATCCCCTGGAGTTTATTCAGGTTATTTGAATTTGCTGCCGACTCGACCTGGATTCCTCCGACTGGGAAGAAATAGCCAGAAGTCCAACTTTTGTCTGCATGGCGATTTAAGACAGGCTGAATCACTTTTGAACATTTAATCCAATGTACTTTGGTGGGCTATTTTCAAATAAAGTGTATTTTTAGCCCTTCTATCTGTTCACCTATCTTTGTCGTGTTCCAAGGGGAAAACCTTTCGTGAGTGGGGAGGGACGGGATTCAGTGGGTGGCTTACCATACAGGAGCTAACCAGTTGGGAGTGTCCGATGTGTCAATCAATCAATTGTATTTATTTATTGAGCGCTTACTGTGTGCAGAGCACTGTACTAAGCGCTTGGGAAGTACAAGTTGGCAACATATAGAGACAGTCCCTACCCAACAGTGGGCTCACAGTCTAAAAGACTGTGTGTCATAGAGTTCCTGATCCAAACACGGAATGAGGGTGCATGTGCCCGGTGGGTATAGATCCAACATCCTCCCTGGTGGTGCCCAGGGGCAGAATGACCCTGGAATGTGTCCAGGTGGAGGCAAATGGGAACCGGTTGCCTATTTACTTTTGAAGAGTAAAGGACTCTGGACCTTCCAAAGGTATGTACTGAACAGCCAGTTCTCTCTAATAACGCCTGAACCCTCCCTGAGACCCATGGAAGTTAGGCAATGGGGAGAAGCCAACGGTGGGGGTGGGAGGGGTCAATTGGCATGACTGCTTTGATCCCAGACTCCTTTTTTATTTAAAAAAAATGGTATTTGTTGAGCATTTAACTTCTGACTCCCAAGCTCGGGCTCTTTCCACCGAGCCACGCTGCTTCAATTCAACACTACAATTATTACTATGATTCCTACTCTCATTCAGTGCTCATACTCAGAATCGACTCCGAAACACTCCTGAAAAACAAATGCCCAGGAGGGAAGAGAGCGAGGAGCAGGAATTCCGGGAGTATTATTCCTGCTCTCATTCAGTGCTCATACTCAGAATCGACTCCGAAACACTCCTGAAAAACAAATGCCCAGGAGGGAAG
Organism: Tachyglossus aculeatus; assembly: GCF_015852505.1. Classification (NCBI taxonomy): domain Eukaryota; kingdom Metazoa; phylum Chordata; class Mammalia; order Monotremata; family Tachyglossidae; genus Tachyglossus; species Tachyglossus aculeatus. Next base: position 52,258,132 of record NC_052075.1, on the reverse strand, counting down.
AGAGCGAGGAGCAGGAATTCCGGGAGTATTATTCCTACTCTCATTCAGTGCTCATACTCAGAATCGACTCTAAAACACTCCTGAAAAACAAATGCCCAGGAGGGAAGAGAGTGAGGAGCAGGAATTCCGGGAGTATTATTCCTACTCTCATTTAGTGCTCATACTCAGAATCGACTCTAAAACACTCCTGAAAAACAAATGCCCAGGAGGGAAGAGAGCGAGGAGCAGGAATTCCGGGAGTATTATTCCTACTCTCATTCAGTGCTCATACTCAGAATCGACTCCAAAACACTCCTGAAAAACAAATGCCCAGGATGGAAGAGAGCGAGGAGCAGGAATTCCGGGAGTATTATTCCTACTCTCATTCAGTGCTCATACTCAGAATCGACCCTAAAACACTCCTGAAAAACAAATGCCCAGGAGGGAAGAGAGCGAGGAGCAGGAATTCCGGGAGTATTATTCCTACTCTCATTCAGTGCTCATACTCAGAATCGACTCCTCTAAAACACTCCTGAAAAACAAATGCCCAGGAGGGAAGAGAGCGAGGAGCAGGAATTCCGGGAGTATTATTCCTACTCTCATTCAGTGCTCATACTCAGAATCGACTCCGAAACACTCCTGAAAAACAAATGCCCAGGAGGGAAGAGAGCGAGGAGCAGGAATTCCGGGAGTATTATTCCTGCTCTCATTCAGTGCTCATACTCAGAATCGACTCTGAAACACTCCTGAAAAACAAATGCCCAGGAGGGAAGAGAGCGAGGAGCGGGAATTCCGGGAAGAGGAGAGGGGGGAATGGACTGGGAAAGAGGGGAGAGCGGGCCTCGGCCTATCAGCTGTCCTGGCTCCTATCCAAGACCATGCTGACTTTGACCCCCCATTGATCAGGAGGGGCACAGCTGTATATTCTGGGACTCCTTTAGACTGTGAGCCCACCGTTGGGTAGGGACCGTCTCTCTCTGTTGCCAACTTGGACTTCCCAAGCGCTTAGTACAGTGCTCTGCGCACAGGAAGCGCTCAATAAATACGATTGATTGATTGATTGACTCGTTCTCCTTGGTGACCGGCTCCGGCCACGTATCCTGACCCAAGGCCAAACTGGGACCATGTTGTCTCTACTCTACAATCTTCTCTGTCTAGGTGAGTGATGGAGGGTCCCTTTTGGGGACCCCGGCCGGACCCCCACCTCCTGACCACTGGGGCTAAAGGCCGAGCCCAGGGAGCGGATGGGATGTTGGATCGATCAATCAATCAATGGTACTTATTGAACGCTTACTATGTGCAGAGCACTGCGCTGAGTACTTGGGAAAGTACGGTAGACATGTTCTCTGCCGATAATGGGTCTGGAGAAGGAGACAGACATTCATTCATTGATTCTTTTATTCAGTCGTATTTATTGAGCGTTTACTGTGTGCCCAGCACTGTACTAAGTGCTCGGGAGAGTACAGCATAACAGAGTTGGCAGACACGTTTCCTGCCGATAATGGGTCTAGGGAAGGAGACAGACGTTCATTCATTGATTCTTTTATTCAGTCGTATTTATTGAGTGTTTACTGTGTGCCCAGCACTGTACTAAGCGCTCGGGAGAGTACAGCATAACAGAGTTGGCAGACACGTTTCCTGCCGATAATGGGTCTAGAGAAGGAGACAGACGTTCATTCGTTGATTCTTTTATTCAGTCGTATTTATTGACCGTTTACTGTGTGCCCAGTACTGTACTAAGTGCTCGGGAGAGTATAGTATAACAGAGTTGGCAAACACGTTTCCTGCCGATAATGAGCTTAGAGTTTAGAGGAGGAGGGCAGACATTCATTTATTCATCCTTTTATTCAGTCGTATTTATTGAGCGCTTACAGTGTACAGAGCACTGTACTAAACACTCGGGAGAGACAGTATAACGAGTTGGCAGACACGTTTCTTGCTGATAATGAGTCTACGGTCTAGAGGAGGAGACATTCATTCGTCGATTCTTTTATTCAGTCGTATTTATTCAGCGTTTATTGTGTGCCCAGCACTGTACTAAGCGCTTAGGAGAGTACAGTATAACAGAATTGGCAGACAGGTTTCCCGCCGATAATGGGTCTAGAGAAGGAGACAGACATTCATTCATTGATTCTTTTATTCAGTCATATTTATTGAGCGTTTACTGTGTGCCCAGCACTGTACTAAGTGCTCGGGAGAGTACAGCATAACAGAGTTGGCAGACACGTTTCCTGCCGATAATGGGTCTAGAGAAGGAGACAGACATTCATTCATTGATTCTTTTATTCAGTCGTTTTTATTGAGCGTTTACTGTGTGCCCAGCACTGTACTAAGCGCTCGGGAGAGTACAGTATAACAGTTGGCAGACACGTTTCCTGCTGATAATGAGTTTACGGTCTAGAGGAGGAGACAGACATTCATTCATTGATTCTTTTATTCAGTCGCATTTATTGAGCGTTTTAACTGTTTGCCCAGCACTGTACTAAGCGCTCGGAAGAAGACAGCATAACAGAGTTGGCAGACACGTTTCCTGCCGATAATGGGTCTAGAGAAGGAGACAGACATTCATTCATTGATTCTTTTATTCAGTCGTATTTATTGAGCGTTTATTGTGTGCCCAGCACTGTTCTAAGCGCTCGGGAGAGTACAGCATAACAGAGTTGGCAGACACGTTTCCTGCCGATAATGGGTCTAGAGAAGGAGAGACATTCATTCATTGATTCTTTTATTCAGTCGTATTTAATGAGCGTTTACTGTGGGCCCAGAACTGTACTAAGCGCTCGGGAGAGTACAGTATAACAGAGTTGGCAGACACGTTTCCTGCCGATAATGAGCTTAGAGTCTAGAGGAGGAGGGCAGACATTCATTCATTCATCCTTTCATTCAGTCGTATTTATTGAGCGCTTACAGTGGACAGAGCACTGTACTAAGCGCTCGGGAGAGACAGTATAACAGAGTCGGCAAACACGTTTCCCGCTGATAATGAGTTTACGGTCTAGAAGAGGAGGCAGACATTCATTCATTGATTTTTTATTCAGTCGCATTTATTGAGCGTTTACTGTGTGCCCAGCACTGTACTAAGCGCTCGGGAGAGTATGGTATAACAGAGTTGGCAGACACGCTTCCTGCCGATAATGGGTCTAGAGAAGGAGACAGACATTCATTCATTGATTCTTTTATTCAGTCGTATTTATTGAGCGCTTACAGGGTACAGAGCACTGTAGTAAGCGCTTAGGAGAGACAGTATAACAGAGTTGGCAGACACGTTTCCTGCTGATAATGAGTTTACGGTCTAGAGGAGGAGGTAGACATTCATTCATTCATCCTTTCATTCAATCGTATTTATTGAGCGCTTACCGTGGACAGAGCACTGTACTAAGCGCTTAGGAGAGACAGTATAACAGAGTTGGCAGACACGTTTCCTGCTGATAATGAGTTTACGGTCTAGAGGAGGAGACATTCATTCATTGATTCTTTTATTCAGTCGTATTTATTGAGCGTTTACTGTGTGCCCAGCACTGTACTAAGCGCTCAGGAGAGTACAGCATAACAGAGTTGGCAGACACGTTTCCTGCCGATAATGGGTCTAGAGAAGGAGACAGATATTCATTCATTGATTCTTTTATTCAGTCGTATTTATTGAGTGCTTACAGTGTACAGAGCACTGTATTAAGCGCTTAGGAGAGACAGTATAACAGAGTCAGCAGACACGTTTCCTGCTGATAGTGAGTTTACGGTCTAGAGGAGGAGGCAGACATTCATTCATTCATTCTTTCGTTCAATCGTATTTATTGAGCGCTTCCAGTGGACAGAGCACTGTACTAAGCGCTTGGGAGAGTACAACATAATAATAAACAGACACATGCCCTGCCCACAACGGACTTACAGTCTAGAGGGGGGAGACAGATATTCGTATGCATAAATAACAGTGCTCTGCACACAGTAAGCGCTCAATAAATACGATTGATTGATTGATAATATAATTTAAAGATATTTATCCTCGGGCCCCGCCCCAATCTTGTAGGTTATGCCACTAATCGAAGTCTTTCTTCTAGGACTGGGTCTGCTCCAGGGTATTAGAGCAATTACATGTAAGTGCTCCCTTCTCGCTACAAGCAACGATCCCCCTCTCCCCCCAGGATCCCAAAGCACTTGAGACCCAAAGCAGTTGCCATCCCCTAGAAGGAACAGGGGGAAAAGGAAGGATGTATCAATCGGGGGTATTTATTGAGCACTTGCAGAGCACTGTACTGAGCGCTTGGGAGAGGACAATCCAACGGAGTTGATAGAAACGTTCCCGTCCCTGTACTAAATTAGTCAGGTTGGACGAGGTTCCTGTCCCACCTGGGATTCACAGTCTTAATCCCATTTTACAGGTGAGGGGACTGAGGCCCAGAGAAGTGACTTGGCCTAAGTCACACAGCAGGCAAGTGGCAGAATCGGGATTAGAACCCAAGTCTTTCAGACTCCCAGGCCGGTGCTCTAGCTATTAGACCACGCTGCTTCTCACTCCCCACTTAATTTAATTCATTTTAATTGATGGTGTGTGTTAAGCACTTATTAGCGCTTAGAACAGTGCTTTAGTGCTTAGGAGAGACAGTATAACAGAGTTGGCAGACACATTTTCTGCTGATAATGAGCTTAGAGTCTAGAGGAGGAGGCAATCAATCAGTCAATCAATCGTATTTATTGAGCACTTACTGTGTGCAGAGCACTGTACTAAGCGCTTGGGAAGTACAAGTTGGCAACATATAGAGACAGTCCCTACCCAACAGTGGGCTCACAGTATATTCATTCATCCTTTATTGAGCACTTACAGTGTACTAAGCGCTTAGGAGAGACAGTATAACAGAGTTGGCAGACACATTTCCTGCCGATAATGAGCTTAGAGTCTAGAGGAGGAGGCAGACATTCATTCATTCGTCCTCTCATTCAATCGTATTTATTGAGCGCTTACAGTGTACTAAGCGCTTAGGAGAGACAGTATAACAGAGTTGGCAGACACGTTTCCTGCCGATAATGAGCTTAGAGTCTAGAGGAGGAGGCAGACATTCATTCATTCATCCTTTCATTCAATCGTATCTATTGAGCACTTACAGTGGCATTAATTAAGCCATCATCATTATTCTTATTATTATTATTCCTATGTGCCAGGCACTGTTTTAAGTGCTGGGGCAGATACAAATTAAGCCATTTGTATGTCCCAAATAGAGCTCGCTGTCTTAATCCCCTTTTGACAGTGAGGTAAAAGGGGCCCAGAGAGGTGAAGTGGCCTGCCCAGGATCACACAGCTGACAAGCAGCAGAAAGAGAATTAGAACCCGGGTCCTTCTGACTCCGAAGCCCCTGTTCTATCCATTTATTTATTTTACTTGTACATATCTATTCTATTTATTTTATTTTGCTAATATGTTTGGTTTTGTTTTCTCTCTCCCCCTTCTAGACTGTGAGCCCACTGTTGGGTAGGGACCGTCTCTACATGTTGCCAACTTGGACTTCCCAAGCGCTTAGTCCAGTGCTCTGCACACAGTAAGCGCTCAATAAATAATAATAATTGGCATTTGTTAAGAGCTTACTATGTGCAAAGCACTGTTCTAAGCGCTGGGGGGGATTCAAAGTGATCAGGTTGTCCCCTGTGGGGTTCACAGTCTTAATCCCCCTTTTACAGATGAGGTCACTGAGGCTCAGAGAAGTTAAGTGACTTGCCCAAGGTCACACAGCTGACATGTGGCGGAGCCGGGTTTCGAACCCATGACCTCTGACTCCAAAGCCCGGGCTCTTTCCACTGAGCCACGCTGATTGATTGGTTGATTGATTCGACCAAATTGCTTCTCACTCCCACCAGCTGGTCTCACCTTATTCCCACCCACCCTGGGGCATTATAGGGTGAGCTCTGTGGCCACTGTGTAATAATGATAATAATAATAATAATAATAGGCTTTTGTTAAGCGCTTACTAAGTGCAAAGCACTGTTCTAAGCGCTGGAGAGGATACAGGGTGATCAGGTTGTTCCATTACTCTATTTATTTATTTTACTTGTACATATCTATTCTATTTATTTTATTTTGTTAGTATGTTTGGTTTTGTTCTCCGTCTCCCCTTTTAGACTGTGAGCCCACAGTTGGGTCGGGACCGTCTCTATATGTTGCCAATTTGTACTTCCCAAGCGCTTAGTCCAGTGCTCTGCACACAGTAAGCGCTCAATCAATACGACTGATGATGATGCTGTGAGGCTCACAGTCTTAATCCCCATTTTACAGATGAGGTCACTGAGGCCCAGCGACGTTAAGTGACTTGCCCAAGATCACACAGCAGACATGTGGTGAAGTCGGGCCACGTTGTGGCCACTGTGTAGCCACGGAGCTCAGTGGCGATGGGGTGGGGCGGGGGAAACGGGATGGGAAGGAAGCGACATCCGCTAACACTGTGGTCTCTGTGGGTGGCAGTTGAGATTTCAAATCCCAATATTTGGGCAGAGTTCTCCTCACTCTCTCCCCCGGAGAATATGACGCTCCAGTGCCAGGGGCCACTGGAGAGTAAGAAGTTCCAGCTGACCAAAGATGGGGAAGTCTGCGGTTCTGTGTATGTTGAATCTCCCGCCTATCAGGCCTCATTTCCACTTGGGCCTCACCCTGGGAGCTATCGCTGCTACTACTGGCTACGCGAGGCCTGGTATGGCCCCAGCAGCTTTCTGGACATCACGGCAGCAAGTAAGTGGCATAATTGCAATCGTTTCATTCATTCAATCGTATTTATTGAGCGCTTACTGTGTGCAGAGTGCTTCCCCTTCTCCATCCCCCCCATCTTACCTCCTTCCCTTCCCCACAGCACCTGTATATATGTTTGTACATATTTATTACTCTATTTATTTATTTATGTTTGTACATATTTATTACTCTATTTATTTATTTTACTTGTACATATCTATTCTATTTATTTCATTTTGTTAGTATGTTTGGTTTTGTTCTCTGCCTCCCCCTTTCAGACTGTGAGCCCACCGTTGGGTAGGGACTGTCTCTCTATGTTGCCAATTTGCACTTCCCAAGCGCTTAGTCCGGTGCTCTGCACATAGGAAGCGCTCAATAAATACGATTGATGATGATGATGATGATGTGAGGCTCACAGTCTTAATCCCCATTTTACAGATGAGGTAACTGAGGCCCAGAGAAGTTAAGTGACTTGCAGAGACGGTCCCTACCCAACGGTGGGCTCGCAGTCTAGAATGGGGAGACAGAGAACAAAACCAAACATGTTAAGGAATAGCAATCCTTCCGCTGCTGTTTGTCTGCTGTGTGACCTCGGGCAAGTCGCTTCACGTCTCTGTGCCTCAGTTCCCTCATCAGTTCCCTCGTATGAGAAGCAGCGTGGCTCGGTGGAAAGAGCCCGGGCTTTGGAGTCAGAGTTCATGGGTTCAAATCCCGGCCCCGCCAATTGTCAGCTGTGTGACTTTGGGCAAGTCACTTAATAATAATAATAATAATGGCATTTATTAAGCACTTATTATGTGCAAAGCACTGTTCTAAGCGCTGGGCAGGTTACAAGGTGATCAGGTTGTCCCACGGGGGGGGCTCACAGTCTTAATCACAGTCTTAATCACAGAGGTCAGGGGTTCAAATCCCAGCTCCGCCAATTGTCAGCTGTGTGACTTTGGGCAAGTCACTTAAGTTCTTTGGGCCTCAGTTACCTCATCTGTCAAATGGGGATGAAGACTGGGAGCCCCCCCGTGGGACAACCTGCTCACCTTGTAACCTCCCCAGCGCTTAGAACAGTGCTTTGCACATAGTAAGCGCTTAATAAATGCCATTATTATTAATCCCCATTTTACAGATGAGGGAACTGAGGCCCAGAGAAGTTAAGTGACTTGCCCAAGGTCACACAGCTGACAACTGGCAGAGCCGGGATTTGAACCCACGACCTCTGACTCCAAAGCCTGTGCTCTTTCCACTGAGCCACGCTATTTAACTTCTCCGTGTCTCAGTTTCCTCCTCTATCATATGGGGATGAAGACTGGAAGCCCCCCGTGGGACAACCTGTTCACCTTGAAACCTTCCCAGCGCTTAGTACAGTGCTTTGCACACAGTAAGCGCTTAATAAATGCCATCATTATTATTATTATTATTATCTGTAAAATGGGGATGAGACTGTGAGCCCCATGTGGGACAGGGACGGTGTCCAAACCGATTTGTTTGTATCCATGCTTAGTAGAGTGCCTGGAACATAGTAAGCGCTTAACAAATATCATAATTACTATTATTATTATCTGTAAAATGGGGATGAGACTGTGAGCCCCATGTGGGACAGGGACGGTGTCCAAACCGATTTGTTTGTATCCACGCTTAGTAGAGTGCCTAGAACATAGTAAGCGCTTAACAAATACCATAATTACTATTATTATTATTTGTAAAATGGGGATGAGACTGTGAGCCCCATGTGGGACAGGGACGGTGTCCAAACCGATTTGTTTGTATCCACGCTTAGTAGAGTGCCTAGAACATAGTAAGCGCTTAACAAATACCATAATTACTGTTATTATGATCTGTAAAATGGGGATGAGACTGTGAGCCCCGTGTGGGACAGGGACGGTGTCCAAACCGATTTGTTTGTGTCCACGCTTAGTAGAGTGCCTGGAACATAGTAAGCTCTTAACAAATACCATAATTACTATTATTATTATCTGTAAAATGGGGATGAGACTGTGAGCCCCATGTGGGACAGGGACGGTGTCCAAACCGACGTGTTTGTATCCACGCTTAGTAGAGTGCCTGGAACATAGTAAGCGCTTAACAAATACCATAATTACTATTATTATTATCTGTAAAATGGGGATGAGACTGTGAGCCCCATGTGGGACAGGGACGGTGTCCAAACCGATCTGTTTGTATCCACGCTTAGTAGAGTGCCTGGAACATAGTAAGCGCTTAACAAATACCATAATTACTATTATTATTATTTGTAAAATGGGGATGAGACTGTGAGCCCCATGTGGGACGGGGACGGTGTCCAAACCGATTTGTTTGTATCCACGCTTAGTAGAGTGCCTAGAACATAGTAAGCGCTTAACAAATACCATAATTACTGTTATTATGATCTGTAAAATGGGGATGAGACTGTGAGCCCCATGTGGGACAGGGACGGTGTCCAAACCGATTTGTTTGTGTCCACGCTTAGTAGAGTGCCTGGAACATAGTAAGCGCTTAACAAATACCATAATTACTATTATTATTATCTGTAAAATGGGGATGAGACTGTGAGCCCCATGTGGGACGGGGACGGTGTCCAAACCGATGTGTTTGTATCCACGCTTAGTAGAGTGCCTGGAACATAGTAAGCGCTTAACAAATACCATAACTACTATTATTATAGTAGTATTATTATAGTAGTATTATTATAGTAATATAATTACTATTATTATGATCTGTAAAATGGGGATGAGACTGTGAGCCCCCTGTGGGACAGGGACGGTGTCCAAACCGATTTGTTTGTATCCACGCTTAGTAGAGTGCCTGGAACATAGTAAGCGCTTAACAAATACCATGATTATTATACCGAGAGTGCTCACGGCTGTTCCTTTGTCGTTCCAGGCCCTCTTCCCAAGCCCCGGCTCTCAGCCAAACCCTACCCGTTGATCCTACCTAAGGAAAATGTGCTTCTCTGGTGTTATGTATGGATGAAAGGCTTGGGCCTGGCTCTCTACAAAGCCGGAGAGGCGGATCCTCTCCAGACAGCGAGTCCGAAGACTATGGGGGAGACGTTCTCCATCTCCAGCCCGGGGAATTACACCTGTCGCTCTCACACTGCAGGAAGCCCTGTCACCTGGTCTGACCACAGCGATCCCGTGGAGATTGTGATAGCGGGTGAGATCCCCCCACCATAACCCCCAAACAGCCCCCCGCTACTACTACTAATCATAATAATGGTATTTGTTAAGCGCTTAGAGAAGCAGCGTGGCTCAATGGAAAGAGCCCGGGTTTTGGAGTCAATCAATCAATCAATAGTATTTATTGAGCGCTTACTGTGTGCAGAGCACTGGACTAAGCGCCTGGGAAGTACAAGTTGGCAACATATAGAGACAGTCCCTACCCAACAGTGGGCTCACAGTCTAAAAGGGGTCAGAGGTCATGGGTTCAGATCTCAGCTCTGCCAATTGTCAGCTGGGTGACTTTGGGCAAGTCACTTCGCTTCTCTGGGCCTCAGTTCCCTCATCTGGAAAATGAGGATTAAGACTGTGAGCTCCCTGTGGGACAACCTGATCACCTTGTAATCTCCCCAGCGCTTAGAACAGTGCTTTACACATAGTAAGCGCTTAATAAATACCATTATTATCGTAACTTTCCCAGCGCTTAGAACACTGCTTTGCACATAGTAAGCACTAAATAAATGCCATTATTATTATTATATGCAAAGCACCGTTCTAAGCGCTGGGGGGGGGGGGGGTTATAAAGTGATCAGGTTGTCCCACACGGGGCTCATCCACATGGGGTCTTCATCCCCATTTTACAGATGAGGGAACTGAGCCCCAGAGAAGTTAAGTGACTTGCCCAAGGTCACACAGCTGACAATTGGCGGAGCGGGATTAGAACCCAGGTCCTTCTGACTCCCAGCCCATGCTCTAGCCACTAGGCCACACTGCTTCCCTTTCCACATTCACAGGACGCTGAGGGTGGGGAGAGGGGAAACAACTAGGGCGTAAAATAAAGAAAACCCGGAGATGCAGGAGTTCATTCATTCTTTCAATAGTATTTATTGAGCGCTTGCTGTGTGCAGAGCACTGTACTAAGCGCTTGGGAAGTCCAAGTTGGCAACATAGAGAGATGGTCCCTACCCAACAACGGGTTCACAGTCACTTCTAGACTGTGAGCCCGCTGTTGGGTGGGGACCGTCCCTGTATGTTGCCAACTTGTAATAATAATAATAATGATGGCATTTGTTAGGCGCTTGCTATGTGCAAAGCGCTGTTCTAAGCGCTGGGGAGGTTACAAGGTGATCAGGTTGTCCCACGGGGGGGCTCACAGTCTTAGTCCCCATTTTACAGATGAGGGAACTGAGGCCCAGAGAAGTGAAGTGACTTACCCAAGGTCACACAGCTGACAATTGGCAGAGCCGGGATTTGAACCCATGACCTCTGACTCCCAGACTGAGCCCCCTCCTTCCTCTCCCCCTCCCCATCCCCCCGCCTTACCTCCTTCCCCTCCCCACAGCACCTGTATATATGTATATATGTTTGTACAGATTTATTACTCTATTTATTTTACTTGTACATATTTATTCTGTTTATTTTTTTTGGTTAATATGTTTTGCTTTGTTGTCTGTCTCCCCCTTCTAGACTGTGAGCCCGCTGTTGGGTAGGGACCGTCTCTATGTGTTGCCAACTTGGGCTTCCCAAGCGCTTAGTCCAGTGCTCTGCACACAGTAAGCGCTCAATAAATACGATTGAATGAATGATCTGTAGAGCCCAAGGTAGCCAGCGCAGGTTCCTCTAATATGTAGTCACTCAACCAGTCCCAGATGGGGGGAATCCACAAATTGCAAACTGTGATTAGCGAGGCGTTAAAGAGTCTGTTTGGAGAGAGCAGGAGAGCGTTATCAGGTCGTCAGTGGTAATGGGTGATTGTTGCCCCCATTGTTATCTCCTTGGTAAGTCACTATCCCGCTCCTTTGGCTGGGGTTCCCGGTATCCGAAGGGATGTGGGGGATTGGGAATTCCTTCCTCGGGCAATCCCAAATGCCCGGGCCCCGGATGGCAAATTAATCAAGATTGTAAACTTGCTGTGGGCAGGAAATGTGTGTGTTTATTGTTAGTACAGCGCTCTGCACGCAGTGAGCACTCAGTAAATCATCATCATCAATCGTATTTATTGAGCGCTTACTGTGTGCAGAGCACTGGACTAAGCGCTTGGGAAGTACAAGTTGGCAACATATAGAGACAGTCCCTACCGAACAGTGGGCTTACAGTTTAAAAGGGGGAGACAGAGAACAAAACCAAACATATTAACAAAATAAAATAAATATAATAGATATGTACAAGTAAAATAAATAAATAAATGAATAGAGTAATAAATATGTACAAACATATATACATATATACAGGTGCTGTGGGGAAGGGAAGGAGGCAAGATGGGGGGATGGAGAGGGGGACGAGGGGAAGAGGAAGGAAGGGGCTCAGTCTGGGAAGGCCTCCTGGAGGAGGTGAGCTCTCAGTAGGGCCTTATGATGATGATGTCATTTATTAAGCGCTTACTATGTGCGAAGCACTGTTCTAAGCACTCGGGAGGTTACAAGGCGATCAGGTTATCCCACGTGGGGCTCACAGTCTTAATCCCCATTTTACAGATGAGGGAACTGAGGCACAGAGAAGTGAAGTGACTTGCCCCAAGTCACCCAGCTGACAAGTGGCAGAGCCGGGATTTGAACCTCTGACTCCAAAGCCCGGGCTCTTTCCACTGAGCCACGCTGCTTCCAATCCATACGATTGAATAGGAATGAACCAGTACGGTGGAGTGTCAGTAGGTTGTGGGTTCTTATCCATTCATTCATTCATTCAATCGTATTTATTGAGCGCTTACTGTGTGCAGAGCACTGGACTAAGCGCTTGGGAAGTACAAGTTGGCAACATATAGAGACGGTCCCTACCCAACAGCGGGTTCACAGTCTAGAAGGGGGAGACAGAGAACAAAACACATTAACAAAATAGAATAAATATGTACAAATAAAATGGAGTAATAAATACATACAAACATATATATATATATATATATACATACAGGTGCTGGGGGGAAGGAGGTAATCAATCAATCAATTGTATTTATTTAGTGCTTACTGTGTGCAGAGCACTGGACTAAGCGCTTGGGAAGTACAAATTGGCAACATATACAGTCCCTACCCAACAGCGGGCTCACAGTCTAGAAGGGGGAGACAGAGAACAAAACAAAACGTATTAACAAAATAAAATAAATAGAAGAAATATGTACAAATAAAATAAATAAATAGAGTAATAAATACATACAAACATATACATATATACAGGTGCTGTGGGGAGGAAAAGGAGGTAATCAATCAATCAATTGTATTTATTGAGCGCTTACTGTGTGCAGAGCACTGGTCTAAGCGCTTGGGAAGTCCAAGTTGGCAACATAGAGAGACGGTCCCTACCCAACAGTGGGCTCACAGTCTAGAAGGGGGAGACAGAGAACAAAACAAAACATATTAACAAAATAAAATAAATAGAACACATACAATTAAAATAGAGTAATAAATACGGACAAACATATATACATATATACAGGTGCTGTGGGGAAAGGAAGGAGATATGGAGAGGGGGAGGAGGGGGAGATCCAGGCCCCACCACTAGTCTGCTGTGTGACCTTGGGCAAGTCACTTCTTTGTGCCTTCGTTACTTCATCTGTAAAATGGGGATTGAGACTGTGAGCCCCATGTGGGACAGGGACTGTGTCCAGCCCGATTTGCTTGTAATAATAATAGCATTTATTAAGCGCTTACTATGTGCAAAGCATTGTACTAAACGTTGGGGGGGTTACAAGATGATCAGGTTGTCCCACGGGGGGCTCACAGTCGTAATCCCCATTTTACAGATGAGGTAATTGAGGCACAGAGAAGTTAAGTGGCTTGCCCAAGGTCACACAGCTGACAAGTGGCGGAGTCGGAATTCGAACCCATGACCTCTGACTCCCAAGCCCGGGCTCTTTCCACTGAGCCACGCTGCTTCCCCAAGACTATCCAGTGTATTGGATTTGAACCCATGACCTCTGACTCCAAAGCCCGGGTTCTTTCCACTGAGCGACGCTGCTTCTCTGTATCTACCCCAGCGTTCAGTACAGTGCCTGGCTCACAGTCAGCGCTTAACAAACACCAGAATTATTGTTATTATTATAGAGAAGCAGCGTGGCTCAGGGGAAAGAGCACGGGAGTCAGAGGTTGTGGGTTCTAATCCCGGCTCCGTCACTTGTCAGCTGTGTGACTTTGGGCAAGTCACTTAACTTCTCTGTGCATCTGTAAAATGGAGATTGAGACTGTGAGCCCCACGTGAGGCATCCTGATTACCTTGTATCTAGAAGCAGCGTGGCTCAGTGGAAAGAGCCCGGGCTTTGGAGTCAGGGGTCATGGGTTCAAATCCCGACTCCGCCAATTGTCAGCTGTGTGACTTTGGGCAAGTCACTTCACTTCTCTGGGCCTCAGTTCCCTCATCTGGAAAATGGGGATTAAGACTGTGAGCCCCCCGTGGGACAACCTGATCACCGTGTATCCCCCCAGAGCTTAGAACAGTGCTTTGCACATAGTAAGCGCTTAACAAATACCATTATTATTATTACCCCAGCGCTTAGAACATTGCTTGGCACATAGTAAGCGCTGCTTCCAGAGAAGCAGCGTGGCTCAGTGGAAAGAGCCCGGGTTTTGGAGTCAGAGGTCATGGGTTCAAATCCAGACTCCACCACTTGTCAGCCGTGTGACTTTGGGCAAGTCACTTCACTTCTCTGGGCCTCAGTTTCCTCATCTGTAAAATGGAGACGAAGACTATGAGGCCTCCGTGGGACAACCTGATCACCTTGTAACCTCCCCAGCGCTTAGAACAGTGCCTTGCACATAGTAAGCGCTTAATAAATGCTATCATCATTAACAAATACCATAATTATCCAGCGTTTAGTACGGCGCCTAACAAATACCATGATTATTATTAATGATCATATTTTATTTCATTCCAGAAACACTGCCCAAACCCATCCTCTCCTCCCGGCACAGGGCCTTCCTCAGTGTCGGCGCCGACCTTTCCTTGGAATGCGCCGGGCGGTTGAATGGTTTGGGAATTGAGCTGTACAAGGATGGAGAACCGGTCCGGCCTCTGGAGATAAGCACTGTGCTTTACGATCGGGTCAGTTTCCTCATTAGGAAGTTGGACGCTGAAAGTGGAGGGAATTACAGCTGTCGCACCCGTTCCCCGAATAAGCCTTATATCTGGTCAGAGCCCAGCGATCCGTTGGAGTTTATGGTGACAGGTAAGGAAGAAAGAGCCTGAGAAGCCACTCTAATAATAATAATGATAATAATAATAATAATAATAATGACATTAAGCGCCTACTATGTGCAAAGCACTGTTCTAAGCGCTGGGGAGGTTACAAGGTGATCAGGTTGTCCCACGGGGGGCTCACAGTCTTAATCTCCATTTTCCAGATGAGGTAACTGAGGCCCAGAGAAGTGAAGTGACTTGCCCAAAGTCACACAGCTGACAATTGGCGGAGCCAGAATTTGAACCCATGACCTCCGACTCCAAAGCCCAGGCTCTTTCCACTAGGCCTCGCTGCTTCTCTAGACACTTTCTGGCTGTCCCACACAAACGCACTTCCACCCCCCTTTTTTTAAAAAAATAGTATTTATTATTATTATTAATAATAATAATGGCATTTATTAAGCGCTTACTATGTGCAAAGCACTGTTCTAAGCGCTGGGGAGGTTACAAGGTGATCGCGCTTACTATGTGCTCGCCTGTTTGTTTTGATGCCTCTCTTCCCAGCCCCCTTCTTGTTGGGCAGGTATGACCTCTATTTGTTGCTGAATTGTACTTTCTAAGCGCTTAGTACAGTGCTCTGCACTCAGCGCTCAATAAATACCGTTGAATGAATGAATAGGAACAAGCTAATGAAGTTGGACACAGTCAATAATAATAATAATAATGGCATTTATTAATATGGCATTAATGGCATAATGGCATATGGCATTAATAACGGCATATTAATATTAATATGCAAAGCACTGTTCTAAGCACTGGGGAGGTTACAAGGTGATCAGGTTGTCCCACGGGGGGCTCACAGTCTTAATCCCCATTTTACAGATGAGGTAACCGAGGCCCAGAGAAGTGAAGTGACTTGCCCAAAGTCACACAGCTGACAGTTGGCAGAGCCGGGATTTGAACCCATGACCTCTGACTCCAAAACCCGGGCTCTTTCCACTGAGCCACGCTGCTTCTCCTGTCCATGTATAAGAGGCGCCCAGTCTTAATCTTCATTTTCCGGATGAGGCACAGAAACGGGAAGTGACTCGCCCAAGGTCATACAGCAGATGAATGGCCCTGGGTAAGTCTCTTAACTTCTCAGTGCCTCAGTTTCCTCAGGACTAGTGTCTCGGGACTGTCTAGAAAAGGATTGTGAGGGTCCTGGAGGGCACGTTTTTCTCCAGATGTAAATCCGTTAGATTGGAAGCTCCGTGAGGGCAGGGAATGAATATCTTTGTTTAGAGAAGCAGCGTGGCTCAGTGGAAAGAGCACGGGCTTTGGAGTCAGAGGTCATGGGTTCAAATCCCGGCTCCACCACTTGTCAGCCGTGTGACTTCGGGCAAGTCATTTCACTTCTCTGGGCCTCAGTTACCTCATCTGTAAAATGGGGGTGAAGACTGTGACTCCGTGGGACAACCTGATCACCTTGTAACCTCCCCAGCGCCTAGAACAGTACTTTGCACATAGTAAGTGCTTAATAAATGCCATCATTATATATGTATAAATATAAAATCATTGTTAAGCGCTTACTACGTGCCAGGCACTGTACTAAGCACTGGGGAGATGATGATGATGGTATTTGTTAAGCGCCTATGTGCCAGCATTGTTCTAAGCGCTGGGGTAGATACAAGGTAATCAGGTTGTCCCATATGGGGCTCACACTCTTTATCCCCATTTTACAGATGAGGGAACTGAAGCCCAGAAAAGGTAAGTGACTTGCCCAAGGTCACACAGCAGACAAGTGGCAGAGGCAAGATTAGAACCCAGGTCCTCTGACTCTGTGAGTCCCACATGGGACAGGGACTGTGTCCGACCCGATTATCTTTATCTACCCCAGCGCTTAGAACAGTGCCTGGCATATAGTAAGCGCTTAACAAACACCATAAAAATTATTAATTATCATTATTCTAATCCCGGCTCTTCCCACTTGTCTGCTGTGTGGCCTTGGTCGAGTCACTTCATTTCTCTGTGCCTCATCTGGAAAATGAGGATTGAGACTTGTGAGCCCCACATGGGACATTGAACTGTATTCATTCATTCATTCAGTCGTATTTATTGAGCGCTTACTGTGTGTACAGTGCTGTACTAAGCGCTTGGGAAGTACAAGTCTGCAACATATAGAGACGGTCCCTACCCAACAACGGGCTCACAGCCTGATTTGCTCTGTATCCACCCCAGAGTTCAGTACAGTGATGATGATGATGGCGTTTATTAAGCACTTACCATGTGCAAAGCACTGTTCTAAGCGCTGGGGGGATACAAGGTGATCAGATTGTCCCACGGGGGGCTCACAATCTTAATCTCCATTTTACAGATGAGGCCCAGAGAAGTTAAGTGACTTGCCCAAGGTCACACAGCTGACAATTGGCAGAGGCGGGATTCAAACCCACGACCACTGACTCCAAAGCCCGTGCTCTTTCCACTGAGCCACGCTGCTTCAGTGCCTGGCATATAGTAATCAATCAGTGGTATTTATTGAGCGCTTACTGTGTGCAGAGCACTGGACTAAGCGCTTGGGAAGTCCAAGTTGGCAACATACAGAGACAGTCCCTACCCAACAGTGGGCTCACAGTCTAGAAGGGGGAGACGGAGAACAAAACCAAACCTATTAACAAAATAAAATAAATAGAATAGATAAGTACAAGTAAAATAAATATAGTAAGCACTTAACTAATACTGCAATTATTATTATTCTTATTATTAGTGGGCTCACGGTCTAGAAGGGGGAGACAGAGAACAAAACCAAACATAGTAACAAAATAAAATAAATAGAATAGATAAGTACGAGTAAAATATAGTAAGCACTTAACTAATACCGCAATTATTATTATTCTTATTATTAGTGGGCTCACAGTCTAGAAGGGGGAGACAGAGAACAAAACCAAACCTATTAACAAAATAAAATAAATAGAATAGATAAGTACAAGTAAAATGAATATAGTAAGCACTTAACTAATACCACAATTATTATTATTCTTATTATTAGTGGGCTCACAGTCTAGAAGGGGGAGACAGAGAACAAAGCCTAACATAGTAACAAAATAAAATAAATAGAATAGATAAGTACAAGTAAAATATAGTAAGCACTTAACTAATACCGCAATTATTATTATTCTTATTATTAGTGGGCTCACAGTCTAGAAGGGGGAGATAGAGAACAAAACCAAACATATTAACAAAATAAAAGAAATAGAATAGATAAGTACAAGTAAAATATAGTAAGCACTTAACTAATACCGCAATTATTATTATTCTTATTATTAGTGGGCTCACGGTCTAGAAGGGGGAGACAGAGAACAAAACCAAACATATTAACAAAATAAAATAAATAGAATAGATAAGTACAAGTAAAATAAATATAGTAAGCACTTTAATACCACAATTATTATTATTCTTATTATTGGTGGGCTCACGGTCTAGAAGGGGGAGACAGAGAACAAAACCAAACATAGTAACAAAATAAAATAAATAGAATAGATAAGTACAAGTAAAATATAGTAAGCACTTAACTAATACCGCAATTATTATTATTCTTATTATTAGTGGGATCACAGTCTAGAAGGGGGAGACAGAGAACAAAACCAAACATAGTAACAAAATAAAATAAATAGAATAGATAAGTACAAGTAAAATATAGTAAGCACTTAACTAATACCGCAATTCTTATTATTAGTGGGCTCACAGTCTAGAAGGGGGAGACAGAGAACAAAACCAAACCTATTAAGAAAATAAAATAAATAGAATAGATAAGTACAAGTAAAATAAATATAGTAAGCACTTAACTAATACCGCAATTATTATTATTCTTATTATTAGTGGGCTCACAGTCTAGAAGGGGGAGACGGAGAACAAAACCAAACCTATTAACAAAATACAATAAATAGAATAGATAAGTACAAGTAAAATAAATATAGTAAGCACTTTAATATCATCATCATCATCATCAATCGTATTTATCGAGTGCTTACTATGTGCAGAGCACTGTACTAAGCGCTTGGGAATTATAAATTGGCAACATATAGAGACAGCCCCTACCCAACAGTGGGCTCACAGTCTAAAAGGGGGAGACAGAGAACAAAACCAAACATACCAACAAAATAAAATAGAATAGATATGTACAAATGAATTAAATAGAGTAAAAAAATATGTACAGACATATATACATATATACAGGTGCTGTGGGGAAGGGAGCGAGGTAAGATGGGATGGAGAGGGGGACAAGGGGGAGAGGAAGGAAGGGGCTCAGTCTGGGAAGGCCTCCTGGAGGAGGTGAGCCACAATTATTATTATTCTTATTAGTGGTCTCACAGTCTAGAAGGGGGAGACAGAGAACAAAAGCAAACATAGTAACAAAATAAAATAAATAGAATAGATAAGTACAAGTAAAATAGAGTAAGCACTTAACTAATACCGCAATTATTATTATTAGTGGGCTCACAGTCTAGAAGGGGGAGACAGAGAACAAAACCAAACCTATTAAGAAAATAAAATAAATAGAATAGATAAGTACAAGTAAAATAAATATAGTAAGCACTTAACTAATACCACAATTATTATTATTCTTATTATTAGTGGGCTCACAGTCTAGAAGGGGGAGACAGAGAACAAAACCAAACATATTAACAAAATAAAATAAATAGAATAGATAAGTACAAGTAAAATAAATATAGTAAGCACTTAACTAATATCATCATCATCAATCGTATTTATTGAGCACTTACTATGTGCAGAGCACTGTACTAAGCGCTTGGGAAGTACAAATTGGCAACATATGGAGACAGTCCCTACCCAACAGTGGGCTCACAGTCTAAAAGGGGGAGACAGAGAACAAAACCAAACATACTAACAAAATAAAATAGAATAGATATGCACAAATAAATTAAATAAATAAATGAGTAAAAAAATATGTACAATCAATCAATCAATCAATCGTATTTATTGAGCACTTACTATGTGCAGAGCACTGTACTAAGCGCTTGGGAAGTACAAATTGGCAACACATAGAGACAGTCCCTACCCAACAGTGGGCTCACAGTCTAAAAGGGGGAGACAGAGAACAGAACCAAACATACCAACAGAATAAAATAAATAGGATAGAAATGTACAAGTAGAATAAATAAATAAATAAATAGAGTAATAAATATGTACAAACATATATACATATATACAGGTGCTGTGGGGAAGGGAGGGAGGTAAGATGGGGGGATGGAGAGGGGGACGAGGGGAAGAGGAAGGAAGGGGCTCAGTCTGGGAAGGCCTCCTGGAGGAGGTGAGCCACAATTATGATTATTCTTATTAGTGGGCTCACAGTCTAGAAGGGGGAGACAGACAACAAAACCAAACATATTAACAAAATAAAATAAATAAAATAGATAAGTACAAGTAGAATATAGTAAGCACTTAACTAATACTGCAATTCTTATTATTAGTGGGCTCACAGTCTAGAAGGGGGAGACAGACAACAAAACCAAACCCAGTAACAAAATAAAATAAATAGAATAGATAAGTACAAGTAAAATATAGTAAGCACTTAACTAATACCGCAATTATTATTATTAGTGGGCTCACAGTCTAGAAGGGGGAGACAGACAACAAAACCAAACCTAGTAACAAAATAAAATAAATAGAATAGATAAGTACAAGTAAAATAAATATAGTAAGCACTTAACTAATACCACAATTATTATTATTCTTATTATTAGTGGGCTCACAGTCTAGAAGGGGGAGACAGAGAACAAAACCAAACATATTAACAAAATAAAATAAATAAAATAGATAAGTACAAGTAAAATAGAGTAAGCACTTAACTAATACCGCATTTATTATTATTCTTATTATTAGGGTCATGGCCCAGACCTTCTCTCTCTGTCCATCCCATGGGTCCCGTGACCAGCCCTGGAACCAACGTGACTTTTCGGTGCCAGGCCTCTCGACAGGGAGTGAGGTTCGGGCTGAGGAAGAAGGGGATCGCAGAAGCCATCCAACACCAGAACCCAACTGGGGACCACGCTGATTTCCTGCTGGTGGATGTGGCGGCTTATGACACTGGAAACTACAGCTGTGTCTACTACGACCCATCCGTCCCGTACGGGGCATCTCAAATCAGTGAACCCCTGGAGATCCATGTCAATGGTAAGAGATGGCCTGGGCACTGCCAGTCCTACAGAAGACATCCAGGGGTTCCAAATAACTCCCACGGCCCTTCATTGTAAGCCTCTTGTGGGCAGGAAATTCGTGTGACCTTACCCAAGTCACTTCAGTCATATTTATTCATTCATTCATTCAATCAAAGGTATTTATTGAGCTCTTCCTGTCTGCACAACCCTGTACTGAGCGCTTGGGAGAGGACAATACAACAGAATTAGCAGGCACATTCCCTGCCCATAACAAGCTTACAGTCTAGAGGGGCAGATGGACATTAATACGAATAATTAATTTGTGATATATAATAATCAAAATCACTCCAGATAATTTTTTTTTGTTCCCGAGGGGGTAGGAATAACAGGCACGGGACCTTACTGGGGTACTCTGGCAGCAGCCGCAGTCCCCATCCCCTCCGCTTTACCTCCTTCCCCTCCCCACAGCACCTGTATATATGTATATATGTTCGTACGTATTTATTTCTCTATTTTATTTGTACATATTTATTCTATTTATTTTATTTTGTTAATATGTTTTGTTTTGTTCCCTTCCCCACAGCACCTGTATATATGTATATATGTTTGTACGTATTTATTTCTCTATTTTATTTGTACATATTTATTCTATTTATTTTATTTTGTTAATATGTTTTGTTCCCCTCCCCACAGCACCTGTATATATGTATATATGTTTGTACGTATTTATTTCTCTATTTTATTCGTACATATTTATTCTATTTATTTTATTTTGTTAATATGTTTTGTTCCCCTCCCCACAGCACCTGTATATATGTATATATGTTCGTACGTATTTATTTCTCTATTTTATTTGTACATATTTATTCTATTTATTTTGTTTTGTTAATATGTTTTGTACCCCTCCCCACAGCACCTGTATATATGTATATATGTTTGTACGTATTTATTTCTCTATTTTATTCGTACATATTCATTCTATTTATTTTATTTTGTTAATATGTTTTGTTTTGTTCCCCTCCCCACAGCACCTGTATATATGTATATATGTTTGTACGTATTTATTTCTCTATTTTATTTGTACATATTTATTCTATTTATTTTATTTTGTTAATATGTTTTGTTTTGTTCCCCTCCCCACAGCACCTGTATATATGTATATATGTTTGTACATATTTATTTCTCTATTTTATTTGTACATATTTATTCTACTTATTTTATTTTGTTATGTTTTGTTCCCCTCCCCACAGCACCTGTATATATTTATATATGTTCGTACATATTTATTTCACTTTTTTATTTGTACATATTTATTCTATTTATTTTATTTTGTTAATATGTTTTGTTTTGTTCCCCTCCCCACAGCACCTGTATATATGTATATATGTTTGTACGTATTTATTACTCTATTTTATTTGTACATATTTATTCTATTTATTTTATTTTGTTATTCTGTTTTGTTTTGTTGTCTGTCTCCCCCTTCTAGACTGTGAGCCCACTGTTGGGTGGGGACCGTCTCTATATGTTGCCGACTTGTACTTCCCAAGCGCTTAGTACAGTGCTTTGCACACAGTAAGCACTCAATAAATACGATTGAATGAATGAATAATAATGATGGCATTTATTAAGTGCTTTCTATGTGCAAAGCACTGTTCTAAGAGTTGGGGCAGTTGCAAGGTAGTCTGCTATGTGACCTTGGGCAAGCCACTTAACTTCTCTGGGCCTCAGTCACCTCATCTGGAAAATGGGGATTAAGACTGTGAGCATCATGTGGGACAACTTGGTTATTTTGTATCTACCACAGTGCTTGGCACATAGTAAGCGCTTAACAAATACCATCATCATCATTATTAGTAGTATTATTAAGCACTTGGGAGAGGACAGTGTAACAACAGACACATTCCTGCCCACAACGAGCTAATAATAATAATAATGATGGCATTTGTTAAGCGCTTACTATGTGCACAGCACTATTCTAAGTGCTGGGGAGGGTACAAGGTGATCAGGTTGTCCCACTGGGGGCTCACCGTCTTAATCCCCATTTTACAGACGAGGGAACTGAGGCACAGAGAAGCTAAGTGACTTGCCCAAGGTCACACAGCAGACAATTAGCGGAGCCGGTCCAGAGGGGGAAGACGGACATTAATATAAATAAATGAATAGATAAATTACAGATATATACATAATACAGATAGACACAGTAAGCACATGATACCACTCTTTTAGACTGTGAGCCCACTGTTGGGTAGGGACTGTCTCTATATGTTGCCAACTTGTACTTCCCAAGCGCTTAGTACAGTGCTCTGCACACAGTAAGCGCTCAATAAATACGATTGATTGATTGATTCTGCGGTCAGTCAATGAAATGGTGACTCTAGTAGGAGCTACAGAAACACGCTGGAGGGGGAACTTGTTTGGGGAGAGGGGCGGAAGGGAGGATGGAGGAAGGAGACACCCCGGGAGCCCCGTGCGTAGAAGAAGTTTGTGGTACCCCTCTCTAATGCCTGGGTTGTGTTTTTGTTTTCAGTCACCCCCACCAAACCTACCCTCTCCGCTCCATTTGGCTCGACATTAGGCGCAGGCAGGGATTTGACCCTCATATGCACATCAAGGTACTCCTGGGCGAGATTTGAAATCTACAAAGAAGGACGGAGAACACTGAGAGCCAAGTGGCGGGAAGGAGGTGCGCGAAATTCCCTCTTCGTTATCCCCAACGTGGGATACCAAGATGGAGGGAGTTACAGTTGCCGCTATAGGATGTGGCAGAAGACGGACCCCTGGTCAGAGTTCAGCGACCCGCTGGAGATCAAGGTGACAGGTGAGAGGGGTCAGACCCCAGTTTGACCCCCATGACCAGGGTTGTGGGGAGATTGCACAGGACTGCGGGGTATTTTCAGGTTGTGGATTCGATTCTGGGAAATGAAGAAGCAGCGGGGCCTAGTGGGAATCACTGGACTTGGGATCTAATCCCAGCTCCACCACTTGTCTGCTGTGTGACCTCGGGCAAGTTCATTCAGTTGTATTTATTGAGCGCTTACTGTGTGCAAAGCACTGTACTAAGCGCTTGGAAGAGTACAAGGCCTCCTCCAGGAGGCCTTCCCAGACTGAGCCCCTTCCTTCCTCTCCCCCTCATCCCCCTCTCCATCCCCCCATCTTACCTCCTTCCCTTCCCCACAGCACCTGTATATATGTATATATGGTTGTACATATTTATTACTCTATTTATTTATTTCACTTGTACATTTCTATCCTATTTATT
Source organism: Tachyglossus aculeatus (assembly GCF_015852505.1). Classification (NCBI taxonomy): domain Eukaryota; kingdom Metazoa; phylum Chordata; class Mammalia; order Monotremata; family Tachyglossidae; genus Tachyglossus; species Tachyglossus aculeatus. Next base: position 52,233,778 of record NC_052075.1, on the reverse strand, counting down.
TTATTTTGTTGGTATGTTTGGTTCTGTTCTCTGTCTCCCCCTTTTAGACTGTGAGCCCACTGTTGGGTAGGGACTGTCTCTATGTGTTGCCAATTTGTACTTCCCAAGCACTTAGTACAGTGCTCTGCACATAGTAAGCGCTCAATAAATACGATTGATTGATTGATTACAATACAATAATTAACAGACACATTCCCTGCCTACAATGAGCTCACAGTCTAGAGGGGGAGACACATAAATATGCATACATAAATAAATTAAAGATCTAGACATATGCTGTGGGGACGGGAGGGAGGATGAATGAAAGGAGCAAGTCACTTCACTTCTCTGGGCCTCAGTTACCTCATCTGGAAAATAGTGATTAAGACTACTAACCCCTCATGGGATATGGACTGTGTCCAATCTGATTAGCTTGTATCTACCCCAGAGCTTAATTCAGTGCCTGGCACATAGGAAGCGCTTAACAGATATCATTTTTAAAAAAATGTGGGCCAGAGGGCAGGAGAATATAGCACCTTGGTCTTCTCTTTGCAATATATATTAATAATAATACCATTATTATTATTATTATTTGCCTCCACAAGAGGTGGATGAAGAGCTGTCTCTCGGCTCCAATCTGGGGAGACCCAAGTCACGTATCCTAGGACAGGGGTTTCTGGTTCAGAAATTTAACTAGGATTTCTCTTTCAAGGTCTGGGCACCCTCCCCGCACCTAAACTCACAGTCCAATCCGGCTCCACTCCGGATGATGACATTATCTTCCGCTGCTCGGGGACACTTCCAGGAATGGTCTTCGAACTGTACAGGAGGGGAGAAAAGGTGCATCCCCTGGGTATGAGCTCCTTGGATGTCAGAAGGGTCGACTTCCGCATCTCCAAAGAGGAATCCCTGAAAGGAGGGAGATTCAGCTGCCGCTATCACACCTGGCAGATTCCTTATGTCTGGTCGGAGCCCAGCGACGCCATCCCAGCACCAACGGGACTTGACAAATAGATCCATAATAACCTGACCCCCTTCTGTCTGACCCCCACAAATCCACCCGGGCAACGGGGCCTAGTCGAAGAGGCTTAGAGCGATTTCCAGAGGGCTCGGGTGATTCTTGGGCTGTGAGAAAAGTAGCCACTGTGGGCCTCCATTAATAAGTGTAAATCAGGCGTTGAGAATGTAATTTCCTGCTGCTCTAGGGGGATAGGCAAGTGGTGGAATTGGCGGGTTGACTGGAAGAATGGCAGGAGGATGGATTGCAGAACAACAGCAGTTGGGATGGGAGGACGAACTGAGGTAGATTGGAAGATGGATTGTGGAACATGCAGGTGCTGAGCGGGAAGTTGCCTCAACCAATAAATAGCTGCTTAATTTTCTGCTGTTTTTAGCATCCTGCAATTGGTCACTCTAATTCCCCCGACTCATGATGATGCCTTATGGGTTCAAATTCTGACTCCGCCAACTGTCAGCTGTGTGACTTCGGGCAAGTCACTTCACTTTTCCGTACCTGTTACCTCATCTGTAAAATGGGAATTAAAACTGTGAGCCCCCCGTGGGACAGCCTGATCACCTTGTAACCTCCCCAGTGCTTAGAACAATGCTTTGCACATAGTAAGTGTTTAACAAATACCATCATCATCATCATGCCGGTGTGCCTGTTGCCTAGCCTAGACTTCCCTAATGGAGAACAGTTACTAGCATCCCATCTGGATTCTTAATGGGTTCTTACTTGGGGAATTCTGGGCAAGGGATGTCTTGGGAAATCCCAGTTAAAATCAGGCCCTGAAGTTCTTGTCCTAGGATGCGTAGCTTGGGTCCTCCTGAGATTGGAGCCGAGATAGCTCTTCATCCGTCTCTTGTTGAGGTAAATCTGAAAGGAAAGACCAAGGCTCCATATTGAAAAGCAGCCAGGGACAAAAGAAGCTGCAGGTTTAGGTCTACACTTCATCAAATTTATGAAAAGTTGAAGGGTCCTAGGGTAACCTCACCTCCAGAAGGAGACTCAGAAGTCCTGTCTGGAGTCCTCCTGCCCCACCTCCCATTCCTAATATATGGGGATATAATAATAATAATAATTGTGATATATAAGCACTCACTATGTGCCAGGCACTGTAGTTAGTGCTGGGGTACATACAAGATAATAATGATGGCATTTATTAAGTGCTTACTATGTGCAAAGCACTGTTCTAAGCGCTGGGGAGGTTACAAGGTGATCAGGTAGACCCACGGGGGGCTCACAGTCTTGATCCCCATTTTACAGAGGAGGGAACTGAGGCCTAGAGAAGTGAAGTGACTTGCCCAAAGTCACACAGCTGACAAGACTGTGAGCTCATTGTTGGGTAGGGACCGTCTCTATATGTTGCTGACTTGTACTTCCCAAGCGCTTAGTACAGTGCTCTGCACACAGTAAGAGCTCCATAAATACGATTGAATGAATGAAGTGGCGGGGGCAGGATTTGAACCCATGACCTCTGACTCCAAAGCCCAGGCTCTTTCCACTGAGCTACGCTGCTTCTCTAATTGTGTTAGACACTGACCGTGTCCAACTAAGTTCTCCCAGTCCTAGTCCCCATCTTACAGATGAGGTAAATGAGGCCCAGAAAAGTGAAGTGACTTGCCCAAGGTCACACAGCAGACATAATAATAATAAAAGCATTTGTTAAGTGCTTACTATGTGCCAATCAATCAATCGTATTTATTGAGTGCTTACTGTGTGCAGAGGACTGTACTAAGCGCTTGGGAAGTCCAAGTTGGCAATGTATAGAGACGGCCCCTACCCAACAGTGGGCTCACAGTCTAGAAAATAATAATGGCATTTATTAAGCACTTACTATGTGCAAAGCACTGTTCTAAGCGCTGGGGAGGTTACAAGGTGATCAGGTTGTCCCATGGGGGCCTCACAGTCTTAATCCCCATTTTACAGATGAGGTAACTGAGGCACAGAGAAGTTAAGTGACTTGCCCAAAGTCACACAACTGACAGTTGGCAGAGCCGGGATTTGAACCCATGACCTCTGACTTCCAAGCCCCCACTCTTTCCATTGAGCCAGGCTGTGGCAGAGCCAGGATCTGAACCCAAGTTCTTCCCACTTCCAGGCCCAGGCTCTTTCCAGTAGGCAATACTGCTTCCAGGAGCTGCGTGGCTCAGTGGAAAGAGCCCGGGCTTTGGAGTCAGAGGTCATGGGTTCAAATCCCGGCTCCACCAACTGTCAGATGGGTGACTTTGGGCAAGTCACTTAACTTCTCTGTGCCTCAGTGACCTCATCTGTAAAATGGGGATTAAAACTGTGAGCCCCCCATGGGACAACCTGATCACCTTGTAACTTCCCCAGCGCTTAGAACAGTGCTTTGCACATAGCACTTAACAAATACCATTATTATTATTATTATTCCCTATTGTTGAAGAAAGACCAGTGGGGCTGTTCCTCTAGACGGTAAGCTTGTTGTGGGCAGGTAGTGTGTCTGTTATATTTTTTTATATGCACTCTTCCAAGCACTTAGTACAGTGCTCTGCACACAGTAAGCACTCAATAAATAGAATTGATTGACTGGCTAAGGCACGCTAGAGTAGGGAAGAAATGGCCCTGATAGTAAAGATTGTGAAACAAAGAGGCAAAGGTGAAAACAACCCGGATAACCGCAGCGAAAAACACAGGCGATAGCACAAGGGTCGGCCTTCGTGTTTGCACAAACGTGGCAGGGACTGTGAGTTCCACAATGGCCTTTCCAGTCACGCTTGAAACCATAGTCAATTGTATTTACTGAGCATTTACTTGGTGCAGGACGCTGTACTAAGTGCTTGGGAGATACAACAGAACAATAAACAAACACATTCCCTGTTCACAACGAGCTTACAGTCTAGAGAGAATTTCACCATCGGTGGCTGCTTCTTCGAGTGTGAGGGGGAATCATACACACTCACACATAGTGGCACCTCATGATTCAATGGTGTTATATTTCTTTCTCTTTTTTATAGAATTTGTTAATCCCTTATTATGAGCCAGGCACTGAACTAGGTGGCACCTCATGATTCAATGGTGTTATATTTCTTTCTCTTTTTTATAGAATTTGTTAATCCCTTATTATGAGCCAGGCACTGAACTAAGTGGCACCTCATGATTCAGTGGTGTTATATTTCTTTCTCTTTTTTATAGAATTTGTTAATCACTTATTATGTGCCAGGCACTGAACTAAGCGCTGGGGTAGATACAAAATAATCAGGTCCATGTCCCACTTGGGGCTCACAGTCTTAATCCCCATTTTCCAGATGTGGTAATTGAGGCCCAGAGAAGTGAAGTGACTTGCCCAAAGTCACACAGCAGACAAGTGGCAGAGCCGGCATTAGAATCTAGATTTTTCTGACACCAAGGTCCGTGCTCTAGCCTCTAGGCTGTGTTGTTTTTCATATTCTTAAACATGTGACTGTATCAGGAATGTCTGTATTATGGGATACATTTTCTGCTTCAAAACCTCTGGAAAAATAACATGAAAGTCCTCTATGTGCTATATACATTTAAGGTAATAATAACGATGATTGCGGTATTAAGCTGTTACAGCGTGGCAAGCTCTGTACTAAGTGCTGGGATAGCTACAAGATAATCAGTTCAGACACTGTCTCTGTCCTATAAGGGGCTCACAGTCAATCAATCAATCAATCAATCAATCAATAGCATTTATTGAGGGCTTACTATAGGCCACATACTGTTCTAAGCATTTGGGAGAATATAGTACAGCAGGGTTGACTCTTTCCCTGCCCACAACGAGCTTACGGCATAGATGGGGAGAAAGACACTTATATAAATGAATCATTTATTATATATAATTTAAAGGTATGTCTAAGAGGGAGTAGGAGTTAATCCCCATTTTACAGATGAAGCAACTGAGGCACAGAGAAGTAAGGTGACTTGCCCAAGGTCACACAGAAGGCAAATGGCAGATCTGGGATTAGAAACCAGGTCCTTTGACTCGCAGGCCCGTGCTTTTTCCACTACGCCACCCTGTTTTTCTTCTTTAACCTCGCTATCACTTTTCTTCAACCTTTGAACGTCAAACCATTAACTAGATGAAAAATCGCAGTATGATTATGAGTCCTTCTAGGAGGCTGCAGAAACAGAAGCTTGTTTGGTTGACTGCCGGGGTGGTTTTGCAGCTTTGGCTAAGGAATCGTTCCCCTTAATTTGAACTGTAGCAGAAGCTTGTTTGGTTGATGGCTGGGGTGGTTTTGCAGCTTTAGCTAAGGAATCGTTCCCCTTAATTTGAACTGTTGTCTTCTTCTTGCGGCTGATGAACTCCTTCGGAACCCCTCTGCACAAGTCTGAGCTCTTCCTTTGTCTCTTGAAGACCCTTCCGAGGTCGGGAGTTGATGATTCTGAGTCTCTGGAGGGGCCGGTATTAATCTGTGGGAGATGGGACAGTCAGGAGATGTCCTTTAGACTGTAAGCTCACTGTGGGAATGTCTGTTATACTCTATTGTACTCTCCCAAGTGCTTAGTACGGCGCTCTGCACCGAGTAAGCGCTCAATAAATATGATTGACTCACTGACTGACTGCTGTTGGGGCATACGGGGACCATTGTCTGTCTCCAACCCCAGGCTCTGGGGTTAGAGATGTCTCTGTCCGTCCCATGATCCACTGAAGAGGAAATTCTTCATCCGTCCTCCCCATCCCTCAAGAGAGGCAACTCAACCAACCCACTGCCACCTCAAGAAGGGGTGAATAGGCCCCATCCCCAAACCTCTCCAGAGTTTTCTCTCTATCAGGACCCCCTCCCGGGCCCTGGGAGCTGTTTATTCCTTTAAGAGTCAAACGAGCTCGCGGCTCTTATCAACGGGTTCCACCTTTGGACTTTGCTTCTTGAGGCTCTGACCAAGGGTGCGTTGAGTTGTACGCTAAGCACAACAGGACAGCACCGGGGAAGAGAGGCTGGGCCTGTGTCTCTGAGAGAGGGGCATTTCCGTCTCTGCCCCCCACAGAGAGGGGCAAGGAATCCCCCCCACCCACCGAAACAGGAGAGTTTCCATCTCCTGTTCCAACCTCCTCAACTGTGCCCTTCTTCCTCTTCCATTCCACTTTCCTCTTCATCGCCCTGCCTCGGGCCTAAGCCCTGTCTTTTCTCTGGGTGAACCCCCACAAGGTCTTTGGGGTGGAGTCATGGCCAAAACCCTCAGAGATTCCTTGCTCTTCTCCCTGGAGGGTCTCTTTTATGACGAGCTCAGGAGGTTCAAACTCCAGATACAGATCTCCGGCCAGGTTCAGGGTCATCCGTTCCTCCCTCCGGACAGACTGGAGGATGCCAACGGGAGAGAGCTGACCGAGCTGCTTATTGGCTGTTATGGGGAGGACACCGCCGCTAAAGTGACCGTGGAAGTGCTAAAGATTCTGGAACAGCATCCGCTGGCGGACCACCTCTGCCGGGCAATCGCAGCGGGTGAGTTGCGAATCCTTCTCCACCGGACCATTCGTTTTTCCCCCTGGATCCCGTCAGAGAGACTGGTCAGTAGAGTGGAAAGAGCCCAGTCCAGATGTGAGCCTCACTTTCCCCTCTGTAAGGTGTGGATAGTGAGCCCTGTCTCTCCACACCTCACGAGAAGCAGGGAGGGTGAAATGAGATAGGTGAAAGGACTTGGAGTTCTTTGAGGTGTTTTATCCCGTCTTGCATGAAAATTTAGAGATCGTTGGGACTGTAGAGGAGAAGACAGCCGGAGATCCAGAGGCCTCCTCGTTCCCTCCAGAGAATGGATTTCTGAGTTCAGCAGTTCTTGGTTTCCCTGAGGTGAAGGAACTCGGAAGTTTAGAAGCCACTCCCTCATTCATTCATTCATTCAATCATATTTATTGAGCGTTTACTGTGTGCAGAGCACTGTACTAAGCGCTTGGGAAGTACAAGTTGGCAACATATAGAGACGGTCCCCACCCAACAGCGGGCTCACAGTCTAGAAGCGGAAGAGCAGTCCAAGAATCCAGAAGTCCTCCTTCTTTCTGAGAAGGAGCCTATCTCTTCCTCTAAACCACATCTGAATGCTGCCCCATGTCAGAGTGGTATGTCCCTCTTAATGTCTTCCTGCCCCACGTCTGAGTGGTGCGTTCCCCTCAGGGCCCTCTTGCCCCATGTCCGAGTGCTATGTTTCTCTCAGTGCCCATGTTCCTCTCAAAGCCCTCTTGCCCCATGTCTGAGCGATATGTTCCTCTTAGGGCCATCCTGCCCCATGTATGTTCCTCTCAGGGCCCTTCTGCCCCATGTCTGCATGGAATATGTCTGCGTGCCCCATGACCAAGTGCTTTGTTTCTCTCAGGGCCCTCCTGCCTCATGTCTGAGTGATACGTTCCCCTCAGGGCCTTCCTGTGCCATGTCTGAGTGGTGTGTTCCCCTCAGGGCCCTCCTCCACCATGTCTGAGTGGTATTTTCCTCTCAGGGCCCTCCTGCCCTATGTCTGAGTGGTATATTACTCCAAGTACTCTCCTGCTCCATGTCTGACTAATATGTTCCTCTCAGGCCCTCCCACTCCATGTCTGAGTGACATGTTCCTCTCAGGGCCATACTGCCCCATGTATGTTCCCCTCAGAGCTCTCCTGCCCCATATCTGACTGTTACATTCCCCTCCGGGCCCTCCTGCCCCATGTCTGGTATGTTGCCAACTTGTAATAATAATAACAATAATGGCATTTATTAAGCGCTTACTATGTGCAAAGCACTGTTCTAAGCGCTGGGGAGGTTACAAGGTGATCAGGTTGTCCCACAGGGGCTCCCAGTCTTCATCCCCATTGGACAGATGAGGGAACTGAGGCTCAGAGAAGTGAAGTGACTTGCCCGAAGTCACACAGCTGATGAGTGGCGGAGCCGGGCTTTGAACCCATGACCTCTGACTCCAAAGCCCGGGCTCTTTCCACTGAGCCGTGCTGCTTCTCTATTATTATAATAATAATTATGGCATTTGTTAAGCGCTTATTGTGTGTCAGGCACTGTCCTAAGCACTGGGGTGGTTACCAATAAATCGGGTTGGTCACAGTCCCTTGTACTTCCCAAGCGCTCAGTACAGTGCTCTGCACACAGTAAGCGCTCAATAAATACAATTGATTGATTGATTGATTGATTCCTCTCAGGGCCATATTGCCCCATGTATGTTCCCCTCAGAGCTCTCCTGCCCCATGTCTGACTGTTACGTTCCCCTCCGAGCCCCCTGCCCCATGTCTAGTATGTTCCTCTCAGGGCCCTCCTACCTTTCTGCCATTGATTTCTTGGTTTGGGGTGGGGGAGGAATCAAGGAACCATCGGGTAAAATGTCAAGTTAGCCACCAAACTGGGTGTCTGTTGGAGTCTAGGCTCTCCACGGCGGACATCGAGTCAGAATCAGACTGTCCAGAATCAGGGAGAGGACCAGAATCTAGACTCGTGGGCAGGGAATGTGCCTACCGATTCTGTTATAGCGTCCTCTCACAAATGCTTAGTACAGTGCTCTGCACATAGTAAGTGTCTAATAAGTACAATTGATTGATTGAGGAGAAGAAGAAGGCAGAACCATGCAGGAATAATAATAATTATTATTATAATGGTATTTAAGAGCGTTCTAAGCGCTGGGGTAGATACAAGGTAATCAGGTTGTCCCACGTGGGGCTCACAGTCTCAATCCCCAATTTACAGATGATGTCACTGAGGCCCAGAGAAGTGAAGTGACTTGCCCAAAGTCACCCAGCTGACAACTGGCGGAGGAGGGATTAGAACCCATGACCTTTGACTCCCAATACAAGGTAATCAGGTTGTCCCACGTGGGGCTCACAGTCTCAATCCCCAATTTACAGATGATGTCACTGAGGCCCCGAGAAGTGAAGTGACTTGTCCAAAGTCACCCAGCTGACAACTGGCGGAGGCGGGATTAGAACCCATGACCTTTGACTCCCAAGGACAGGTTCTTTCCACCAAGCCACGCTGCTTCTCTAAGGAAGGCAGCAGAAGGCAATGGGATGCAAGGCTCAGTGGAAAGAGCACGGGCTTTGGAGCCAGAGGTCAGGGGTTCACATCCCGGCTCCGCCAATTGTCAGCTGTGTGACTTTGGGCAAGTCACTTAACTTCTCTGGGCCTCAGTTATCTCATCTGTAAAATGGGGATTAAGACTGAGCCCCACGTGGGACAACCGGATCACCTCGTATCTCCCCAGCGCTTAGAACAGTGCTTTGCACATGGTAAGCGCTTAACAAATACTATCATTATTATTATTATTATTATGCAGGAAATCTGACCTGCCACAGAAGGCAGTTTGACTCAACGAACTGTTTTTCTTTCAGATGATTTAGACCAAGGGAAGACTCCCGAGAAGCCAGGAAGGATTCCCTCTTCAGAGGAGAAGAGGCTCAACCACCCAGAGGCGTCTGAGTCTTCAGATGAAGAATTCCACGACTGCCAAGGTAACGACATCTTTGCTCCGGGCGGTCCCCAAATAGAAGAGCAGTGTGGCTCAGTGGCTAGAGCCCAGGCCTAGGAGCCAGGAGGTCATGGGTTCTAATCCCGGCTCCACCACTTCTCTGTTGCGTGACCTTGGACAAGTCACTTCACTACTCTGGGCCTTAGTTACCTCATCTGTAAAACAGGGATTGAGACCGAGAACCCCACATGGGACAGAAACTGTGCCCAAGCCAATTTGCTTGTTTCCACCCCAGCGCTTAGTACGGAGCCTGGCATGTAGTAAGCGCTTAACAAATGCTTAGAGAAGCAGCGTGGCTCAGTGGAAAGAGCCTGGGCTTTGGAGTCAGAGGTCACGGGTTCAAATCCCAGCTCCGCCACATGTCTGCTGTGTGACGTTGCGCAAGTCACTTAACTTCTCGGAGCCTCAGTCACCTCATCTGTAAAATGGGGAGGATGACTGTGAGCCCCACGTGGGACAACGTGATCAACTTGTATCCCCCCCAGCACTTAGAACAGTGCTTTGCACATAATAAGTGCTTAACAATTGCCATTATTATTATTATTATTATTAAATGCCACAATACTTATCATCTGAGAAGACTCTGGGGTTAGGGCCCGGGTCACCCCGATCTGTCTGTTTTCACTTCAGGTTTTGGCTCAAATTCTGATAGGGAGTTCAATCAATTGTATTTTTTTTAATTGAGCGCTTACTATGTGCAGAGTTGGGGGACGTTCATCTGATATCATGTCAGTTTGGCCACCGAGTGCCACGGCTTGGGGAGAAACTGCTGGGGTGCAGGTGTGTGGTTTTTCTTCAACAAATCCTGCCTCTTGGTGAAGGGGCTGTTGATGGAGGTTATGGACTGAGGGAGGGAAGTGGGAAGCTCATTGCGGGCAGGGAATATGTCTACTTATTGTTATATTGTACTCTCCCAAGCGCTTAGAATTCATTCAATCGTATTTATTGAGCGCTTACTGCGTGCAGAGCACTGTACTAAGTGCTTGGAAAGTACAGTAGAGAAATAGAGAAGCAGCGTGGCTCAGTGGAAAGAGCATGGGCTTTGGAGTCAGAGGTCACGGTTCAAAGCCCGGCTCCGCCAATTGTCAGCTGTGTGACTTTGGGCAAGTCACTTCACTTCTCTGGGCCTCAGTTACCTCATCTCTCAAACGGGGATGAAGACTGTGGCCCTGCCGTGGGACAACCTGATCACCTTGTAACCTCCCCAGCGCTTAGAACAGTGCTTTGCACATAGTAAGCGCTTAATAAATGCCATTATTAGTATTATTATTACAGTTCAGCAACAGAGACAATCTTGCCCACAACGGGCTCACAGTCTATAAGGGGGGAGACAGACATCAAGACAAGTAAACAGGCATCAGTAGCATCAAGATAAATAAATAGACACAAGTAAGCTCTCAATAAATACCATTGGTTGATTAAGAAATACCAACCTGATCACCTTGTAACCTCCCCAGCGCTTAGAACAGTGCTTTGCACATAGTAAGTGCTTAATAAATGCCATTATTATTATTATTATCATTACCATAATTATGAATAGACTTTACATTTCTAAAACAGACACACCTGGCCCCGTAAATCCACTCTCCCTAACTTTTCCATCCCAGTTGGTAACACCTCCACCATCCCTGCCTCGCAGGCTGCAAACCTCCGGGTCATCCTTTTTTTTTTTTTTTTAAATGGCATTTATTAAGCGCTTACTATGTGCAAAGCACTGTTCTAAGCACTGGGGAGGCGACAAGGTGATCAGGTTGTCCCACATGGGGCTCACAGTCTTAATCCCCATTTTACAGAGGAGGTAAACTGGGGCCCAGAGAAGTGAAGTGACTTGCCCAAAGTCACACAGCTGACAAGTAGCAGAGCCGGGATTTGAACCCATGACCTCTGACTCCAAAGCCCGGGCTCTTTCCACTGAGCCACGCTGCTTCTCCTTCATCCTTGGCTCCTCCCTGGGCTTCATCAGGTCGGACACAGTCCCCGTCCCCACATGGGGCTTACAGGCTAAGTAGGAGGGAGAACAGGCGTTGAATCCCCGTTTTGCAGGGGAGGAAACTGAGGCCCAGAGAAATTAAGTGACTAGTCCAAGGTTCATATAGCAGGCAACTGGCAGGCCAGGTCCTCTGACTCCCAAGCCTGTGCTCTTTCCACTAGCCCACTCTGCTTCTCACGGCCTACAATCTAGACTGTAAACTCGTTGTGGGCAGGTTAGAGGTCTACCAACTCCGTTGCGTTGTTGTCTCCCAAGCGCTCTGCACACAGTAAGTGCTCAATAAATAGCACTGATTGATTGATTGAAAGGCTCTTCGCCAATTCACTCCACCCTACACAACGGCTCTTTTCCACCCACCATTCCCCAATCTCGCTCTTCGTTCCTAACCATCCCTCGTTTTCGCCTCTCCTGGCTCTGTCCCCACGCTCCCGCTCTTCCTCCACTCTTCCCAAATCCAACAGACCACAGCCCTATTCCAAACCTTCCTGAAATCCCTCTACTTCTTGCTTCCCCAGAAAAACTTCCTTCAACCAGGAGAGGACAAGGTAACCCTGGGATTAACGGGGTAAGTGAGGCGTGTTTGGAAATATCATGTTTGCCTCTAGATTATCTGGAATGACCTAATGGCTAGAGCCCGGGCCTGGGAATCAGAAGGACCTGGGTTCTAATCCCTGCTCCGCCACTTGTCTGCTGTGTGAACTTGGGCGAGTCACTTAATTTCTCCGTGCCTCATCTGCAAAATGGGGATTAAGACTGTGAGCCCCATCTGGGACAAGGGACTGTGTCCACCCTGATTATTTTGTACCTACCCCAGAGCTTAGTAATAATAATAACAATAATGATGGTACTTGTTAAGCGCTTACTATGTGCGAAGCACTGTTCTAAGCGCTGGGGGGAGAGAAGGTGATCAGGTTGTCCAAGTACCTGGTACACAGTAAGCACTTAACAAATATCATAAAAAAGACAGAAGGCCCAGAAATAAAATAATGATGATAACAATAATCATAATAAGAGCATTTGTTAAACACTTATTATGTGTCAAGCACTGTTTAAAACTCTGGGGAATCAATCAATCAATCAATCGTATTTATTGAGAGCTTACTGTGTGCAGAGCACTGTACTAAGCGCTTGGGAAGTACAAATTGGCAACATATAGAGACAGTCTCTACCCAACAGCGGGCTCACAGTCTAAAAGGGGGAGACAGAGAACAAAACCAAACATACTAACAAAATAAAATAAATAGAATAGATATGTACAAGTAAAATAAATAAATAAATACATGCAAACATATATACAGGTGCATATGTGCGCACAGTAAGCACTCGATAAATATGATTAAATGAAGGAACAAACATTGGCAAAGTAAACACCTGTTTTATGGGGATAAATGACATAAAACAGATATCTAATCACCCCCGTCCTTGTTCTCTTTAAAGCAAGTAACAGATCTAATGGGGAATTTAGCAGCCATTAGAAGACCAAGGAGCTTTTAAAACAACCTTATGAAAAAAAATGAGGGCAGAGATAGTTCCTGTCCCACACTCAACTCACAGCACTTATGTACAGATCTATAAGTAGCATAAATTATTTATTTACATTAACGGCTGGCTGTCTCCCCCTCTAGCCTGAAAGCTCATTGTGGGCAGGGAATGTGTCTGTTTATTGTTATATTATCCTCTCCCAAGCACTTAGTACTGCGCTCTGCACACAGTAAGCGCTCAGTAAATATCATCAGTGATGATGATTATTTGGGAGTGAGTTCTCCTCCCTCTGTTTCAGATTCCAAGTGGACCCAGTTCAATTCCCAAGTAGGGATTCTTGTATCTGCATTCCCAGCCCATAATCCCACCTCAGCTCTCTGATTTTTTAGATGAATTTTCCAATGAAAGCTTCCGACTTTGACCCATATCTGCAAGGGACTAACGAAACTTTCAGCACTAACCTAATTTTAGTGGGAAGTGCTCCATATAAATGTGATTATTGGAAAGCACGGGCCTGGTGGAAAGAGCACGGGCCTGGGAATCAGAGGACTTGGGTTCTAATCCTGGCTTGGCCCCCTAACTGCGGTGTGACCTTGCGCGGGTTACTTCACTTCTCGGTGCCTCAGTTCCCTCATCTGTAAAATGGGGATTAAGGCTGTGAGCCCCATTTAGGATGTATCCAAACTGATTGCTCTGAATCTATCCCAGTGCTTAGTACAGTGTCCGGCACAAAGTAAGTGCTTAACAAGTACCATTAAAAAAAAATTTGCCTGCACAACATCAATCATTTTCAGTTTTCCTTTATGGAACTGGATCTATGTTTCTTATAATAATAATAATGGCATTTATTAAGCGCTTACTATGTGCAAAGCACTGTTCTAAGCGCTGGGGAGGTTACAAGGTGATCAAGTTGTCCCACGGGGGGCTCACAGTCTTCATCCCCATTTTCCAGATGAGGTAACTGAGGTCCAGAGAAGTTAAGTGACTTGCCCAAAATTACACAGCTGACAATTGGCGGAGCCAGGATTTGAACCCATGACCTCGGACTCCAAAGCCCGGGCTCTTTCCACTGGGCCACGCTGCTTCTCGCTTCTCGCTGCTTCTTATAAAGTAGGCCTTACGTTCTCACTCGGTCCTTCGTTTAAGAAAATGTATATGGCGGTCCTCATCCTCATCTCGACACCACGCTTAGCCAGGCGGGCCCGCTTTCTTGGAAGATTGTTCCCTAGTTTGGTCGTTGCATTATAGCCACGACCCTTAGTGAAAACACAACGGAAGGTAGTAGTTGCAAAGAAGCCGTGTGGCCCAGTGGATAGAGAGCACAAAGGACCTGGGTTCTAGTGTCAGCTCACCACTGTCTGCTGTGTGACCTAGGGAAAGGCACTTCACTTCTCTGTGCCTCAGTTACTTCATCTGGAAAATGGGGATTAGGACTGCGAGTCCCATGTGGAATACGGACTGTGTCCAAACAGATTCATTTGTATCTACCCCAGTGCTTAGCATATAGTAAGCGCTTAACAAGTTCCATAGTTATTATTATAGCGGGCCCTTAACAAATACTATTATTATTAGTGTTATTTTATTTTTTATCATCACCATCGTGATCGTCATTATTATTCTGTGTTAGCGGGATAAGGAGTTAGATTTTTGTCACTGCCATAAAGGGGAGGGTGGGTAATTGCAAATTGAAAATGGAGTTTGGCCCCATATGGACTTTGTGTTTGGTTTCAGGATGGAGGAACGCTCGCAAATGTGCAGGTAACCGGAGCGCGTGATGTCTCTTGAGGCCAGGGATGCCTTCCCCACTCCCATAGTCCCTTAATCTGTTTTTGGCAGTTCATTCCTTAGAGGAAAAACCGCAGGAGTGACGCCTGAGTTTTTTGTATAGCCCTTTTATTCCCGAGGCGTTCGGATTACTCGTCTCATTTCTGCCCTCGCAAAAACCCTGCGAAGGAGGTAGAGAGGTAGATACCGATTAGGTCGTGTCTACCCCAGCACCTAGAATGGTGCCTGGCACGGAGTAAGTGTTTAACAAATGCCGTTTTGATATTATTATTTTTCCAAATGGGATGGGGAGGACCTGAAAACGAATCCACGGCCTCGCTTCTTTAGTAGCAAGACCACTGACCCCCTCCCCACCCCTTACAGTGACTGTGACCGTGGATGCGGACACGCTTCTTTAGTAGCAAGACCACTGACCCCCTCCCCACCCCTTACAGTGACTGTGACCGTGGATGCGGACACGCTTCTTTAGTAGCAAGACCACTGACCCCCTCCCCACCCCTTACAGTGACCGTGACCGTGGATCCGGACACGGCTCACCCGGGCCTCGTTCTCTCCGGGGACCAGAGGAGCGTGAGGCTCAGAGACGCCTGGCAGGCCCAGCCCCGCAACCCCAAGAGATTTGACTACGTCGTCAGCGTCCTGGGCTCCCCGAGCTTCACGGCCGGGAGATGTTATTGGGAGGTGGAGGTCCAGGGGAAGACCAAGTGTGGACCCTGGGGGTTTGTAAGGAATCGGTGAGGAGGAAGGGGGGGATCACGGTAACCCCCGAGGAGGGGTTCTGGGTCCCGAGAAATACACATCCCGGCGGACGCCCCTCCCCGTGAGGATCCCCCCTCGCCGGGCGGGGATACTCCCGGACTACGAGGCGGGAGTCATCGCCTTCTACATCTTCACATCTTCACGTTCACCTCCTCTTTCGCCGGGCCTCTGCGGCCTTATTTTTGCCCCCGGGCTTCGGATGGCGGGGGGAGAAACCTGGCTCCTCCGACCATCTGCCCAATCGGTGGGAGGGACTGAGGGACCCCCGCTAATGGTCTGATCTCCTTGGACGCCCCCAAATTGCCGGTTGCTAGTAAAATCCTCGAAAAGAGTTTCCGGGGTCCTCCATTGTAGGCTCGGACTTGGAAAAAAGTTTCCAGGGTCCTCCATTGTAGGTTCGGACTTTGGACGTTGCCCGCGGCTTCTTTTGGCATAGAACGCCCCGTCGATCGATCGATCAATCGGTTGTACAATCAATCGATCGGTTGTATTTATTGAGCGTCTACTGTGTGCAGAGCACTGCTTGGGGGAGTACAAAACAGAGTCGGCAGACGCGTTCAAAGACGGTTAAAATGCTTGAGAGCACAGTAGAATTAGTAGACATGACTCCTGCTCTCAAGTAGCTTACAATCTACGGCATCCAGTATGAAGATAACATTTATTGACTGATGAAGTCACATGACTCCCCCAGAATGATGATGATGATGGTGTTTGTTAAGCGCTTACTATGTGCTAAGCGCTGGGGAGGTTACAAGGTGATCAGGTTGTCCCACGGCGGGCCCGCAGTTTTAATCCCCATTTTACAGACGAGGTAAGTGAGGCACAGAGAAGTGAAGTGGCTTGCCCAAAGTCACACAGCTGACAGTTGGCGGAGCCAGGATTTGAACCCATGCCCTCTGACTCCAAAGCCCGGGCTCTTTCCACTGAGCCACGCTGCTTCTCTTGAAGCATCACTTCATTGAAATGAAGAGTAGCAGCATGGCCCGGTGGCTACAGCACAGGCCTAGGAGTCACGAGGACCTGGGTTCTAATCCCCGCTCCACCGCTTGTCTGCTGTGTGACCTTGGTCAAGTCACTTCGCTTCTCTGGGTCACAGTGTTGTCCCACCTGTAAAACAGAGATTAATACCGTGAGCCCCATGTGGGACATGGACTGAGAAGCAGCGTGGCTCAGTGGAAAGAGCACGGGCTTTGGAGTCAGAGGTCATGGGTTCGAATCCCGCCTCTGCCACATGTCTGCTGGGTGACCTTGGGCAAGTCACTTAACTTCTCCGAGCCTCAGTTCCCTCATCTGTAAAATGGGGATTAAGACTGTGAGCCCCACGTGGGACAATTTGATCACCATGTATCCCCCCCAGCGCTTAGAACAGTTCTCTGCACATAGTAAGCGCTTAACAAACGCCATCAAAAAAACCGAACAAAACCTAATTATCTTGTATCCACCCCAGTGCTTAGTACAGTGTCTGGCATATAGTAAGCGTTTAACAGAGAAGCAGCGTGGCTCAGTGGAAAAGAGCCCGGGCTTTGGAGTCAGAGGTCATGGGTTCAAACCCCGGCTCCGCCAATTGTCAGCTGTGTGACTCTGGGCAAGTCACTTCACTTCTCTGGGCCTCGGTTACCTCATCTGTAAAATGGGGATTAAGACTAAGCGTTTAACAGACACCTAGACTGTGAGCTCACTGTTGGGTAGGGACCGTCTCTATATGTTGCCAACTTGTACTTCCCAAGCGCTTAGTACAGTGCTCTGCACCCAATAAGCGCTCAATAAATATGATTGAAGGAATGAATCAGTCAACTGGGTAGAGTGAGCTGGGCTGCACCGCAGAAGACCAAGGGAATTGAAACTTGGCCTCAGTTATCTCAGCTGTAAAATGGGGATGAAGACTGCGAGCCCCATGTGGGACAGGGATTGTCCGATATGATTTACTTGTATCCACCCCAGCGCTTAGCGCGGCGCCTGGCACATAGTAAGCACTTAACAAATACAACAATTATTATTCATATTATTAGAGAGGATAGGAGAAAGGTCTAAGAAAAATCTCTTTCCCTTCCCAGCCCAGGTTTTGTAGGCTCAAAAGGAAAAAGTAGTGGGGGCAGCAATAGCGTGCACTGAGCATCCACTTGGAGCAATGCACTGTGCTAAGCACTTGGGAAGTAAAAAAACAAGGAAGCGACATACTCCCTGCCTGCAAGGAGTTTTCCCCTCTTAATGGGGAAAGCAGATATGAAAATATTTGGTCATCAAAGTAATTGAAGGTACAAAATATACACAGGAAGCAGTGTGGCCCCACGGTAAGAACACAGGGCTGAGAGTCAGAGGACCTGGACTCCGGTTACAGCTCTGCCACTGGTCTGCTGGGTGACCTTAAGTCGCTTACTTAACTTCTCTGGGCCTCCGTTTCCTCACCTGTAAAGTGGGGATTCAGTACCTAATTCTTCCTTCCCCTTAGACTGTGATTCCCCTATGTGGGACAGGGACTACGTCCAGACTGATTATCCTGACTCTCTTCCAGCTCTCAGCGTAGTGCTTAGTCCATAGTAAGCGCTTAACAAATGTCGCAGTTATTATATCCAGGAGTGCTGAGGATGGGTTTAGCTATTTATTGTCTACCTCGCCGCCCACGTCCTGCCTCCGGCCCGGAATTCCCTCCCTCTTCACATCCAACAGACGCTGTCTCTTCCCCCCCTTTAAAGCTTTACTGAAGGTACATCTCCTCCAACAGGCCTTCCCTGATTGAAGGCCTCATTTCCTCATCCCCCTCTCCCATCTGCATCGCCCCTGCGCTTGGATTGACTCCCTTTTTCTATCCCTTCCCCAGCCCCTCAACACTTACGTCCACATCTGGAATTTACTTATTGCCATTAACATCTGTCTCCTCCTCTAGACGTGTAAGCTCGCTGTGGGCCGGGAGTGTGTCCACCAACTCTCGTAGTCTCCTAAGCACTCAGTGCAGTGCTCTGCACGCTGTAAGTGCTCACTAAATACGATTGATTGACTGATATGAGAGGTGAGTGATGGGTCCATTGAATAATAATAATAATGGCATTTGTTAAGCGCTTACTATGTGCAAAGCACTGTTCTATTTGAGAAGGGAGTTAATCGGGGAAGGTTTGAGGGAGGAAGTGGGGCTTTCCTGACAGCCCCACTCGTTCCGCAGGGACTCCAGGCAGTTTCGGATTCCTGCATTTTCAGTGTCTTATTGTTGATTTTCAAAATGACGACCTAGGCCCCAACCCTCAACACACCATCTTCCTTGAGTAGATCAATCAATCAATCAATCGTATTTAGATGAAGGTGAAGCTTTAGGGTTGGACGTTCTTTAAGCACAAGGGCCAGGCCTTCTGTTACCATCATCTACTACTGTCATTACTATTGATAATAGTTGCGGTATTTGTTAAGCGCTTACTCTGTGCCAAGCACTGCACTAAATGCTGGGGTAGACACAAGATTACCAGGTCCCACCCGGGGCTCACGGTCGAAGCAGGAGGGGGAGAACGGGGATTAAATCCCCACCTTACAGATGAGGGAACTGAGGCACAGGGCGATGAAGCCACTTGCCCAAGGTCCCACAGCAGGCAAGGGGCAGAGTCAGGATTAGAACCCGGGTCCTCATCTTTCCAGGTCCACGCTCTTTCCACTAGGCCACACTGCTGCTCTTTCCCTTGCCGTGCCCCCCGGGCCTTAGTAGAGCCTTCTGCTCACAGTTCGTTCAGATGGCCGACAGGCTGGGGATGAAGTACAAGGGGAAGAAGCCAGGTCACCCAACGGATGTTTATTCATCCGTTCTTCCGTTCATCCGTCCTTCGGCAGAGAAGGGTCACGTCCGTCCTCTTCCTCCCGGCCCCCGCAGAAACGGCTCGGCGGGGACTTCGGAAGTCAGTGGAGCCTCACGCTCGAGAAACATCCCTGTCCCAGTTTGGGTGAGCGGGAATCGGCGGAGCTCAGTCGGCGAGACAGGCTCTCGGGTCGCCGTTTTCCCTCCACCCGGTCCCCGGTCCCGAAGGAGTGAGGCGGATAAGTCAGGGCGAGGAAAGGTGGGACAGGCCGGGCGGGGGTCACAGGGGCCGGCCGCAGGACTTCTTCCCCGTGTGAATCCTCTGGAGCGAACTCTTAGTGAAGCCCTTCCCGCACGTGGGGCAGCGGTAGGGTTTCTCTCCCGAGTGGACCCGCTGGTGCCTGAAGAGATTGGCGCTGTCCCCGAAGCCCTTCCCGCAGCTCGGGCAGCGGTAGGGTTTCTCGCCCGTGTGGATTCTCTGGTGCCGGTCGAGGTTGGAGTTGCGGCTGAAGCTCTTCCCGCAGCTGGGGCACTCGTAAGGCTTCTCCCCGGTGTGTACGTGCTGGTGCCGCTGGAGGCTGGAGCAGCGGCTGAAGCCCCGGCCGCAGCTCGGGCACGTGAACGGCTTCTCGCCTGTGTGGGTGATCTGGTGGATGTACAGGTGGGAGCTCCAGCGGAAGCCCTTCCCGCAGCTGGGGCACACGTGGGGGGCGGCCCGCGCGGCTCTCTCGGGGAGGCGGACGGCGTGGCCGTCCTGCTCCGGGGGCTTCCCCTTCTTCCGCGGGGTCTCCGGGCGGCCGGCCGGGGGGCCCCTCTGGCTCCCGCTCCGCGGCGGGCCGCTCCCCCTCGCTCCCCGGGGAGGATTTTCCCGGCAGTCACCTGGCCTCCCGCCGGCGCTTCCCGGTTTGTCGCCTCTCCCGGAGGCTCCGCCCGGCTGGCGGGGTGGGGACGAGGTTTCTCGCTCCCGGGCCTCGGGTTCGTCCCCTGGACGGTTCTCTCCGCGGGACGCCCGCCCCGACCCTGCAAGGGAAAAGACGCTGCGGTGGGCGGGGAGGCCGGGGGAGCGGAGGCGGGAGATGGGGCCCAGAGCCTCCTCGCTTTCTCAAAGTGAAGAAAGAGTAACAACAATAATGACGATTTTTAGACTGGGAGCCCACTGTTGGGTAGGGACTGTCTCTATATGTTGCCAATTTGTACTTCCCAAGCGCTTAGTACAGTGTTCTGCACACAGTAAGCGCTCAATAAATACGATTGATGATGATGATGATGGCATTTATTAAGCGCTTACTATGTGCAGAGCACCGTCCTAAGCGCTGGGGAGGTTACAAGGTGATCAAGTTGTCCCACGGGGGGCTCACGGTCTTAATCCCCATTTTACAGGTGAGGGAACTGAGGCACCGAGAAGTGACTTGCCCGAAGTCACACAGCTGACAATCGGCGGAGCGGGGATTTGAACCCATGACCGTGCTCTTTCCGCTGAGCCATGGATCCTATTTCCATCGTTACTGCAAATCATTTATCTATTTTACTTGTACATATCTATTCTATTTATTTTATTTTGTTAGTATGTCTGGTTTTGTTCTCTGTCTCCCCCTTTTAGACTGTGAGCCCACTGTTGGGTAGGGACTGTCTCTATATGTTTCCAACTTGGACTTCCCAAGCGCTTAGTACAGTGCTCTGCACACAGTAAGCGCTCAATAAATACCATTGATTGATTGATTGACTTGCCCAAAGTCACACAGCTGACAATTGGCGGAGCGGGGATTTGAACCCATGACCGTGCTCTTTCCGCTGAGCCATGGGTCCTATTTCCATCGTTACCGCCCTATCAGGGAGGACCCCCTTAAATTTAAAGAGCCCAGGGGCCTCGAGCAAAATAAACGTTTTCCAACTCTAAGATCGGCAGGAGTTCCTTTAACGGTGGAAAGTCTAGTGGTGGAGACGGGGAGGAGGAGGCTGGGAATAATAAATGAATAACTGTGGTATTTGTTGAGCACTTACTGTGTGTCAAGCGATGTACTAAGCGCTGAGGGGTGGAGGCGGGGAATACCAGCAAATCGGGCCGGGTACAGACCCTGTTCCATGCAGGGCTCACAGTCTCAATCCCCATTTTACAGATGAGGCCCAGAGAAGTGAAGTGACTTTACCGGTGTCACACAGCAGACAAGTGATGGAGGCGGGGTTCGAACCAGGTCCTCCCGACTCCCAGGATGGGCTCTAGCCATTAGGCCACACTGCTTCTCACTGGGAAGACCACCCCCCACGTCGGTGGCCGAGGGGGACCCCCGTCCCGCCTCGTCCTCGGAACCAGAGCCGACCCCGTACTTACCCACCGAGGCCAGGTTTCCGTAGCCCTCCCACGGGACGTCCCTGTAGACCTCCTTCCGGGTGCGATCCGGACGCCGACCTTCCTCCTGGGGAATGAGACGACGGAGAAGGCGTCTATTACCGCGTGTCTTTAGGTGATATACTGTATGAGGCAAAACTATTTGAATTTTGATATCATCATCAATCGTATTTATTGAGCGCTCACTGTGTGCAGAGCACTGTACTAAGCGCTTGGGAAGTCCAAGTTGGCAGCATATAGAGACGGTCCCTACCCAACAGTGGGCTCACAGTCTAAAAGACTGTGTCCAACCTGATTAGCTGCTGCACTGTCAAAAGCTACAATTCCTTGAACTTAGAGAATATATTTTTCCTCGGGCTCTAAAAGGGCATTTTACTCATGGAGGAGGAGGTATAAGAGAGGTGGTAGTATCACAATTTTATGACTAATGAATTAAGACAAAGTGGAATTACAACCTTTCCATATTGCAAGTCAATCAATCAATCAACCGTATTTATTGAGCGCTTACTGTGTGCAAAGCACTGGACTAAAGTCAGTTGTACAATCAGGAATGTGACTCAGGCCTTCTGACTCCTTGGATCAATAGTCCCTCAAGTTTTCCTGCTGACATCTTTTAGTGTCTTTCCATTTCATTCTCCCAAATCATTTATTAATTTTACTTGTACATATTTATTCTATCTATTTTATTCTGTTAATATGTTTTGTTTTGTTCTCTGTCTCCCCCTTCTAGACTGTGAGCCCACTGTTGGGTAGGGACCGTCTCTACATGTTGCCAAATTGTACTTCCCCAGCGCTTAGTACAGTGCTCTGCACACAGTAAGCGCTCAATAAATATGATTGAATGAATGAATGAATCCCTTGTGGCCCCACTCTCTAGTAGGGTGATTACCAGGGGGAGCACTGTGGCTCAGTGGAAAGAGCCCAGGCTTTGGAGTCAGAGGTCATGGGTTCAAATCCTGGCTCCGCCAATTGCCAGCTGTGTGACTTTGGGCAAGTCACTTCACTTCTCTGGGCCCCAGTTACCTCATCTGTAAAATGGGGATGAAGACTGTGAGCCCCCCGTGGGACAACCTGATCACCTTGTAACCTCCCCAGCGCTTAGAACAGTGCTTTGCACATAGTAAGCGCTTAATAAATGCTATCATTTTTATTATTATGGGTGAGGGAGGTTACCAGCTGTGTGACTTTGGGCAAGTCACTTAACTTCTCTTTGCCCCAGTTACCTCATCTGTAAAATGGGGATGAAGACTGTGAGCCCCCCGTGGGACAACCTGATCACCCTGTAACCTCCCCAGGGCTTAGAACAGTGCTTGGCACATAGTAAGCGCTTAATAAATGCTATCATTATTATTATTACGGGTGAGGGAGGTTACCAGCTGTGTGACTTTGGGCAAGTCACTTAACTCCTCTTTGCCCCAGTTCCCTCATCTGTAAAATGGGGGTGAAGACTGTGAGCCCGCCGTGGGACAACCTGATCACCTTGTAACCTCCCCAGCGCTTAGAACAGTGCTTTGCACGTAGTAAGTGCTTAATAAATGCTATCATTATTATTATTATGGGTGAGGGAGGGGGTGACAGGAAGTGTTCTAGACAGGGTCCCCCACAGAAGATGGGGCCTCTGGGGGATAGAAGGGAGAAGACGAGGGGAGAGCTGAGGGGACGGGGAAGTAGCGTGGCTTACTGCACAGAGCCCAGGAGTCAGAAGCGCTTAGTACAGTGCCTGGCACATAGTAAGCATTTACAATTACCACACACACTAAAAAAACAAGCTCACCAGGGACCCGACCGGGAGCAGCGTGGCAGGCATCGTCTCGTCTCCGGTGTTCCCCGGCGGAACGTGGGCCGGAAGTCGGGGGGCGGGCAGGACTGAGGGAGGAGAGGCGTGGAACCAGGGGCCAGTTGGACCTTGCAGTTGTGTCCCTCGTTGGCCACTCTCTGGACCCCGAGGACCCGTTCCTAGATGCCCTGCCAGTCCTCTCCCCGCTTGAATGCCCTCCCTCCCAACATCCGCCAAGCAAGCTCTCTTCCTCCCTTCAAGGCCCTACTGAGAGCTCACCTCCTCCAGGAGGCCTTCCCACACTCATCCCCCTCCTTCCTCTCCCCCTCTACCCCCTCTCCACCCCTCCCGTTTTACCTCCTTCCCTTCCCCACAGCACCTGTATATATGTTTGTACAGATTTATTACTGCATCAGCCTTCTCTCTGATCTCCCATCCTCATGTCTCTCCCCACTTCAATCCATACTTCATGCTGCTGCCCGGATTATCTTTGTCCAGAAACGCTCTGGGCATATTACTCCCCTCCTCAAAAATCTCCAGTGGCTACCGATCAATCTGCGCATCAGGCAGAAACTCCTCACCCTGGGCTTCAAGGCTGTCCATCCATCCCCTCGCCCCCTCCTACCTCCCCTCCCTTCTCTCCTTCTCCAGCCCAGCCCGCACCCTCCGCTCCTCCGCCGCTAATCTCCTCCCCGTACCTCGTTCTTGCCTGTCCCGCCATCGACCCCCGGCCCACGTCATCCCCCGGGCCTGGAATGCCCCCAATCCCTCTGCCCATCCGCCAAGCTCGCTCTCTTCCTCCCTTCAAGGCCCTGCTGAGAGCTCACCTCCTCCAGGAGGCCTTCCCACACTGAGCGCCTTCCTTCCTCTCCCCCTCGTCCCCCTCTCCATCCCCCCCATCTTACCTCCTTCCCTTCCCCACAGCACCTGTATATTTGTATATATGTTTGTACATATTCATTACTCTATTTATTTATTTATTTTACTTGTACATATCTATTCTATTTATTTTATTTTGTTAGTATGTTTGGTTTTGCTCTCCGTCTCCCCCTTTTAGACTGTGAGCCCACTGTTGGGTAGGGACTGTCTCTATATGTTGCCAACTTGGACTTCCCAAGCACTTAGTCCAGTGCTCTGCACACAGTAAGCGCTCAATAAATACAATTGATGATGATGATGATGATTACTCTATTTATTTTACTTGTACATATCTATTCTATTTATTTTATTCTGTTAATATGTTTGGTTTTGTTCTCTGGCTCCCCCTTCTAGACTGTGAGCCCACTGTTGGGTAGGGACCGGCTCTATATGTTGCCAACTTGGACTTCCCAAGCGCTTAGTACAGTGCTCTGCACACAGTAAGTGCTCAATAAATACGATTGATTGATTGATTGATTGAATGGGGTGAACCAGTGGGGCTCAACCCCTCGGGGGACCCCAGACTCCGACCGCTCTAGTGAGGAGAGGCCAGGCTCCGGGAATCTCACATTTTCCTTCTTACACTGACCCCAATGACACAACACCGCTGTACCTTCTCAGCCCAGGGCACACAGCCTGGCAAATGGGCAAATTTTTGACCTCAAATATTTTCTTAATAAGAGCCCACCCTAGGGACTTATTTTTTTCTTTTACATAGTATTTCTTGAGCGCTTACTATGTGCTGGGCACTGAACTAAGTGCCAAAGTACTTTTAGACTGTGAGCCCACTGCTGGGTAGGGACTGTCTCTCTATGTTACCAACTTGTACTTCCCAAGCGCTTAGTACAGTGCTCTGCACACAGTAAGCGCTCAATAAATACGATTGATGATGATGATGATGATGATGAAAGTAGACAGAGAAGCAGTGTGGCTCGGTGGAAAGAGCCCGGGCTTGGGAGTCAGAGGTCAGGGGTTCTAATCCCGGCTCCCCCACGTGTCCGCTGTGTGATCCTGGGCAAGTCACTTAACTTCTCTGAGCCTCAGTTCCCTCATCTGTAAAATGGGGATTAATCAATCAATCAATCAATCAATCGTATTTATTGAGCACTTACTGTGTGCAGAGCACTGCACTAAGCGCTTGGGAAGTCCAAGTTGGCAACATATAGAGACAGTCCCTACCCAACAGTGGGCTCACAGACTAAAAGGGGGAGACAGAGAACAAAACCAAACATACTAACAAAATAAAATAGAATAGATATGTACAAGTAAAATAAATAAATAAATAAATAGAGTAATAAATATGTACAAACATATATACATATATACAGGTGCAGTGGGGAAGGGAAGGAGGTAAGATGAGGGGGATGGAGAGGGGGACAAGATTAAGACTGTGAGCCCCCCATGGGACAACCTGATCAACTTGTATCCCCCCCGGCGCTTAGGACAGTGCTTTGCACAGAGTAAGCGCTTAACAAATGCCATCATTATTATAGAGGCTAATCAGGTTGGACACAGTCCACGTCCCACAGAGTCTTCATCAATCAATCACATTTATTGAGCGTTTACTGTGTGCAGAGCACTGTACTAAGCGCTTGGGAAGTACAAGTTGGCAACATAATCCCCATTTTCCAGATGAGGAACTGAGGCCCAGGGAAGTGAAGTGACTGGCCCACGGTCACACGGCAGACAAGAGGGGGAGCGGGATTAGAAACCAGGTGCGACTCCTCTACGTGGATTCGACGGCAGCATTTTTGTTATGTTTCTTCCGTGAAACAATATTCATTATTATTATTATTATTTATTTTACTTGTACATATCTATTCTATTTTATTTTGTAGTATGTTTGGTTTTGTCTCCCCCTTTTAGACTGCGAGCCCACTGTTGGGTAGGGACTGTCTCTATATGTTGCCAATTTGTACTTCCTAAGCGCTTAGTACAGTGCTCTGCACACAGTAAGCGCTCAATAAATACGATTGATGATGATGATGGTGAAACTGTGTTTGACCTGATTTGCCTGTATCCACCCCAGGGCTTAGCGCAGCGTCTGGCACATAGTAAGCGCTTAACGATTACCACGTGTGGCCTGGTGGATAGAGCCCGGGAGGCAGAAGGACCCGATTTTTAATCCCGGCTCAGCCACGTGTCGGCTGTGGACTTTGGGCAAGTCACTTCATTTCTCTGGCCCTCAGTTACCTCACCTGTAAAATGGGGATGAAGACTATGAGCTCGCTGTGGGCAGGGAATGGGTCTGTTTATTGTTGTACTGTGATCTCCCAAGCACTTAGTACAGTGCTCTGCACAGGGTAAGCGCTTGGTAAATATGATTGAATGAATAAATGAGCCCCGCGAGGGACAGGGACTGATCTACCTCAGCGCTCAGTTCAGTGCCGGCGCCCACTAAGCACTTGAAGGATAGAGCCCGTGCCTGGGATTTTATTTTTAATAACATTTATTAAGCGCTTACTATGTGCAAAGCACCATCCTAAGCGCTGGGGAGGTTACAAGGTGATCAGGTTGTCCCACGGGGGGCTCACAGTCTTAAACCCCATTTTACAGATGAGGGAACTGAGGCAGAGAAGCGAAGTGAGTTGCCCGAAGTCGCACAGTCCCGGCTCTGCCACTTAAAGTTGGCATTTGTTAAGCGCTTACTAGGTGCAAAGCACTGTTCTAAGCACTGGGGAGGTTACAAGGTGATCAGGTTGTCCCACGGGGGGTCACAGTCTTAAACCCCATTTTACAGATGAGGGAACTAAGGCGCAGAGAAGTGAAGTGACTTGCCCCAAGTCGCACAGTCCCGGCTCTGCCACTTAAAGTTGGCATTTGTTAAGCGCTTACTATGTGCAAAGCACTGTTCTAAGCGCTGGGGGGGACACACAAAGTGATCAGGTTGTCCCACGTGGGGCTCACAGTCTTAATCCCCATTTTACAGATGAGGTAACAGAGGCTCAGAGAAGTGAAGTGCCTTGCCCAAGGTCACACAGCAGACGTGTGGCGGGGTCGGGATTGGAACCCATGACCTCTGACTCCAAAGCCCGGGCTCTTTCCACTGAGTCATGCCGCACTTGTCTGCTGTGTGACCTTGGGCCCGTCACGTCGCTTCTCCGGGCCTCGGTGCCCCCACCTGCAAAATGGGGATTGAGATTGTGAGCCCCACACGGGGACCTATTTACCCGTACCCACCCCAGCGCTTAGTAGAGTGCCTGGCACTGCTGAGAGCTCACCTCCTCTGCTGAGACCTCACCTCCTCCAGGAGGCCTTCCCAGACTGAGCCCCTTCCTTCCTCTCCCCCTCGTCCCCCTCTCCATCCCCCCATCTTACCTCCTTCCCTTCCCCACAGCACCTGTATATATGTATATATGGTTGTACATATTTATTACTCTATTTATTTATTTTGCTTGTACATATCTATCCTATTTATTTTATTTTGTTGGTATGTTTGCTTTTGTTCTCCGCCTCCCCCTTTTAGACTGTGAGCCCACTGTTGGGTAGGGACTGTCTCTATGTGTTGCCAGTTTGTACTTCCCAAGCGCTTAGTACAGTGCTCTGCACATAGTAAGCGCTCAATAAATATGATTGATTGATTGATTGGCACACAGTAAGCGCTTAACAAATACCCCAGTTATTACTGTTGATTATTAAATACCATTAAAAGAGCCGTTCCACCCGACATCTCTTCCTCTCCTGCCCCGCCGTGCCAGCCAACGGCCCGCCTGTCCCCGGGGGACTCCCGGCCGCTCACCGCCATCCCGATTCTGGAGAAGGACGGGCTCCTCTTTGAGGCCGGCTCTCGGCGGCTGCTCCGGTCCGGGATGCGGGATGCGCGGCCCCTCCTGCCGGGACC
Organism: Tachyglossus aculeatus; assembly: GCF_015852505.1. Lineage (NCBI taxonomy): Eukaryota > Metazoa > Chordata > Mammalia > Monotremata > Tachyglossidae > Tachyglossus > Tachyglossus aculeatus. Next base: position 52,205,704 of record NC_052075.1, on the reverse strand, counting down.
CTCCTTTCGGGTGGGACTCCATCCGGAAGCTCAGGGCCTCTGTCGCTTCGGAGAGAACGTCCTGTCCGTGCACCTGGACCGTGACCTGGGGGGAAAACCCCGTCTCAGTCCCCGCTGGGGATGGGGACGGGGCAGGAGCGGGCGGGATGGGGAATCAGAGGGGGGTCCGGGGGGTACGGCATGGGCCCGGGGGTCAGAAAGACCTGGGTTCTAATCCTGCCTCCGCTACCTGTCTGCTGAGTGACCCTGGGTGAGTCACTTCACTTTTAAACTGTGAGCCCACTGTTGGGTAGGGACCGTCTCTCTATGTTGCCAACTTGGACTTCCCAAGCGCTTAGTCCAGTGCTCGGCACACAGTAGGCGCTCAATAAATACGATTGATTGATTCTCTGGGTCTCAGTAACCTCTGTAAAATGGGGATTAATAATAATAACAATAATAATAAGAATGACATTTATAAAGCGCTTACTCTGTGCAAAGCACTGTTCTAAGCGCTGGGGAGGCTACAAGGAGATCAGGTTGTCCCACGGGGGGCGCACAGTCTTCATCCCCATTTTACAGATGAGGGAACTGAGGCACAGAGAAGTGAAGTGACTTGCCCAAAGTCACCCAGCTGGCAATTGGCAGAGTCTGGATTCGAGCCCATGACCCCTGACTCCAAAGCCCGGGCTCTTTCCACTGAGCCATGCTGCTTCTCTTAATAATAATAATAATAATAATGACATTTATTAAGCACTTACCATGTGCAAAGCACTGTTCTAAGCGCTGGGGAGGTTACAAGGAGATCAGGTTGTCCCACAGGGGGCGCACAGTCTTCATCCCCATTTTACAGATGAGGGAACTGAGGCACAGAGAAGTGAAGTGACTTGCCCAAAGTCACCCAGCTGACAATTGGCGGAGCTGGGATTCGAACCCATGACCCCTGACTCCAAAGCCCCTGCTCTTTCCACTGAGGCACACTGCTTCTCTTAATAATAATAATAATGACATTTATTAAGCGCTTTCTATGTGCAGAGCACTGTTCTAAGTGCTGGGGAGGTTGCAAGGAGATCAGGTTGTCCCACGTGGGGCTCACAGTCTTCATCCCCATTTTACAGATGAGGGAACTGAGGCACAGAGAAGTGAAGTGACTTGCCCAAAGTCACCCAGCTGACAATTGGCGGAGCCTGGATTCGAACCCATGACCCCTGACTCCAAAGCCCGGGCTCTTTCCACTGAGCCACGCTGCTTCTGGGGAACCCCATGTGGGACAAGGACTATGTCCAACCTGATTAACTCACATCTACCCCAGCGCTTGCTTGGCATATAGTAAACATTTAACAACTACCATTATTATTATTATTATTATTATTATTATTATTATTATTATTATTATTATTAAAACCCTGAAGGCATAGGGACCCACAGCTACCGTCCTGGTGCAAAAAGTTCAGGACTGAGGCGCAGAAGACCCAGATTTGAATCCCAACTCCACCACTGGCCTGCTGTGTGACCTTGGACAAGTCACTTACACTCTCCTATTTATTTCATTCACTCATTAATTCAATCGTATTTATTGAGCGCTTACTGTGTGCAGAGCACTGTACTAAGCGCTTGGGAAGTCCAAGTCGCCAACATCTAGAGCCGGTCCCTACCCAACAGCGGGCTCACAGTCTAGAAGGGGGGAGACAGACAACAAAACAAAACATATGAACAAAATAAAATAGATTTATATTAATTATATTTATATTAATATCTCCCCCTCTAGACTGCGAGCTCGTTGTGAGCCAGAAATGTACCTGTTAATTGTTATATTGTGCTCTCCCAAGTGCTCAGTACAGTGCTTTGCACACAGTCAGCGCTCTGTAAATACGATTGGATGAATGAATAATAACAATAATAATAATTACGGCATTCATTAAGCGCTTACTAGGTTTCAGGCACTGTTCTAAGCACTGGGGTGGATACAAGATAATCAGGTCGGACACAGTCCCCGTCCCAAATAAGGCTCACAGTCTTAGAAGCAGCGTGGCTCAGTGGAAAGAACACGGACTTTGGAGTCAGAGGTCGTGGGTTCAAATCCCAGCTCCTCCACTTGTCTGCTGTGTGACTTTGGGCAAGTCACTTCACTTCTCTGGGCCTCAGTTACCCCATCTGTAAAATGAAGATGAAGACTGGGAGCCCCACGTGGGACAACCCGATCACCTTGTATCTACCCCAGCGCTTAGAACAGTGCTCAGCACATAGAAAGTGCTTAACAAATGCATTATTATTATTCCCCATTTTAGAGAAGCAGCGTGGCTTAGTGGAAACAGCACGGGCTTGGGAGTGAGAGGACACGTGTTCGAATCCTGACTCCGCCACTGGTCAGCTACGTGACTTTGGGCAAGTCACTTAACTTCTCTGTGCCTCAGTTACCTCAGCTGTAAAATGGGGATGAAGACCGTGAGTCCCACGTGGGACAGCCTGATTACCTTGTATCACCCCGGTGCTTAGAACTCTATTTATTTATTACTCTATTTATTTATTCTATTACTCTATTTATTTATTTATTTTATTTTACTTGTACATATTTATTCTATTTATTTTATTTTGTTAATATGTTTTGTTTCGTTGTCTGTCTCCCCCTTCTAGACTGTGAGCCCGCTGTTGGGTAGGGACCGTCTCTCTGTGTTGCCAACTTGGACTTCCCAAGCGCTTAGTCCAGTGCTCTGCACACAGTAAGCGCTCAATAAATACGACTGAATGAATGAACAGTGCGTGGCACATAGGGAGGGCTTAACGAACACCACCATCTTCATCATTATTATTATCATTATTCACTAAACCACATTCTATTGCTCTACCCCAGCGCTTAGAACAGTGCTTGGCACATAGTAAACGCTTAACAAATACCATCATTATCACGCTGCTAAGAAGCAGCGTGGCTCAGTGGACAAGAGCCCGGGCTTTGGAGTCAGAGGTCACGGGTTCAAATCCCGACTCAACCACTTGTCAGCTGGGTGACTTTGGGCCAGTCACTTCACTTCTCTGGGCCTCAGTTCCCTCATCTGTAAAATGGGGATGAAGACTGTGAGCCCCCCGCGGGACAACCTGATCACTTTGTAACCTCCCCGGCGCTTAGAACGGTGCTTTGCACCTAGTAAGCGCGTAATAAATGCCATTATTATTATTATTATTTTACAGATGAGGGAATCAATCAATCAATCAACCGGATTTATTGAGCGCTTACTGTGTGCAGAGCACTGTACTAAGCGCTTGGGAAGTACAAGTTGGCAACATATAGAGACAGTCCCTACCCAACAGTGGGCTCACAGTCTAAAAGGGAACTGAGGCACAGAGACGTTCAGTGCCCAAGGTCCCCCAGCAGACAAGTGAGAGAGCTGGGATTTGAACCCACAACCTTCCGACTCCTAGTCTATCCACGAGTCCACGCTGAACCAACCGACCAAGCAACTGTTTGAAAATAGGGGAGCGGGCAGGTCTCGTCCCCTCCTCTGTAGGTGAGGCCGTCCCTTCTCCTGGGCTCAGAAGTCAATCAGTCAATCAATCAATCGTATTTATTTATTATTCTATTTATTTTATTTTGTTAGTACGTTTGGTTTTGTTCTCTGTCTCCCCCTTTTAGACTGTGAGCCCACTGTTGGGTAGGGACCGTCTCTATAAGTTGCCAATTTGTACTTCCCAAGCGCTTAGTACAGTGCTCTCCACATAGTAAGCGCTCAATAAATACGATTGATGATGATGATGATGATTTATTGAGCGCTTCCTGTGTGCAGAGCACTGGACTAAGCGCTTGGGAAGTCCAAGTTGGCAACATATAGAGACGGTCCCTACCCAAAAGCGGGCTCACCTTCTAGAAGGGGGAGACAGACAACAAAACAAAACATATTAACAAAATAAAATAAATAGAATAAACATGTGCAAATAAAATCAGTAAATAAAGAGTAATATAAGATAAATAAATAAATAAATAAATAAATAGAGTAATACACATGGTGAGAGCCCGCTGCGGGACAAGGCCTGCGTCCAACCCGATCTCCTTGGGAGCCACTCCGGCGTTCATTCATTCATTCAATCGTATTTATTGAGCGCTTACTGTGTGCAGAGCACTGGACTAAGCGCTTGGGAAGTCCAAGCTGGCAACATATAGAGACGGTCCCTACCCAACAGCGGGCTCACCGTCTAGAAGGGGGAGACAGACAACAAAACAAAACACATTAACAAAATAAAATAAATAGAATAGACATGTACAAATAAAATCAGTAAATAAAGAGTAATATAAAATAGATATTTAAATAAATAAATAAATGAAGAATAATAAATAAATAAATAAATAAATAAATAAATAGATAAGTAAATGAATAAATAAATAAATAAATAAATAAATAGAGTAATGCACATGGTGAGAGCCCGCTGCGGGACAAGGCCTGCGTCCAACCCGATCTCCTTGGGAGCCACCCCGGCGTTCATTCATTCATTCAATCGTATTTATTGAGCGCTTACTGTGTGCAGAGCACTGGACTAAGCGCTTGGGAAGTCCAAGCTGGCAACATATAGAGACGGTCCCTACCCAACAGCGGGCTCACCGTCTAGAAGGGGGAGACAGACAACAAAACAAAACACATTAACAAAATAAAATAAATAGAATAGACATGTACAAATAAAATCAGTAAATAAAGAGTAATATAAGATAGATAAATAAATAAATAAAAATAAATAAAAATAAATTAATAAAAAATAATAAATAAATAAATAAGCAATAAATAAATATAAATAAACAAATAAATAATAAATAAATAATGGATGAATGAATGGATGAATGAATAAATGAATGAATAAATAAATAATAAATAACAATAAATGAATGAATGAATGAACGAATGAACGAACGAATGAATGAATGAATGAATGAATGAATGAAGTAATACACATGGTGAGAGCCTGCTGCGGGACAAGGCCTGCGTCCAACCCGATCTCCTTGGGAGCCACCCCGGCGTTCATTCATTCATTCAATCGTATTTATTGAGCGCTTACCGTGTGCAGAGCACTGGACTAAGCGCTTGGGAAGTCCAAGTTGGCAACATCTAGAGACGGTCCCTACCCAACAGTGGGCTCACAGTCTAGAAAAGGAGTCCTTTTGCTCACCCACAGTCTTGGTCTCAAGGTCTCCCGCTGCAGCCCCTCCACCAGGGCCACGGCCTCCTCTCCGCTCTCTGGCCTCCGCTCCCGCACCCGGGCCTGGATGTCGGCGGGCAGGACGGCGAGGAACTGCTCCAGGACCAGCAGCTCCAGGATCTGCTCCTTGGTGCGCCGGTCCGGACGCAGCCACCGCCGGCACAGCTCCCGGAGCCGGCCCAGGGCCTCGTGGGGTCTGGCGGCCTCCTGGTAGCGGAATCGCCTGAAACTCAGGCGGGAGGCCTCGGGGTCGGGGGGCTCCCGCTGCGGGACGGATGCCGGGGCCCAGGGCGAGATCTCTTCCTCCTCCAGTTTCACCATCTGGGATTCTTGGTGCTGCGAAGCTGGGATCGGGGGACTTAGGCAATAGGCCGCAGGCATCATCTGGCTTTTTGCTTGCTGACGGGGGCCGAAGTTCCGGACTTCAGAGCCTCTCTCCCTGGAGGAGCTATTTAAGGAGATTCTGGGGGAGGCCAGGAGAGCCGGATCTGTCAGGAAATGCTTTTGCCGCCCGCAAGTCTCCCCTCCTCCCAATCCCGGTCCCACTCCCGGGAATCTCTATCCCCCCCGAACACCCTGGTCCCGATTCTTGCGAGGACCCTTCAAGGCCCTACTGAGAGCTCACCTCCTCCAGGAGGCCTTCCCAGACTGAGCCCCTTCCTTCCTCTCCATCCCCCCCGCCTTACCTCCTTCCCTTCCCCACAGCACCTGTATATATGTATATATGTTTGTACATATTTATTACTCTATTCATTTATTTATTTTACCATCCCCCCGTCTTACCTCCTTCCCTTCCCCACAGCGCCTGTATATATGTATATATGTTTGTACATATTTATTACTCTATTTATTTATTTTACCATCCCCCCGTCTTACCTCCTTCCCTTCCCCACAGCACCTGTATATATGTATATATGTTTGTACATATTTATTACTCTATTTATTTTACTTGTACATATCTGTTCTATTTATTTTATTTTGTTAGTATGTTTGGTTTTGTCCTCTGTCTCCCCCTTTTAGACTGTGAGCCCACTGTTGAGGAGGCCTTCCCAGACTGAGCCCCTTCCTTCCTCTCCTCCTCGTCCCCCTCTCTATCCCCCCCATCTTACCTCCTTCCCTTCCCCACAGCACCTGTATATATGTATATATGTTTGTACATATTTATTACTCTATTTATTTATTTTACTTGTACATATCTATCCTATTTATTTTATTTTGTTAGTATGTTTGGTTTTGTTCTCTGTCTCCCCCTTTTAGACTGTGAGCCCACTGTTGGGTAGGGACTGTCTCTATATGTTGCCAATTTGTACTTCCCAAGTGCTTAGTACAGTGCTCTGCATATAGTAAGCGCTCAATAAATACGATTGATTGATTGATTGATTGTTGAGTAGGGACTGTCTCTATGTGTTGCCAACTTGGACTTCCCAAGCGCTTAGTCCAGTGCTCGGCACACAGTAAGCGCTCAATAAATACGATTGATTGATTGATTGATTGTTGAGTAGGGACTGTCTCTATGTGTTGCCAACTTGGACTTCCCAAGCGCTTAGTCCAGTGCTCGGCACACAGTAAGCGCTCAATAAATACGATTGATTGATGGAGGACCCGGAGTCCCCCCCTTCCCAGGAAACATTTGAGACTTTTCTGGTTTCCTAAGAACTGTTTCCTCTTTGCCTAAGTTTGGGAAGGGGCCAGAGTGATGGGAAAACAGGCATGTAGGAGGGGTGGAGGAAAGGGAAGAAGATGTAGTCTGAGGTCCTGACCCATCCGTACTGACGAGATTCCCAAACCACCCCCTCAGATGCCAGGGAAGCAGCGTGGCTCAGTGGAAAGAGCCTGGGCTTGGGAGTCAGAGGTCGTGGGTTCTAATCCCGGCTCTGTCACTTGTCGGCTGACTTTGGGCAAGTCACTTCACTTCGCTGGGCCTCAGTTACCTCGTCTGGCAGTTGGGGATGAAGACCGTGAGCCCCACCTGATAACCCTGTATCTCTCCCAGCGCTTCGAACAGTGCTTGGCACACAGTAAGCGCTTAACAAACACCACCGTCATCATCAGAACAGTGTTTCGCACAGAGTAAGCGCGTAACAAATACCATGGAGCCCGGGCTTGGGAGTCAGAGGTCGTGGGTTCAAATCCCGCCTCTGCCACTTGCTGGCTGTGTGACCTTGGGCAAGCCATTTAACTTCTCTGTGCCTCCTGAATGAAGACTGTGTGCCCCACGTGGGACAACCTGATGACCCTGTAACAATAATAATAATAATGGCATTTGGTAAGCGCTTACTCTGTGCGAAGCACTGTTCTAAGCGCTGGGGGGGGGATACAAGGAGATCAGGTTGTCCCCCGTGGGGCTCCCAGTCTTCATCCCCATTTGACAGAGGAGGGAACTGAGGCCCAGAGAAGTGAAGTACCTTGCCCAAAGTCACCCAGCTGACAAGTGGCGGAGGCGGAATTCGAACCCATGACCTCTGACTCCCAAGCCCAGACTCTTTCAACGGAGCCACTGTGCTTCTCTTGTATCTACCCTGGTGCTTAGAACAGTGCTTGGCACATAGTAAGCGCTGAACAAATACGTGGCTCAGTGGAAAGGGCATGGGATTTGGAGTCAGAGGTCATGGGTTCAAATCCCGGCTCCGCTACTTGTCAGCTGTGTGACTTTGGGCAAGTCACTTCACTTCTCTGGGCCTCAGTTCCCTCATCTGTAAAATGGGGATTAAGAGTGTGAGCCCCACGTGGGACAACCTGATTACCTTGTATCTCCCATCCTAAAAAAACCCTCTCTTGACCCCACCTCACCTTCTAGTTATTGTCCCATATCCCTCCTACCATTCCTTTCCAAACTCCTTGAACGAGTTGTCTACACGCGCTGCCTCGAATTCCTCAACACCAACTCTCTCCTCGACCCCCTCCAGTCTGGCTTCTGTCCCCTTCATTCCACGGAAACTGCCCTCTCAAAGGTCACCAGTGACTTCCTGCTTGCCAAATCCAACGGCTCCTACTCTGTCCTAATCCTCCTCGACCTCTCAGCTGCCTTTGACACTGTGGACCACCCCCTTCTCCTCAACACGTTATCTGACCTTGGCTTCACAGACTCCGTCCTCTCCTGGTTTTCCTCTTATCTCTCCGGTCGTTCTTTCTCAGTCTCTTTTGCAGGCTCCTCCTCCCCCTCCCATCCTCTTACTGTGGGGGTTCCCCAAGGTTCAGTGCTTGGTCCCCTTCTGTTCTCAATCTACACTCACTCCCTTGGTGACCTCATTCGCTCCCACGGCTTCAACTATCATCTCTACGCTGATGACACCCAGATCTACATCTCTGCCCCTGCTCTCTCCCCCCTCCCTCCAGGCTCGCATCTCCTCCTGCCTTCAGGACATCTCCATCTGGATGTCCGCCCGCCACCTAAAGCTCAACATGTCGAAGACTGAGCTCCTTGTCTTCCCTCCCAAACCTTGTCCTCTCCCTGACTTTCCCATCTCTGTTGACGGCACTACCATCCTTCCCGTCTCACAAGCCCGCAACCTTGGTGTCATCCTCGACTCCGCTCTCTCGTTCACCCCTCACATCCAAGCCGTCACCAAAACCTGCCGGTCTCAGCTCCGCAACATTGCCAAGATCCGCCCTTTCCTCTCCATCCAAACCGCTACCCTGCTAATTCAAGCTCTCATCCTATCCCGTCTGGACTACTGCACTAGCCTTCTCTCTGATCTCCCATCCTCGTGTCTCTCTCCACTTCAATCCATACTTCATGCTGCTGCCTGGATTATCTTTGTCCAGAAACGCTCTGGACATATCACTCCCCTCCTCAAAAACCTCCAATGGCTACCGATCAATCTGCGCATCAAGCAGAAACTCCTCACCCTGGGCTTCAAGGCTGTCCATCACCTCGCCCCCTCCTACCTCACCTCCCTTCTCTCCTTCTCCAGCCCAGCCCGCACCCTCCGCTCCTCCACCGCTGATCTCCTCACCGTACCTCGCTCTCGCCTGTCCCGCCATCGACCCCCGGCCCACGTCATCCCCCGGGCCTGGAATGCCCTCCCTCTGCCCATCCGCCAAGCTAGCTCTCTTCCTCCCTTCAAGGCCCTGCTGAGAGCTCACCTCCTCCAGGAGGCCTTCCCAGACTGAGCCCCTTCTTTCCTCTCCCCCTCGTCCCCCTCTCCATCCCCCCGTCTTACCTCCTTCCCTTCCCCACAGCACCTGTATATATGTATATATGGTTGTACATATTTATTACTCTATTTATTTATTTATTTATTTATTTTACTTGTACATTTCTATCCTACTTATTTTATTTTGTTGGTATGTTTGGTTCTGTTCTCTGTCTCCCCCTTTTAGACTGTGAGCCCACTGTTGGGTAGGGACTGTCTCTATGTGATGCCAATCTGTACTTCCCAAGCGCTTAGTACAGTGCTCTGCACATAGTAAGCGCTCAATAAATACGATTGATTGATTGATTGATTGATTGATTGTATCTACCCCAGCGCTTAGAACAGTGCTTGACACATAGTAAGCGCTTAACAAATACCAACATTATTATTATTATTAAAAGGGGGAGACAGAGAACAAAACCAAACATACTAACAAAATAAAATAAATAGAATAGATATGTACAAGTAAAATAGAGTCATAAATATGTACAAACATATACACATTTATACAGGTGCTGTGGGGAAGGGAAGGAGGTAAGATGGGGGGATGGAGAGGGGGACGAGGGGGAATGTTGCCAATTTGTACTTCCCAAGCGCTTAGTACAGTGCTCTGCACATAGTAATAGCTCAATAAATACGATTGATTGATTGATTATTATTATTATGATCATCATCATCAAGGAGGCCCAGGTGCCCCACTTCTCCTCAGAGAAGGCGATCCCGCCCGAGAACTACAATTCCCAGAAGGCCCAGCGGCACGGGGAGGTCCTGCGCGCATGCGCGCGCCGGGCGGTTACCACGGCGACCCGCTGAGGTCTCCTCCCTCCCTCCCCCGCGGCCCCCGAGCTGCGCGCGCAGCGGCTTCTCCTCTCCTCCCTCCGCCTGCGGTTCTCTCCCCACCCCCAGGCTCGGCCTCACCTCAGGAGCCCGGGGAGGGAGAGAGGCCTCTCGGCCCGCCCGCGCCTGCGCAAAGGCGACCCCGATCCGGGCTACGGCCGCCCGCCGTCCTCGGAACGGGCGCCGCTTCCGGTCCCCGGGCCTGTTTGGGAGCGGGTCGGGGGCCCCTCCTCGGGCCGTTGCCATAGAGGTGGGCCGAGGGGCGGGGGAGCGAGCGGCCCCGGACGGCGGGCTCTGATTGGTGGGAGGTCCCCGCGGCGTCGACAGGGGCCGGGAAGGGGAACTGGAGGTTTCTGGGAAACGTAGTCTGCGGGGAGGGAACTAGAGGCTCCTGGGATATGTAGTCTGCTGGAGGCGCGCGCATGCGCGCATGGAGGGGTTCGGCCGAATGCGCATGCTCAGACGCCAGCGGCGCGCCCGGTGCGGGAAGGGGGTTGGCCGAATGCGCATGCTCAGAGACCAGCGGCGCCCCCTAGGCCTCGTCGAAGAGAATGGCGTGTGAGGGCGGGAGATCAATCAATCAATCAATCAATCAATCGTATTTATTGAGCGCTTACTGTGTGCAGAGCACTGGACTAAGCGCTTGGGCAGTCCAAGTTGGCAATCAATCGTATTTATTCACCTCCTCCAGGAGGCCTTCCCAGACTGAGCCCCTTCCTTCCTCTCCCCCTCGTCCCCCTCTCCATCCCCCCCATCTTACCTCCTTCCCTTCCCCACAGCACCTGCATATATGGATATATGTTTGCACATATTTATGACTCTATTTTACTTGTACATATCTATTCTATTTATTTTATTTTGTTAGTAGGTTTGGTTTTGTTCTCTGTCTCCCCCTTTTAGACTGTGAGCCCACTGTTGGGTAAGGGACTGTCTCTATATGTTGCCAATTTGTACTTCCCAAGCACTTAGTACAGTGCTCTGCACATAGTAAGCGCTCAATAAATATGATTGATTGATTGATTGATTGAGCGCTTACTGTGTGTAGAGCACTGTACTAAGCGCTTGGGAAGTCCAAGTTGGCAACATAGAGAGACGGCCCCTACCCAACAGTGGGCCCACAGTCTAGAAGGTGTCAGGTGTTTGTGGATGGTGAATTCATTCCTTCATTCAGGTGTATTTAGTGAGCGCTTACCCAGTGCACAGCACTGTATTAAGCGCTTGGAAAGTACAGTTTGTACCTGTATATATATGTATACACCTGTATATGTTCATTCATTCATATGTATATATGTTTGTACATATTTATTACTCTACTTGTACATATCTATTCTATTTATTTTATTTTGTTAGTATGTTTGGTTTTGTTCTCTGTCTCCCCCTTTTAGACTGTGAGCCCACTGTTGGGCAGGGACTGTCTCTAGATGTTGCCAATTTGTACTTCCCAAGCGCTTAGTCCAGTGCTCTGCACACAGTAAGCGCTCAATAAATACGATTGATGATGATGATACATTCAATCGTATTTATTGAGCGCTTACTGTGTGCAGAGCACTGGGCTAAGCGCTTGGGAAGTCCAAGTTGGCCACATAGAGAGACGGTCCCTACCCAACAGCGGGCTCACAGTCTAGGAGGGGGAGACAGAGAACGAAACCAAACATATTAACCAAATAAAATAAATAGAATAAATATGTACAAATAAAATAGAGTAATAAATACGCACAAACATATCAATCAATTGTATTTATTGAGCGCTCACTGTGTGCAGAGCACTGGACTAAGCGCTTGGGAAGTACAAGTTGGCAACATATAGGGACAGTCCCTACCCAACAGTGGGCTCACAGTCTAGAAGGGGGTGCAAAGCACTGTACTAAGTGCTTGGGAGAGTACAATATAACAGCATTCATTTAATCGTATTTATTGAACGCTTACTGTGTGAAGCTGTGTGTACTGTGTATATACATATATATATATATATATATATATATATATACACATATATATATAGGTGCTGTGGGGAGGGGAAGGAGGTAAGGCGGGGGGGGAAATATGTTTGTACATATTTATTACTCTATTTTACCATGAGCCTCATGTGGGACATGAATTGTGACCAAATGGACTAGCTTGTATCTACCCCAGTGTTCATTACAGTGCCTGGCACACAGCAAGCACTTAAACACCATTAAAAGACATAAAAAATAAAATAAGTGCCACTGACTTGGCACTTTCTGCGTGGACAGCACTGTACAAAGCAGTGGCAAAGAATATCAAGGTGAGAATTAGACACAGTCCTTGTCCCCTGGGGGACTCACAATCAGTGCTTGACACATAATGAATACCTAATTATTATTATACTCCCGGGTCTGCCGTAATAATACAAAAAAATCCTAGGAGTATACTGGGATAGGTACGGGATAATTAGATTGGTCACAGTCCCCGGCCCACGTAGGACTCACAATCTAAGTGGAAGGGAGAAGCAGTGTAGACTAGTGGGAAAAGCCCAGGCCTGGGCGTCAAAGCACCTAGGTTCTAATACTGGCTCCACCACCGGCCTGCTGTGTGTCCTTGGACAAGTCATTTAACTCCTCTGGGTCTCTTTCCTCATCTGTCAAATGGGGATTAAATACTTGTTCTCCCTAATCATTGTTCTATGCACCGAGCACTGTGCTAAGCGCCGGGCTAGACACAAGACAATCAGGTCCCACACGGGGCTCACGCTAAAGGTAGGAGGGACGACGGGTACCGAATCCCCATTTTGCAGTCGAGAGAACTGAGGCCCAGAGAAGTGAAGTTTTTAGACTGTGAGCCCACTGTTGGGTAGGGACTGTCTCTATGTGTTGCCAATTTGTACTTCCCAAGCGCTTAGTACAGTGCTCTGCACAGAGTAAGCGCTCAATAAATACGATTGATGTTGATGATGATGTTGAAGTGACTTGCCCCAGATCACGTGGCAGGTACGTGGCAGAGGCTGGATTAGAACCCAGGTCCTCTGGTTACGGGGCCCGCGCTCTATCCCCTAGGCTGTACTATTTTTTAAAATGGCATCCGTTAAGCGCTTACTACGTGCCCGGCCCCGTACTAAATGCTGGGGTAGATACAAGCCAATCAGGTTGGACCCAGCCCGGGCCCCATGTGGGGTGCACAGTCCTAATCCCCATTTTACGGATGAGGGAACTGAGGCGCAGAAAAGTGACTCGTCCAAGGACCCAAAGCAGACAGGCGGCAGAGTTGTCCCACGGGGGGCTCACAGTCTTGATCCCCATTTTACAGATGAGGCCCAGAGAGGTGGAGTGACTTGCCCAGAGTCGCACAGCTGACAATTGGCAGAGCCGGGACTTGAACCCGTGACCTCCGACTCCAAAGTCCGGGCTCTTTCCACTGAGCCACGCTGCTTCTGCTTCTTCTTGTACTTCCCCAGCGCTTAGTACGGTGCTCTGCACCCGGTGAGCGCTCAATAAATACGACTGAATGAATGAATAGAAACCGGATCCTCGTCTCCTCCCTCACCTCGCCTCCGTATCGCCGTCCTTCCCAGGTGGGTGAGTTGGGATTGTCCGACTAGGTGGAGCAGCAGGAGAGAGAAAAAGACGACCCCGTTCAAGGAAAACCATTGGGATTTATTGATCGGATAACCTACCGGGGGGTCGATACGCTTTTCCGTAGACGCGGTGGGGCCGACCCGCTTTCCTGGTCACCTGGGGGTTCAGGTCCGGAGCCGCCCTTCGGATCATTGGCCCCGATCACCTCCTGGACCCAAGCGAGCAGTGGAGATGTGGAGGGAAAAGTCGGTTAAGGGAATGCGGGGCCCTTCCTTTAGTGGCGGCCAACAGCCGACCCGGAGAGTCCCGTCTCCCGAGGGAATCTGGGATCGGATCCGATTCCGGGCGAAACGGATTCTCTTTATCGGCGGCGGCGGAGGGAGAGGAGGGGATGCCGCCGATGAAGCCGCCGCCGCCGGGGTCACTGCCCGCGCAGCTCGACGTAGTCCGAGCACTTACACGACTTCTTCCCTACGTGGGCTCTTTGGTGGATGCTCTTGCTGAAGCCCTTCCCGCAGCTGGGGCACTTGTAGGGCTTCTCGCCCGTGTGGACCCTCTGATGGGCGTAGAGGTTGGAGCTCTTGCTGAAGCCCTTCCCGCAGCTGGGGCACCTGTAGGGCCTCTCCCCGGTGTGGACCCGCTGGTGGACGTACAGGTCCGAGTTCTTACTGAACCCCTTTCCGCAGCTGGGGCACTTGTAGGGCTTCTCCCCGGTGTGGGTCCTCTGGTGGGTGAAGAGGTCGGAGTTCTTGCTGAAGCCCTTCCCGCAGCTGGGGCACTGGTAGGGCCTCTCCCCGGTGTGGATGCGCTTGTGGTGGTAGAGGGCCGAGTGGTGGCCGAAGCGCTTCTCGCACTCGGCGCACTGGTAGGGCTTCTCCCCCGTGTGGGTCCTCTGGTGGGAATAGAGGTTGGAGCTGCGGCTGAAGCCCTTGCCGCACAGGGGGCACTTGTAGGGCTTCTCGCCCGTGTGGACCCGCCGGTGGACCGCCAGGCAGGAGCTGCGGCTGAAGGCCTTCCCGCAGCTGGGGCACTGGTAGGGCCTCTCCCCGGTGTGGACGCGCTGGTGGAGGACCAGCTTGGACCGCTGGCCGAAGCTCTTCCCGCACTCGCCGCACTCGTGGGGGCCCAGGAGGCGGGCGCGTGGGCGGAAGGCCGCCTCGCCCTCGCCCCACGGCGCGCTCCGCCGTCCCCCGCCTCGGGGGTCGGCCCCGGGGACCGCCGGGCCCCTCCGCCTCCCCGGCGGGGCTCCGTCGCCGGACGCCTCGACCGGGGCCTGGCGGCGGGGCTGGACCTCCTGAAGCTCCCGGACTCCCCGCTCGACGGCCTCCTTAGGGAATCCGTCGCCTGCAGGGAGAGAGGGGAGAGACCGTCTCTGTCCGTCGCCCACTCGGACTTCCCAAGCGCTCGGTCCGATCGATCCATCAATCGGATTTATTGGGCGCTTACTGCGCGCGGAGCGCCGGGCCAAGCGCTTGGGAAGTCCAAGTTGGCAACATATATACGGTCCCTACCCAACGGTGGGCTCACAGTCTAAAAGGGGGAGACGGAGAACAAAACCAAACATACTGACATAATAAAATGAATAGATATGTACAAGTAAAATAGAGTAATATGTACAGACATATATACAGGTGCTGTGGGGAAGGGAAGGAGGTAAGATGGGGGGGATGGAGAGGGGGGCGAGGGGGAGAGGAAGGAAGGGGCTGAGTGTGGGAAGGCCTCCTGGAGGAGGTGAGCTCTCAGTAGGGCCTTGAAGGGAGGAAGAGAGCTAGCTTGGCGGAGGGGCAGAGGGATTGGGGGCATTCCGGGCCCGGGGGATGACGTGGGCCGGGGGTCGATGGCAGGACAGGCGAGAGCGAGGTACGGGGAGGAGATTAGCGGCGGAGGAGCGGAGGGTGCGGGCTGGGCTGGAGAAGGAGAGAAGGGAGGTGAGGTAGGAGGGGGCGAGGGGATGGACGGCCTTGATGCCCAGGGTGAGGAGTGTCTGCCAGATGCTCGTCCTGGTCCAGTGCTCTGCACCCGGGAAGCACTCGCGTGACTCAGTGGAAAGAGCCCGGGCTTGGGAGTCAGAGGTCATGGGTTCAAATCCCAGCTCCGCCAAGTGTCAGCTGTGTGACTTTGGGCATGTCACTTTCATTCATTCATATTTATTGAGCGCTTACTGTGTGCAGAGCACTGTACTAAGCACTTGGGAAGTCCAAGTTGGCAAGAGAGAGAGACGGTCCCTACCCAACAGCGGGCTCACAGGCTAGAAACTTTTCTCTGTGCCTCAGTGACCTCATCTGGAAAATGCGGATGAAGAGTGTGAGCCCCCCGTGGGGCAACCTGATCACCTTGTAACCTCCCCGGCGCTTAGAACAGTGCTTTGCACAGAGTAAGCGCTTAATAAATGCCATTATTATTATTCATAGATATGACCGAACGAACGAATGAAATGAATCTTTCAGACTGTGACTGTGAGCCCACTGGTGGGTAGGGACTGTCTCTATATGTTGCCAATTTGTACTTCCCAAGCGCTTAGTACAGTGCTCTGCACACAGTAAGCGCTCAATAAATACGATTGATGATGATGATGAATCTCAGAAATGGGGTGGGGGCAATGGTGTAGTGAAAGAGCCCAGGCCTGGGCGTCAGAAGGTCGTGGGCTCTAACCCCGGCTCTGCCATCTGTCTGCCATGTGGCCTTGGGCAAGTCACTTCACTTCTCTGGGCCTCAGTTCCCTCATCTGGAAAATGGGGATGAAGACTGCGAACCACACGGGGGGACAACCCGATCTGCCTGTATCCACCCCAATGCTTAGTACAGCGCTTGGCACATAATAAGCGCTTACATACCACAATTATCATTCCAAAAAGGATTAAGACTGGGAGCCCTGTGTGGGACGGGGACTGCGTCCAACCCGATTAGCTGGTCTCTACCGCGGCGCTTAGTGTAGTGCATAGCACATAGCAAGCCCGGCTCTGCCAGTTGTCAGCTGTGTGACTTTGGGCAAGTCACTTCACTTCTCTGTGCCTCAGTTCCCTCATCTGGAAAATGGGGATGAAGACTGTGAGCCCCCCGTGGGACAACCTGATCACCTTGTAACCTCCCCAGCGCTTAGAACAGTGCTTTGCACAGAGTAAGCGCTTAATAAATGCCATTATTATTATTCTCTGTGCCTTCAGTTACCTCATCAGTAAAATGGGGATTAAGACTGTGAGCCCCCCGTGGGACAACCTGATCACCTTGTAACCTCCCCAGCGCTTAGAACAGTGCTTTGCACATAGTAAGCACTTAATAAATGCCATTATTATTATTATTCTCTGTGCCTCAGTTACCTCATCAGTAAAATGGGGATTAAGACTGTGAGCCCCCCGTGGGACAACCTGATCACCTTGTAACCTCCCCAGCGCTTAGAACAGTGCTTTGCACAGAGTAAGCGCTTAATAAATGCCATTATTATTATTCTCTGTGCCTTCAGTTACCTCATCAGTAAAATGGGGATTAAGACTGTGAGCCCCCCGTGGGACAACCTGATCACCTTGTAACCTCCCCAGCGCTTAGAACAGTGCTTTGCACATAGTAAGCGCTTAATAAATGCCATTATTATTATTATTAACAAACACCACAGGCAGCAACAACACCACAAAAAAGTCCTCCGGCAATAGACTCCCCACCCCATCGGTCAAGTCCCTGCTCCCTTCCCTCCCGACTAGGGCCAGGGTGGCCAGAGGCCTCGCTCTTCCCGATTTCCAAGTCCTTTCTGATCTCCCGTTTCCAGAACCGACAGTAGCCGGATCCCTCTCTGACCCCCTTCCTCTTCCAGAAAAGGGGGAGCGTGGGAATCTCTCCCCCACCCACCGATCCTCCTCCAAACTCCAAGTGATGGCACCAGGTCCCAATCGGTGATTTCCTTATTCATATCTGTAATTTATTTATGTCGATGTCTGTCTCCCCCTCTAAACCGTAAGCTCACTGTGGGCAGCGAAGGTGTGTTTATTATATCATATTCTCCCAAGCACTTAGTACAGTGCTCCGCACATAGCCAGCGCTCGATGAATACGACCGATCGCTCCCTCGACGGTTTCCTGCAAAACGACCCCCTGTTGCAAAGGCGGGGAGGGAAGGGCACGGAGTTATCCTGTCCCGTCGCTACCAACTGCACCCCCGAACCGAACGTGCCATCCCAGGCGCTTAGTACGGTGCTCCGCACGCAGTAAGCGCTCAATAAATACGATCGAATGAAATCGTGCGAAAATCCACGTCCCAGGCTTGGCTGGAAGCGCCTTGCGGGCCGGGATTTGTCTATTTCCTGCGAAAATCCACGTCCCAGGCTTGCGGGCAGGGCAGGCGTGCGGGCAGGGATTTGTCTATTTCCTCTCCCAAGTGCTCACTACAAGGTTCTGCACAAAGTGAGTGCTCCATAAATATCAACGATGGATGGATTTTTTTTTTACGGTATTCGTTAAGCGCTTACAAAGTGCCAGGCACTGTACTAAGGGCTGGGCTAGACACAAGCTAATCGGGTTGGACACAGTCCCTGTCCCCCACGGGGCTCCCGGTCTTCGTCCCCGTGTTCCAGATGAGGCGACTGAGGCCCAGAGAAGTCAAGTGACTTGCCCGCGGTCACCCAGCAGACAAGTGGCGGGGCCGGCATCAGAACCCAGGTCCTTCCCGCGCTCTATCCATTAGGCCGCACCGTTTCTCCGCAGCGTAGCTGCTGAGACTGACCGCTCGGTAAATACGGGGATGAGTACGCGTGGCTCGGTCTGATCTGTGCCATTCACCGCGACGGGCCTTTGGAGCCGGAGTCCTCACCCAGAGCCCCCACGTTCCCGTAATTCTCCCGCACGATGTCCCGGTAGAGTTCCCTCTGTGCCGGATCCGGCTGCTCCCATTTCTCCCGGGAGAAACGCCCGGCCGGGTCTTCGAACATCCCCGCCACCTGGAACGAGACCGTTCTTCGCAAGGCCGGGGAAAGAAACGGCTCGGCACGGGGAAGGGGAGGAAGGCAAAGACGGGCTGCGAGGGCCGATCCCAGGAGCGGGAAGGGGAAACACCGGGAGAGCAAAGAGGGGAGGGGAAAAAAACGGGAATTAACACTGCACTGCGACCCACGTCGAACCCTAAGCTGCATCCGTGGAGCGTCGTGATGATGGAGAAGCAGCAAGGGCCAGCGGGAAGAGGCTCTGGTAGTTGGAGGCCCTGGGTTCTAATCCCTACTCCGCCCCTTGCCTATTGCGTGACCTTGGGTAGGTCATTTCACTTGTCCGTGCCCCCGTTTCCTCATCAAAATCCCGATCAATCAATCAATCAATCGTATTTATTGAGCGCTTACTGTGTGCAGAGCACTGTACTAAGTGCTTGGGAAGTCCAAGTTGGCAACATATAGAGACAGTCCCTACCCAACAGTGGGCTCACAGTCTAAAAGGGGGAGAAAGAGAACAAAACCAAACATACTAACAAAATAAAATAAATAGAATAGATAGGTACAAGTAAAATAAATAGAGTCATAAATATGTACAAACATATATACATATATACAGGTGCTGTGGGGAAGGGAAGGAAGATGAGGGGGATGGAGAGGGGGACGAGGGGGAGAGGAAGGAAGGGGCTCAGTGTGGGAAGGCCTCCGGGAGGAGGTGAGCTCTCAGTAGGACCTTGAAGGGAGGAAGAGAGCTAGCTTGGCGGATGGGCAGAGGGATTGGGGGCATTCCAGGCCCGGGGGAAATCAAATCCTGATTCAAAATCCTGAATCAAAATCCTGATTCAGATGGGGATTCAATACCTGCTCTCCCCAGTCACTTAGTCTGTGAGCCCCTTGTGGCAAAGGGACTCTGCCCCATCTGATTTATTATTTATTTTACTTGTACATATCTATCCTATTTATTTTATTTTGTTGGTATGTTTGGTTTTGTTCTCTGTCTCCCCCTTTTAGACTGTGAGCCCACTGTTGGGTAGGGACTGTCTCTATGTGTTGCCAATTTGTACTTCCCAAGCGCTTAGTACAGTGCTCTGCACATAGTAAGCGCTCAATAAATACAATTGATGATGATGATGATGATCTGATCCTCCTGTATCTACCCCAGTGCTTAGTAAAGTGCTTGGCAAAGAGTAAGCGCTTCACAAATGCCAAAGTTATTATTATTATTATTATTATTAATATAGAGTTTCCCCATCAGGAACAATGGACTAGCCTCAGTCCTAAATCCAGGCAGGGACTGGATCATTTACTTCTAATAATAATAACGATGGCATTTATTAAACGCTTACTAAGTGCAAAGCACTGTTCTAAGCGCTGGGGAGGTTACATGGTAATCAAGTTGTCCCACGGGGGGCCCACTGTCTTAATCCCCATTTTCCAGATGAGGGAACTGAGGCCCAGAGAAGTGAAGTGACTGGCCCAAAGTCACCCAGCTGACAATTGGCGGAGCCGGGATTTGAACCCATGACCTCTGACTCCAAAGCCCGGGCTCTTTCCACTGACCTAGAGAAGTAGCAAGGCGTAGTGGAGAGAGCACAGGTCTGGGAATCGGAAGGTCTTGAGTTCCAGTCTCGGCTCTGCTACTTGCCTGCTGTGTGACCTTGGGCAAGTCACTTCGCTTCTCTGGGCCTCGGTTCCCTCATCCGTAAAATGGGGATTGAGACTGTGAGCCCCATTTGGGACAAGGGACTGTGTCCAACCTGATTGGAGAAAAAGCTCCTCATATGGAAGTTTTCCCTCAGGACTAAATTTCATACGGCCCAGTTTATATCGGGCAACTGCCCGGAAGAGTATTCAATTCACTGATGACTCTGTATATATACCTGTATATATGTATATATTTTTGTACATATTTATTACTCTATTCATTTATCTTACTTGTACATATCTATTCTATTTATTTTATTTTGTTACTGTGTTTGGTTTTGTTCTCTGTCTCCCCCTTCTAGACCGTGAGCCCGCTGTTGGGTAGGGACTGTCTCTATGTGTTGCCGACTTGGACTTCCCAAGCGCTTAGTACAGTGCTCTGCACACAGTAAGCGCTCAATAAATACGACTGATTGATTGATTGGCTTGTACCCACCCCAGCGCTTAGTACAGTGCCCAGCCAACAACTACCACAAGTATTATCATTCTTATTATTACTACGCGCCTCTCTGCCTCGCTACAGCGCTTGGCACGCAGCGGGTTCCTGATAAATGCCGTCACTGATGGTTTTTTCCCAGTGAGGGGCTGGGAAAACCACACCCAGGCCTAGATTCTCCCCCGGAATGAAGCGAGATCCCACCAGTTGGCAACTGGCTGGTGGGTGGGGGGAAGAGGGGAAGGCATTCATGGCTCACCGGAGAAGGTTGGTCTCTGCCCTCCTTTCCCAAACTCACTCAAGTCTCCTCGGAGTCGCCCATTCTTGGCCCAGCCGGCGAGAGCTCTCAGACAGCACTCTCCGACCCCGCTTAATTCCGGGGAGAGGGATGGAGGGTTAGCTGAGGCCTAATATTTAGGGCACGTGGCCACAGGTGCCATTTTCCGAGCACCCCACGGGAAAAACCATCACCCACAACGGGATTTATCGGGAGCCTGCTGCGTGCAAAGCAGAGTACCCGGGGCGGGGAAAGCCGCGTAGTATCCGTGAAGACCTTCAATCCGATGTCGGAGATATGGATTGCCAGATCGTCATCATCATCAATCGTATTTATTGAGCGCTTCCTATGTGCAGAGCACTGTACTAAGCGCTTGGGAAGTACAAATTGGCAACATATAGAGACGGTCCCTACCCAACAGTGGGCTCACAGTCTAAAAGATCTACCCTAGGTGAGAGAGGCAGTTAAGAGGTACGAATGGCAGAAAGAAGACACAAGTAGGCCGTGAAATAATTCGACGGCAACGGACACGGGGGCTACGGTGGGGTGACTGAAGTGGGTGGGGGGATTTATCGATTTAAAAACATCCCGATACGCGTACAGAGTCAGCAGCTAGGACGCTAGCGGGTCTCCCCTTCAGCATCCACAGTGCTTTGCACATTGTAAGCGCTTAATAAATGCCATCATTATTATCCAGTAGGAGATCCCACTGGGGCAGCAGCCCCCCAACACCTCCAATCCTCCTCTATCCCGGCTGCGGGTAGAGGTAGATGTGCTGCCCGCGGGAGGGGGACTAGTTGGCCCCCTCCCACTGTTCTCCTCAGGTGTCCACTCGTCCCTTTTTACAGCACCCGCCCCACCGGTTTTGGGGTCAGCCCTCACCTCCTTCCCTGCCCATGAGAGGTGACGGGGAAGCCAGCTGCGCTGCGGGAAGGGTGGAGGGAATGCCGGGCTCACCTGGGACCCGGCCGGGAGGAGTCCGGCTGCCAGCTCCCGATCGTCCGCTCTCACTTCCTCGGGGGTCGTGGGAAGCCGGGTAGCCAACAGAGCTGAGGATGGGGAGACCCAGGAGGTGTCAGTCAACCGGCGGTATTTCTGGAGCGCTTACTGCGTGCAGAACACCGTACTAAGCGCTTGGGAGAGTAGGCTATAGTGATATAACAGACACAATCCCTGCCCATAGCGAGCTGACGGTCTAGAGGGGGAGATGGACGTTAATAGTAAAGAAAGAAATTGCAGATATGTAGGGGGGAGGTGAATCAAGGGAGCAAATCAGGGTGGCGCAGAAGGAAGTGGGAGAAAAAGAAATTAGGGCTTAGTCAGGGAAGGCCTCTTGGAGGAGATGGGATTTTAATACAGCTTGGAAGCGGTGGCGAGTGATTATCTGTCAGATAGGAGGAGGGAGGGCGTTCCAGGCCAGAGGCAGGACGTGGGCAAGAGGTTGGCGGTGGGATGGATGAGATCGAGGTACAGCGCCGAACTCGGCCCAACTCGGAGACCAACTGCCCTGAAGCCACCTTCTCCCTCCCAGGGACACAACGACTGAACCCCAAAACCCGAGGGCCTGCCCCCCTACACCTCCCAGCTGACAGAAGCAGACCTGGGGGAATTTGGGGAGAGCCAAAACGACCACACCGAGAGCCTCCGAAACCACGGCGGCCCACCCGTACTCTCCCTTGGTGACCGTGGTGGTCACCCCCAACTCTCCTTGGGCACCACTCACTCAATCGTATTTATTGAGCGCTTACTGTGTGCAGAGCACTGTACTAAGCGCTTGGGAAGTACAAGTTGGCAACATATAGAGACGGTCACTACCCAGCAGCGGGCTCACGGTCACCGCAGCTACAGGCGTGTGTACATGGGGTAGGGGAAGACGGCGGGGGGGGTCCGGGACAGAGGCGAATGGCGGAACGATCGTAGAGTCACGTCCGGCATTTGGGACTGCCCTCGTGGCGGCCGATTTCGGTCACGGGCCGAAACTCACCGTTCTCCTGCAGGGCGTCGGGCTCCTCTTTAATGCTGCAGCTCGGCTGGCCTTCGGGGCCCAGGGGGGGACCCCGACCCCCGACCTCCTGGGGCAACCCCGTGGGCGGGGGCTCCGCTTGCTCCGGGGCGAAGCTGGAAGTTTCCATCTTCTCCAGGAGAACTTCCTGGCCCTGAACCTGGACCGTGACCTGCGGAGAACCCCGGGCCGGAACAGTCGGCGAGGTCCGAGGGTCACCGATGTTCGGACCCTAGAAGGGAGCGGGCCAAGGGCTGGGGCAAGAACTGGGCTCTTCTTTGGGGCGGGGAAAGAGGAGGACGAGGAGAAGGAGAAGCAGCATGACCTAATGGATACAGCACAAGGACCTGGGTTCTAATCCTGCCTCTGCCATTTGTCTGCTGGGGGACTTTGGGCAAGTCACTTCACTTCTCTGGGCCTCGGTGACCTCAGCTGTCAAGTGGAGATTAAGACTGAGCGCCCCATGGGGGACAGGGACTGTGTCCAACCCAATTTGACTGTATAGCGCTGGCGTGTAGTAAGCACTTAACAAATACTACTATCACTACTACTAATAATAATGATAGCATTTATTAAGCGCTTACTCTGTGCAAAGCACTGTTCTAAGCGCTGGGGAGGTTACAAGGTGATCAGGTTGTCCCATGGGGGGGCTCACAGTCTTAATCTAAGTACTATGCGCTTAGTACAGTGCTCTGCACACAGTAAGCGTTCAATAAATACGATTGATTGATCGACTGATTGATGTATATATGTTTGTACATACTTATTACTCTTTATTTATTTATTTTACTTGTACATTCTATTTATTTTATTTTGTTAGTATGTTTGGTTTTGTTCTCCGTCTCCCCCTTTTAGACTGTGAGCCCACTGTTGGGTAGCGACTGTCTCTACGTGTTGCCAACTTGTACTTCCCAAGCGCTTAGTACAGCGCTCTGCACACAGTAAGCGCTCAATAAATGCGATTGATTGATCGATTGATTAATCCCCATTTTACGGATGAGGTAACTGAGGCGCAGGGAAGTTAAGTGACTTGCCCGAAGTCACACAGCTGACAAGCGGCGGAGCCGGGATACGAACCCGTGACCTCTGACTCCAAAGCCTGGGCTCTTTCCACCGAGCCACGCTGCTTACTATTATCGCTCTCTCTCAAACACACATCCACTCACACTCTCTCTCGCACGGACACACGGACGAAGCCCGTCCCTCCCGGTCCACCGACGGCTCAGGATTCCCCTTCTTTACCCATCGCATCAGTCTCCTGGGCCCCCGCTGCAGCCCCTCCACCAAGGCCACGGCCTCCTCTCCGCTCTCCGGCCTCCGCTCCCGCACCCGGGCCTGGATGTCCGTGGGCAGGACGGTGAGGAACTGCTCCAGGACCAACAGCTCCAGGATCTGCTCCTTCGTGCGCCGGTCCGGACGCAGCCACCGACGGCACAGCTCCCGGAGCCGGCCCAGGGCCTCCCGGGGCCCTCCCGCCTCCTGGTAGCGGAACTGCTTGAAGCCCTGGCAGGACAGCTCGCTGTCTGGAGGTTGCCCTCGCGGGCTGGACTCTGGCCCCCATGGTAAGTTCTCCTCCTCTTCCTCCTCCAGCTTCCTCACGGGGGGCCCACCCTGCTCCCGAGGAGCCGGAACCGGGGGGCCCAGGGCCGCGGGCATCATCTGGTCCCGGGGGCCACGGGGCTGCCGGACGCGAGGGTTTTTCTTCTCTTCTGTTTCGCCGGGCGCTAGCTAGGGACACGCTGGAGGAGGAAATGAGAGCGAGCTGAGGCGGAGATCAGGTGCCCAGGGACGTGACGGGCCGGGACGTCGGAGCCCGTGGCATTTCTGCCCGACGCAGGACCGATGGCCTCATTCATTCATTCAATCAGTCGTATTTATTGAGCGCTTACCGTGTGCAGAGCACTGTAATAATAATAATAATAATAATGGCATTTATTAAGCGCTTACTATGTGCAAAGCACTGTTGTAAGCGCTGGGGAGGACACAAGGTGATCAGGTTGTCCCACGGGGGGGCTCACAGTCTTCATCCCCATTTTACAGATGAGGTAACTGAGGCACATAGAATAATAAAAAATAATAATAATAATGTTGGTATTTGTTAAGCGCTTACTATGTGCAAAGCACTGTTCTAAGCGCTGGAGTAGGTACAAGGTAATCAGGTTGCCCCATGAGGGGTTCACAGTCTTCATCCCCATTTTACAGATGAGGGAACTGAGGCCCAGAGAAGTGAAGTGACTTGCCCAAAGTCACACAGCTGACAAGTGGCGGAGCCGGGATTTGAACCCACGACCTCTGACTCCAAAGCCCATGCTCTTTCCACTGAGCGCTGGAGTAGGTACAAGGTAATCAGGTTGCCCCACGAGGGGCTCACAGTCTTCATCCCCATTTTACAGATGAGGGAACTGAGGCCCAGAGAAGTGAAGTGCCTCGCCCAAAGTCACACAGCTGACAGTTGGCGGAGCCGGGCTCTGAACCCATGACCTCTGACTCCAAAGCAAAGACCTCTGACTCCCAATTTGTGCTCCAACTGTACTAAGCGCTTCGGAAGTACAAGTTGGCAACATATAAAGACGACACACCCGCGTCCTCCCAACATTCGCGCTTCCCGTTCTCCCACCCACACCCCAATTTGTGCTCCAACGCCAGTCACTTCCCCAGCCGAGACCCTTGTGCCGCTTGCGCTGTTCATTCATTCATTCAATCGTATTTATTGAGCGCTTACTGTGCGCAAAGCACCCGACTAAGCGCTTGGGAAGTACAAGTCGGCAACACAGAGAGACGGTCCCTACCCAACAACGGGCTCACAGTCTAGAAGGGGGAGACTGACAACAAAACAAAACATATTAACAAAATAAAATAAGTAGAATAAATATGTACAAGTAAAATAGAGTAATGAATCTGTACAAACATATATACATATATACAGGTGATGTGGGGAGGGGAAGGGGAGGATGGAGAGAGGAAGGAGGGGGCTCAGTCTGGGAAGGCCTCCTGGAGGAGGTTGGAGAAGGAGGTCTTCCTCTCATCACTTCCAGTGTGGTCCCGGATGGGAGCTCCGGAGGACATGGAAGTGATGAGAGGAAGACCTCCTTCTCCAACCTCCTCCAGGAGGCCTTCCCAGACTGAGCCCCCTCCTTCCTCTCTCCATCCTCCCCTTCCCCTCCCCACATCACCTGTATATATGTTTGTACAGATTCATTCCTCTATTTATTGATTTTACTTGTACATATTTATTCTATTTATTTTATTTTGTTAATATGTTCTGTTTTGTTGTCTGTCTCCCCCTTCCAGACTGTGAGCCCGCTGTTGGGTAGGGACCGAATCCCTATGTTGCCGACTTGCACTTCCCAAGCGCTTCGTCCAGTGCTCTGCACACAGGGAAGCGGCGTGGCTCAGTGGAAAGAGCCAGGGTTTTGGAGTCAGAGGTCGTGGGTTCAAATCCCGGCTCCGCCAAATGTCAGCTGTGTGACTTTGGGCAAGTCACTTCACTGGGCCTCAGTGACCTCATCTGTCAAATGGGGGTGAAGACTGGGAGCCCCCCGTGGGACAACCTGATCACCTTGTAACCTCCCCAGCGCTTAGAACAGTGCTTTGCACATAGTAAGTGCTTAACAAATGCCATCATTATTATTATTAGTAGTAGTAGTAAGCGCTCATTAAAGTGGGCTCTTTTAGACTGTGAGCCCACTGTTGGGTAGGGACTGTCTCTAGATGTTGCCAATTTGTACTTCCCAAGCGGTTAGTACAGTGCTCTGCACATAGTAAGCGCTCAATAAATACGATTGATGATGATGATGTTGGGTAGGGACTGTCTCTATATGTTGCCAACTTGTGCTTCCCAAGCGCTTAGTACAGTGCTCTGCACATAGTAAGCGCTCAATAAATACGATTGATGATGATGATGTTGGGTAGGGACTGTCTATGTTGCCAACTTGGACTTCCCAAGCGCTTAGTACAGTGCTCTGCACATAGTAAGCGCTCAATAAATACGATTGATGATGATGATGATGAAATAGGATTGGATGAATGAATGAGTGTCCCCCGGAGGGTCCCCATCGGCTCCCAGCGGGGACCACACTTCCCAGAAGCCTCCGGGCGCTCCGCGACCCGCAGTGGGCCGGGCCGCCGCGGGGGGGCGGAAGGGAGCGGGCCCGCGCGTTGCCATGGAAACCAGGGGAGGTGCGGCTGTCAAGGCGCGTTGCCGTGGAGACCGCCGCGAGCTCGCGCTTCCTCCTCCGGCGTCCGTTGGCGGCGCGCGGGGCGGCCTTGTTTGTCCCCCCGTCCCTTCTCCTTTCCGAAGTGACCGTTGCCCACCCTCTCCCGGACCCCCGGTCCTTACCCTTCCAGCTCGCCCCGGCCACTGACCTCTGCCCCTCCCCATCCCCCATCTCCCCCCAATTCACCTCTATCCCGATGCGGAGGCCGCTCCGTCCTCCTGAGCATGCGCAAACGTCCCCCTTCTCCCCGACTACACTTCCCAGAAGCCCCCGGGCCCTGCCGTTCTGTTCCCCTCCCATAAGAGCGAGGCGGTTTCCATGGAGACGGACCCCGGTTGCTCTGGAGACGAGGGGAGGGACTCTTATTGGAGGGCGCGCCTACTGAGTCGTTTGCGCATGCGCCTTGGGGGCAGAGGCTTGGGAAGAGGGCTCATCATCATCAATCGTATTTATTGAGCGCTTACTGTGTGCAGAGCACTGTACTAAGCGCTTGGGAAGTACAAATTGGCAACATCTAGAGACAGTCCCTACCCAACAGTGGGCTCGCAGTCTAAAAGGGGGAGGCAGGGAACAAAATCAATCAATATCAATCATATTTATTGAGCGCTTACTATGTGCAGAGCACTGTACTAAGCGCTTGGGAAGTCCAAATTGGCAACATCTAGAGACGTTCCCTACCCAACAGTGGGCTCACAGTCTAAAAGGGGGAGACAGAGAACAAAACCAAACATACTAACAAAATAAAATAAATAGAATAGATATGTACAAGTAAAATAAATAGAGTAATAAATATGTACAAACATATATACACATATACAGGTGCTGTGGGGAAGGGAAGGAGGTAAGATGGGGGGATGGAGAGGGGACAAGTCTCATTCAATCGTATTTATTGAGCGCTTACTATGATGATGATGATGGCATTTGTTAAGCGCTTACTATGTGCAAAGCACTGTTCTTAAGCGCCGGGGGGGAATACAAGGTGATCAGGTTGTCCCACGTGGGGCTCACAGTCTTCACCCCCATTTGACAGATGAGGTCACTGAGGCGCAGAGAAGTGAAGTGACTTGGACTCCTGGTTTTTGTTCCTTTTAATGGCATTTGTAATGATAATAATAGTGATGTAATGGCGTTTATTAATAACAATAGTAATGTAATGGCATTTATTATTATAATAATAATGTTGGTATTTGTTAAGCACTCACTATGGGCCAAGCACCGTTCTAAGCGCTAGGGTAGATACAAGGTAATCAGGTTGTCCCACGTGGGGCTCACAGCCTTCATCCCCGTTTTACAGATAATAATAATGGCATTTATTAATAATAATATGTTTTAATGGCATTTATAATAATAATAATAATGTTGGTATTTGTTAAGCGCTTACTATTTGCCAAGCACTGTTCTAAGCGCTAGGGTAGATACAAGGTAATCAGGTTGTCCCATGTGGGGCTCACTGTCTTCACCCCCATTTTACAGATAATAATAATGACATTTATTAATAATGCCTTTTAATAACATTTATAATAATAATAATAATAATAATAATAATGTTGGTATTTGTTAAGAGCTTGCTATGTGCCAAGCACTGTTCTAAGAGCTAGGGTAGATACAAGGTAATCAGGTTGTCCCACGTGGGGCTCACTGTCTTCATCCCCATTTTACAGATAATAATAATAATAATAATGACATTTATTATTAATAACAATATGTTTTAATGGCATTTATAATAATAATAATGTTGGTATTTGTTAAGCGCTTACTATGTGCCAAGCACTGTTCTAAGCGCTAGGGTAGATACAAGGTAATCAGGTTGTCCCACGTGGGGCTCACAGCCTTCATCCCCAGTTTACAGATAATAATAATGGCATTTATTAATAATAATAATATGTTTTAATGGCATTTATGATAATAATAATAATGTTGGTATTTGTTAAGCGCTTACTATGTGCCAAGCACTGTTCTAAGCGCTAGGGTAGATACAAGGTAATCAGGTTGTCCCACGTGGGGCTCACAGTCTTCATCCCCATTTTACAGATCATAATAATAATAATGGTGTTTATTAATAATAATAATATGTTTTTAATGGCATTTATAATAATAATAATGTTGGTATTTGTTAAGCACTTACTATGTGCCAAGCAGTGTTCTAAGCGCTAGGGTAGATATAAGTTGATCGGGGTTCACAGTCTTAATCTCGTCCCCCTCTCCATCCCCCTCATCTTACCTCCTTCCCTTCCCCACAGCACCTGTATATATGTATATATGTTTGTACATATTTATTACTCTATTTATTTATTTTACTTGTACATATCCATTCTATTTATTTTATTTTGTTAGTATGTTTGGTTTTGTTCTCTGTCTCCCCCTTTTAGACTGTGAGCCCACTGTTGGGTAGGGACCGTCTCTATATGTTGCCAATTTGTACTTCCCAAGCGCTTAGTACAGTGCTCTGCACACAGCAAGCGCTCAATAAATACGATTGATGATGATGATCATATACATATATGATATACATATCATATACGTCATCACCTGTATATATGTTTGTACATATTTGTTACTCTATTTATTTTACTTGTACATATCTATTCTATTTATTTTATTTTGTTAATATGTTTGGTTTTGTTCTCTGTCTCCCCCTTCTAGACTGTGAGCCCACTGTTGGGTAGGGACCGTCTCTATACGTTGCCAACTTGTACTTTCCAAGCGCTTAGTACAGTGCTCTGCACACAGTAAGCGCTCAATAAATACGATTGATTGATTGATCATCATCAGTGGTATTTATTGAGCACTTACTGCATGCACTAAGTACTTGGGGGATACAGTACAACACAGTCGGTAGACACTTTCTTTGTCCATGAGTTTATAGCCTGGGGGAGAGAGACGTTAATATAACTAATTCATAACTTATAGATAATAAGCGCTTAGTACAGCGCTTAGTACAGTGCTCTGCACATAGTAAGCGCTCAATAAATACGATTGATGATAATAATATGCTATTTGCTAAGTGCTCGCTATGAGCCAGGCACTGTACAAAGTGCTGGGGTGGATACAAGCAAATCAGGCTGGACAATTTTCCTGCCCTACGTGGGGCTCACGATCTGAATCCCCATTTTACAGATGAGGTAACTGAGGCTCAGACAAGTGCAGTGACTTGTCAAGGTCACGCAGCAGACAAGCGGCCGAGCCGGAATTAGAACCCATCACCTTCCGACTCCCTATCCACTGCACGGCCCCTCATTTTAATGTCCATCGTCCCTTCTACCCCCTGAGCAGAGAATGCGTCTACCAACTCTACTGTACTATTAATAATAATAATAATAATAATAATAATTATGGCATTTATGAAGTGCTCGCTATGAGCCAGGCACTGTACAAAGTGCTGGGGTGGATACAAGCAAATCAGGCTGGACAATTTTCCTGCCCTACGTGGGGCTCACGATCTGAATCTCCATTTTACAGATGAGGTAACTGAGGCTCAGACAAGTGCAGTGACTTGTCAAGGTCACGCAGCAGACAAGCGGCCGAGCCGGATTAGAACCCATCACCTTCCGACTCCCTATCCACTGCACCGCCCCTCATTTTAATGTCCATCGTCCCTTCTACCCCCTGAGCAGAGAATGCGTCTACCAACTCTACTGTACTATTAATAATAATAATAATAATAATAATAATAATGGCATTTATTAAGTGCTTTCTATGTGCAAAGCACTGTTCTAAGCGCTAGGGAGGTTACAAGGTGATCCGGTTGTTCCACGGGGGGCTCACAGTCTTCATCCCCATTTTGCAGATGAGGGAACTGAGGCCCAGAGAAGTGAAGTGACTTGCCCAAAGTCACACAGCTGACAGTTGGCGGAGCCGGGATTTGAACCCATGACCTCTGACTCCAAAGCCCAGGCTCTTTCCCCTGAGCCACGCTACTATTCTCTCCCAAGATCCTAGTACTGTCCTCCACCCACAGTAGGAGCTCAACAAATACCATCGATTGATCGAATCGCTTTTTCTTCAATCTTCTCCTCGCCACCCTATTCTATAATAATGATGGCATTTGTTAAGCGCTTACTACGTGCAAAGCACTGTTCTAAGCGCTGGGGGGGATACAGTGTGATCAAGTTGTCCCCCGTGGGGCTCACAGTCTTAATCCCCATTTTTCCAGATGAGGTAACTGAGGCTCAGAGAAGTTAAGTGACTTGCCCAAGGTCACACAGCAGACTTGTGGTGGAGCCGGGATTCGAACCCATGACCCCTGGACTCCAAAGCCCGTGCTCTTTCCACTGAGCCACACTGCTTCTCATGGGCCAATTTGTATATGTTGCCAATTTGTACTTCCCAAGCGCTTAGTACAGTGCTCTGCACATAGTAAGCGCTCAATAAATACGATTGATGATGATGATGGGCCAGACCTCACCGCAAACACGCAATGAGGACGGGAAGATGCTGGAAGAAGGGGAAAATAATGAGTCTAAAATTCTAGATGTGTGGGGAATAATAATAATAATAATAATAATAATGATGATGGCATTTGTTAAGCGCTTACTATGTGCAAAGCACTGTTCTAAGCGCTGGATGCACTGTTCTAAGAATGAGAGGAGCATATGAGCCGGGGGGGCGGGAAGAGGAAGGGAGAGATATTTATTTATTTTATTTGTACATATCTATTCTATTTATTTTATTTTGTTAGTATGTTTGGTTTTGTTCTCTGTCTCCCCCTTCTAGACTGTGAGCCCACTGTTGGGTAGGGACTGTCTCTAGATGTTGCCAATTTGTACTTCCCAAGCACTTAGTACAGTGCTCTGCACACAGTAAGCGCTCAATAAATACGATTGATGATGATGATGAGAGATGATCTTTCACCTGTCAATCCTTGGGATTAAGGTCTTGAAGTCTCCACAGTTTACCTGATCCCTGCTTGCATTTGGCCCTTGTTTTTCAATCGATTAATCCATGGCATTTAGTGAACGCTTACCATTTACAGAGATGTACTAAGCGCTGGAAAGAGTATAAATACGAATATGAAGATAGAATACGTCCAATCTGATTTTCCTACATTCACCCACGTGCTGGGGGTGAACAGTCAACTCTTTGACAGAGCCGTATTTATTATCTATTTATTTTATTTTGTTAGTATGTTTGGTTTTGTTCTCCGTCTCCCCCTTTTAGACTGTGAGCCCACTGCTGGGTAGGGACTGTCTCTATATGTTGCCAACTTGTACTTCCAAAGCGCTTAGTACAGTGCTCTGCACACAGTAAGCGCTCAATAAATACGATTGATGATGATGATGATGATGATTATCGCTACACTATCAGAATTCACCTTTCTGTTCCAAATATTAACCTCCGTGTTCCTAGGTACGCGGTGGTTCGATTCTCTGCACGGACTATTACGTACGTGCGGGCTCAGGATAATAATAATGATGGCATTTGTTAAGCGCTTACTATGTGCAAAGCACTGTTCTAAGCGCTGGGGGGGGAATACAATGTGATCAAGTTGTCCCACATAGGGCTCACAGTCTTAATCCCCATTTTTACAGATGAGGTAACTGAGGCTCAGAGAAGTTAAGTGACTTGCCCAAGGTCACACAGCAGAGTTGTGGTGGAGCTGGGATTCGAACCCACGACCTCTGACTCCAAAGCCCGGGCTCTTTCCACTGAGCCACGCTGCTTCTCAAGCAGGCGGGAGGACTTGGGTTCTAATCCTGCTTCTGCCACTTGTCTTATCACTTCGGGGTCTAGTTTAGTCTCTAGGCCTACGACTCCATCGGGGGCCTGGGCCCCGAGCTGCAGGAGATCCGGGAGCTCATTGAACTCCCCCTGCAGCAGCCACAACTGTTCCACCGCTTCGGTGGGTTCCCGCTACACCCCTCGAACCCGGCTCCCTCGGGTCGGGCGGGCGTCCTGGGTTCTAATCCCCGCTGCTGGGTGACCTTGTCCGCCTCACCTCACTTCTCTGAAGAGAAGCAGCGTGGCTCAGTGGGAAGAGCAGGGGCTTGGGGGTCAGAGGTCACGGGTTCAAATCCCCGCTCTGCCGATCGTGATCTCGGGCGAGTCACTTAGCTTCTCTGGGCCTCGGTTCCCTCATCTGTAAAATGGGGCTGAAGACTGTGAGCCCCATGTGGGACAACCTGATCACCTCGTATCCTCCCCTGCGCTCAGAACAGTGCTTTGCTCATAGTAAGCGCTTAACAAATGCCATCATTCTTCTTCTTCTTCTCTGGGCCTTGGTTACCTCATCTGTCTAATGGGGGTTAAGCCTGCAAGCCCCTCGTGGGACTGTGGGACTTTTAGACCGTGAGCCCACTGTTGGGTAGGGACTGTCTCTATATGTTGCCAATTTGGACTTCCCTAGCGCTTAGTACAGTGCTCTGCACACAGTAAGCGCTCGATAAATACGATTGATGATGACGATAGATGGTCGAGTCGCTAGTCAGTCAATAGAAACCAATATGAAGTCGCTGGAGAAATACAACCGACTACGCACACGGTTGACCGGACCGGTCAAGGCGAAGCCCCCCTCGTTTTCCCCAAACTTCCCTCCCTGCGGCTTTTTTCCACTCTCCGCCTCTTCGAAACCCCTCCCGGAGTTTGGCAGCAGCGGAGGCCCACCCCCATTTCCCTGAAGCGGGTCCCCACGTTTTCCGCGTCTTAATTGTCGTCACCAACGTCTACGGAGCGCTCACCCTGTGCGGAGCGCTGTACCGAGCGCTTGGGAGGGCACGATGGACCGTCCCGGCGTCCCGGTTTCGCCTCCTCCCCCCAAGACTCGGCTCTTCCCGCCCACGTCATCCAACCTCTTCCCGAGGCCAGGACCCCCTCTGCGCGGATCCGTTCCCGAAACCCTTCCCAGACTGAGCCCTTCCTTCCTCTCCCCCTCGTCCCCCTCTCCATCCCATCTTACCTCCTTCCCTTCCCCACAGCACCTGTATATATGTATATATGGTTGTACATATTTATTACTCTATTTTACTTGTACATATCTATCCTATTTATTTTATTTTGTTGGTATGTTTGGTTTTGTTCTCTGTCTCCCCCTTTTAGACTGTGAGCCCACTGTTGGGTAGGGACCGTCTCTGTGTGTTGCCAATTTGTACTTCCCAAGTGCTTAGTCCAGTGCTCTGCACATAGTAAGCGCTCAATAAATACGATTGATGATGAAGTCGTCCAGGGATCGGGGCAGGGAAAACAAAGGCGGGAAACATCTTTCCAAGTCGATCCGAGGGGGTTTAATAAAACGATCGGATCGCGATGCTACTCAGTTCACCTGTAAGCCGGGGAAGGCCAGGACCCCCTCCGCGCGGATCCGTCCCCCGGCCCAAGTTGTCCTGGGATCGGGGTGCGGAAAACAAAGGCGGGAAACATCTTTCCAAGTCGATCCGAGGGGGTTTAATAAAACGATCGGATCGCGAGGCTACTCAGTTCACCTGTAAGCCGGGGAAGGCCAGGACCCCCTCCGCGCGGATCCGTCCCCCGGCCCAAGTTGTCCCGGGATCGGGGTGCGGAAAACAAAGGCGGGAAACATTTTTCCAAGTCGATCCGAGGGGGTTTAATAAAACGATCGGATCGCGATGCTACTCAGTTCATCTGTACGCCGGGGAAGGCCAGGACCCCCTCCGCGCGGATCCGTCCCCCGGCCCAAGTTGTCCCGGGATCAGGGTGCGGAAAACAAAGGCGGGAAACATCTTCCCAAGTCGATCCGAGGGGGTTTAATAAAACGATCGGATCGCGATGCTACTCAGTTCATCTGTACGCCGGGGAAGGCCAGGACCCCCTCCGCGCGGATCCGTCCCCCGACCCAAGGTGTCCTGGGATCGGGGTGCGGAAAACAAAGGCGGGAAACATCTTTCCAAGTCGATCCGAGGGGGTTTAATAAAACGATCGGATCGCGATGCTACTCAGTTCACCTGTAAGCCGGGGAAGGCCAGGACCCCCTCCGCGCGGATCCGTTCCCCAAACCCAAGTTGTCCCTGGATCGGGGTGGGGAAAACAAAGGCGGGAAACATCTTTCCAAGTCGATCCGAGGGGGTTTAATAAAACCATCGGATCGCGATGCTACTCAGTTCATCTGTACGCCGGTGAAGGCCAGGACCCCCTCCACGTGGATCCGTCCCCCGGCCCAAGTTGTCCTGGGATCGGGATGCGGAAAACAAAGGCGGGAAACATCTTTCCAAGTCGATCCGAGGGGGTTTAATAAAACGATCGGATCGCGATGCTACTCAGTTCAGGCCAGGACCCCCTCCGCGCGGATCCGTCCCCCGACCCAAGTTGTCCCGGGATCGGGGTGCGGAAAACAAAGGCGGGAAACATCTTTCCGGGCCGATCCGGGGGGCTTTAATAAAACGATCAGAGACGGTGATGATATTTAGTTCGTCTGGAAGCCGGTGGTGGGGGGGAACGGTCTCGTCCCAACGGCCGACCGCGGATGGGGAGCAGCTCCCGTGCGTGGAGAGGTGGGACTCGGCCCACCCGGCCATGCCGACTCTCCCGTCCCGTCCCGGCCGGGCTCACTGGGCCCGCTTGCAGGCCCTGTTCCTCGTGTGCACCTTCTGGTTGGAGCTGCGGCTGAAGGCCTTCCCGCAGACGGGGCACTCGTAGGGCTTCTCCCCGGTGTGGGTCCGCCGGTGGGAGCAGAGCACGGAGCGGTCGCCGAAGCTCTTGCCGCAGTCCCCGCAGCGGTAGGGCTTCTCCCCGGTGTGGGTGCGCAGGTGCCGGTAGAAGTTGGAGCTCATGCTGAAGGCCTTCCCGCAGCCGGGGCACTGGTAGGGCTTCTCCCCGGTGTGGGTCCGCCGGTGGTAGCGCAGGGCCGAGCGGTCGTTGAAGCCCCGGCCGCAGTCCCCGCAGCGGTAGGGCTTCTCCTGCAGGTGCGTCCGCTCGTGGTAGCGGAGGACCGAGCGGTCGCCGTAGCCCTTCCCGCAGCCGGCGCACTTGTAGGGCTTCTCCCCGGTGTGGATGCGCAGGTGGACGGTGACGCTCGAGCTGTAGCCGAAGCCCTTCCCGCAGACGGGGCACTCGTACGGCCGCTCCCCCGCGGGCGCCCGCCGCGGGCCGAGGACGGGGGGCTTCCAGCCGCAGGCGGGGCGCCCGGAGGGCCTCTCGCCGGAGTGGCACCGCCGGTGGCGGGCCAGCTTGGACTTCTGGGCGAAGCTCTCCCCGCAGTCGAGGCACCGGTGGGATCCCGGGGGGTCTCCCGCCCGGGGAGGGGGCTCCTCCCGCCGGGGGGCCGCCGGCGGGGGACTCGGGCTCCTCTCGACGGGACTCCCGCGTCGGTCCCGGTAGGCGACGCGCCCCGGGACGGAGGGGGAGCGGTCCCCCGGGGTCCCCCGGGACGGCGTCCCTCTGGAGGCCTCGCCGCCTTCTTCCGGGAGACTCTCGTCGCCGTCGTTTCTCTCCGCCCCTGGAGGAACACAGAGAAAACCCAGTGACTCCGCCGCGACGTCCGACGAGAGAGCGAGCGCGTCGAGCGGAAAGCCGGGAGACCCGGGTTCGAGTCCCGGCGGGCGACCCGGGGAGAGTCGCTCGACTTCCCCGTCCCCCCGGTCGGCGGCGTTTACTGAGCCGGAGAGCGGGCCTATCCGGTGGGAGCCGGGGGACCCGGGTTCGAGAACCCGTGGGTGACCCGCGGGGAGTCATACCCCCGACTGACGGTACCGACTGAGCGCTCACTGTGGGCAGAGCGCTCCGTGGAGAGCTTGGGAGAGGACAATACGACAGAGCTGGCAGACACATTCCCTGTCCACGAGGAGCTGACGGTCTAGAGAGGGTTTCCTCGTCTGTACAATGGAGAGAAGATACTCTCCCAGGGGCTTTGCACGGTGTTCTGCACACAGAAAGCGCTTCATAAATACCACTGATCCGTTGACCGATTACTACAGAGAAACGGCACCGACGTCAACAATCAATCAATCGTATTTATTGAGCGCTTCCTGTGTGCAGAGCACTGGACTAAGTACAAGCTGGCAACATATAGAGACGGTCCCTACCCAACAGTGGGCTCACAGTCTAGAAGGGGGAGACAGAGAACAAAACCAAACATACTAACAAAATAAAATAGAATAGATAGGTACAGGTAAAATAAATAAATAGAGTAATAAATATGTACAAACAACCGTCAAACACCGCAACCATTATTATTAGCACCGTATTTCCTTGAGAAGGTTTGGCCCAGTGGAAAGAGAGCACTGGGAGTGGGGAGACCTGGGTTCTAATTCTAGCTACTCCAACTCCCTTCCTCCCTTCAAAGCCCTGCCGAGAGCTCACCTCCTCCAGGAGGCCTTCCCACACTGAGCCCCTTTCTCCTCTCCTCCTCCCCATCCCCCCTGCCCTACCTCCTTCCCCTCCCCACAGCACTTGTATACATATTTGTACAGATTTATCACCCTATTTTACTTGTTCATACTTATATTTATTTTGTTAATGACGTGCACATAGCTATAATTCTGTTTGTTCTGACGATTTTGACACCCGTCTAGGTGTTTTGTTTTGTTGCCTGTCTCCCCCTTCTAGACTGTGAGCCCGCTGTTGGGGAGGGACCGTCTCTATATGTTGCCGACTTGGACTTCCCAGGCGCTTAGTACAGTGCTCTGCACACAGTAAGCGCTCAATAAATACGAATGAGTGAATGACTGAACTGCCTGCTGTGGGACCCTGTGCCTCAGTTGCCTCCCTTGTAAAACGGGGATTAAATATCTGCTCTCCCATCCAATCAGGCTGTGAACCCCATATGAGACGGGGATTGGGTCTGATCTGATCTTCTTACATCCACCCCGGCGCTCAGCACAGAGTAGGCCCCGAACACCGCACTAATTCTTATTCCTCCTACTCCATTTTCACAGTCATTGATGAAAACGCGATGAGCTCAGCCGTCTCAAGACGCGGACTGTCACAGCACGTCTACG
The DNA here is from genome assembly GCF_015852505.1 of Tachyglossus aculeatus. NCBI lineage: Eukaryota > Metazoa > Chordata > Mammalia > Monotremata > Tachyglossidae > Tachyglossus > Tachyglossus aculeatus. Next base: position 52,167,613 of record NC_052075.1, on the reverse strand, counting down.
ACAGAACGCCGTCTGGGAATCCGGGATTATTCTCCTGACCAACTGGAGAAGCCGAACGGCCTGGCGGACGGAGCCCGGAACCGGGAATCAGAAGGACCCGGCTCCCAATCCTGGCTCTGCCGCTTGTTGACCGTGTGATCTCGGGTAAGTCACTTCACTTCTCCGGGCCTCGGTTACCTCATCTGGAAAACGGGGACGGAAACCGTGAGGCCGGGTGTTGAGGCCGCGTTCTCAGCACTGGGGTGGATACGAGCCAGTCACGTTGGACACAGTCCCTGTCCCACCTGGGGCTCACAGTCTTAATCCCCGTTTTCCAGATGAGGTGTCTCTGTATATTGCCAACTTGTACTTCCCAAGCGCTTAGTACAGTGCTCTGCACACAGTAAGCGCTCAATAAATCCAATTGATGATGGTGATGATGAGGTAACGGGGAAGTGAAGTGACTTGTCCAAGGTCACACAGCAGACAGGTGGCAGAGCGGGGATTAGAACCCAGGTCTTTCTGATTCCCGGGCTCCGTCCGCTCGGCCGCGCTGCTTACCCCGGGGCCGGTCCAAGGCTCCGACTCCCACCTCCCCCAACCGTTATTCGGCCCGGGGGCAGGCGTACGGGGGGACCAGGTGGAGAGAGATGCAGGGACTCGTGACCAAGGGGACTAGAGGGTCGTTTGCTGGGACAGGCAGCCGGGGGGTGCGGTGCGGGGAAAGGGGGGCGGGTCTCTGGGCCCCACCGGCCACTCACCCCTTTTGGCAACTGTCTGCGGGCTGGGCCGGCCGCGAAGAGCTGCGGGGCGGGGAGGTTTTACAGCCCAGGAGGACGGGGTCACTTCCAGCCGAGGAGGCTCCTTCCTGGCTCCGAGCCACCTGAGGATACATTCAGGAACCCCCCGCGCGCCGCTCTGCTCAGGGTCGCCGCGGGCCCGGGGTCCGCTGGAGCTGCATCCGCGGCTGGCTCGGACACAGGGGCCGCCCTGGGCCGAAGTGGCCGGCTCGGAGCCGGGCCCGGCCCGCGTCTCGCCTGCCTCGGGCCGCCCGGCCCCCCGGCTGGACCGTCGGCTCTGCTGACGCTAGCCTTCTCGCTGTGCCTCCATCTCGACTCTTGGGCCACCGACCTCTCTCCCGCGTCCTGTCCCTGGCCTGGAATGCCCTCCCTCCTCACATCCGACAGACGATCACTCTCCCCCGCTTCAAAGCCTTACTGAAGGCCCACCTCCTCCAAGAGGCCTTCCCTGCCTAAGCCTTCCTTTCCTCTTCTCCCGCTCCCTTCTGCGTCACCCTGACTCGCTCCCTTTCTTCAGGCCTTCCCAGACTGAGCCCCTTCCTTCCTCTCCCGCTCGTCCCCCTCTCCATCCCCCCCCATCTTACCTCCTTCCCTTCCCCACAGCACCTGTATATATGTATATATGTTTGTACATATTTTTTACTCTATTTTATTTGTACATATCTATTCTATTTTATTTTGTTAGTATGTTTGGTTTTGTTCTCTGTCTCCCCCTTTTAGACTGTGAGCCCACTGTTGGGTAGGGACTGTCTCTATATGTTGCCAATTTGTACTTCCCAAGCGCTTAGTCCAGTGCTCTGCACATAGAAAGCGCTCAATAAATACGATTGATTGATTGATTGATTGATCCCCTCTCCCAGCCCCACAGCATTCATGTCCACAGCCGTCATTTCTTTCTTTCTATTAGCACCTGTCTCCCCCACTAGACTGGAAGCTCTCTGTGGGCAGGGAATGCGTCTGTTTATTGTTCTACTGTCCTCTCCCAAGCGCTTAGTACAGCGCTCTGCACACAGTAAGAGCTCAATAAACACGACTGAGTGAATGAACGAATGAGGGGCAGCGGATAAGTCTGCTGACTCGACTGTTACTCGCCGGGTCAGGGCTCTGCACATAGTAGTTCGATCGATACTACCGGTCGGTCGATCGATCGATCGCAGCGGGTGAGGGAGCCGCTCTCTGACCCCCCTGGGGGGCCAGTAAGGACTGATGGGGGCCCGGGCATGGAGAGGACGGGGGGCACAGGGGAGAAGGGGGAATCGGGGGCAGCAAGCAGGGTCGGGAAGCGGGAGGTCCGGAGGGTTTCCTCATTTCCACCTACTCACCCGTGCCGGCGCCCCTCGGGCCCGCTCGCTCTTCGGGCTCGTGAAGATCGGGACCCCACGGCTCATCTCCTGGGCCCGTCGCGACCGTCGGCTCTGGTTTGGGAACTGGGGAAGGACAGAGGGAAAATGGAAGTCAGTCAGTCAATCGTATTTACTGAGCACTTACTGGGTGCAGAGGACCGTACTACGCGCCTGGGAGAGGACACTATAACAACAGACGCGTTCCCCGCCCGCAGCGAGCCTACGGTCTAGAGGGAGAGACGGACGGTAACAGAAAAAAGTTGAATCACAGATAGGGACGTAAGTGTCGTGGGGCGGGGAGGGGGAGATGAATAAAGGGAGCAAGTCAGGGCGAGGCACGTACTGGTGTAACGGGAATAATAATACCGCTACTACTAGTAATAACAGTGATAACAATAATAGGGGTATTTGTTAAGCGCTTACTATGTGTCAAGCGCTATTTGAAGAGCTGGGGAAGGTCTGAGATCATCAGGGTGGACACAGTCCCTGGGCCACATGAGGTGCACAATCGGAGTAGGAAGGAGAACGGATACTGCATCCCCATTTTATGGATGAGGAAACTGAGGGGCAGAGAAAAGGGAAGGGAGGGAGGGAGGGAGGGAAGAAGGAAGGAAGGAAGGGAGGGAGGGAGGGAGGGGCCTGGTTGCTCTCCAATCAATCAATCAATCAATCGTATTTACTGAGTGCTTACTATGTGCAGAGCACTGTACTAAGCGCTTGGGAAGTACAAATTGGCAACACATAGAGACGGTCCCTATCCAACAGTGGGCTCACAGTCTAAAAGGGGGAGACAGAGAACGAAACCAAACATACCAACAAAATAAAATAAATAGGATAGAAACGTACAAGTAAAATAAATAAATAAATAAATAAATGGAGTAATAAATATGTGCAACCATATATACGTATATCCAGGTGCTGTGGGGAAGGGAAGGAGGTAAGATGGGGGGATGGAGAGGGGGACGAGGGGGAGAGGAAGGAAGGGGCTCAGCCTGGGAGCTCAGTCTCAGCTCAGTCTCCACAGTGGCCGCCTGCCCGGTCCCTGGCCTCACAAAGATGGGACGCCGAGAGGTCGCCCGGGACCGATGGCCAAACGTTCCTCGGTCACACCGACGCTCCACCACTTCTCCCAAAGCCTATTCCGGTGCTCTATCCCCTTCATTCGTTCAATCGTATTTATTGAGCGCTTACTGTGTGCAGAGCGCTGTACTAAGTGCTTGGGAAGTACAAGGTGGCAACATATAGAGACGGTCCCTATCCAACCTACCCAACAGTGGGCTCACAGTCTAGAAGGGGGAGACAGAGAACAAAACAAAACATATTAACAAAGTAAAATAGAATAAATATGTACAAGTAAAATAGAGTAATAAATATGTAATAGAGCAATAAATATGTAATAGAGTAATAAATATGTAATAGAGTAATAAATATGTAATAAATAAATCCCCTGGATTGTCACGGTCGAGAAGCAGCGTGGCTCAGTGGAAAGAGCCCGGGCTTTGGAGTCAGAGGTCACGGGTTCAAATCCAGGCTCCGCCAACTGTCAGCTGGGTGACTTTGGGCAAGTCACTTCACTTCTCTGGGCCTCAGTTCCCTCATCTGGAAAATGGGGATGAAAACCGTGAGCCCCCCATGGGACAATCAGATCACCTTGTAACCTCCCCACTGCTTAGAACAGTGCTTTGCACGTAGTAAGCGCTTAACAAATACCATCATTATTATTATTATTGCCCCGTCTGACAGAACTCACTCTCGCTGTAACTACAGCCTGTTTCTTCATTTGGTCCTTCTCACTGAAAACCCTTCAATCATTCAGTCATATTTATTGCGTGCTTACTGTGTGCATAGCACTGTACTAAGCACTTGGGAGAGTACAATATAACAATAAGCAGGCACATCTTCTGTCCACAACAGGCTTATCTTCACACAGTTGAGGACAGTTTGGGAATCACCAATCAGTCCAAAGTTACGCCACTGACAGACCTATTTTCCACCCCTTAAAAACGATGATGATGAAGATGGTATTTGTTAAGCGCTTACTATGTGCCAAGCACTGTTCTAAGCGCTGGGGTAGATACAAGGTCATCAGGTTGTCCCACGTGGGGCTCACAGTCTTCATCCCCATTTGGCAGATGAGGGAACTGAGACCCAGAGAAGTGAAGTGACTTGCCCAAGGTCAAACAGTCGACACGTGGCGGAGCCGGGATTAGAACCCATGACCTCTGACTCCCAAGCCCGGGCTCTTTCCACTAAGCCATGCTGCTTCCCTTTTTTTCACTGCTTCATTTTTGTACCTCTTCTTCCGGCCTCCTTTATCTTTTTTATGGTATCTGTTAAGTGCGTACTATGCATCAGGCACTGTACTAACCACTCGGATAGCTACAAGCTAATTACGGTGGACACAGTCCCTGCCCCACGTGGGGCTCACAGTCTTAACCCCCATTTTACAGATGAGGGCACTGAGGCACAGAGAAGTGAGGTGACTTGCCCAAGGTCACACGGCAGACAACGTGGCAGAGCTGGGATTGGAGCCCATGACCTTCCGACTCTCAGGCCCAGGCTCCATCCGCCGATTTTTTAATAACAACAGTAATATTTAGTCGGTGATCGCATGCCAATCAAATGATCACCGATGAAACATTATTATTGTTATTAAAAAATTAGCAGATGTATTTACTGAGCACTTACTCTGTGCAGAACACTGAACTAAGCACTGAGCTTAGTTACTTAGGTAACTAAGTCTACCTAACAGAGTAATCAATCCATCGTATTTATTGAGCGCTTACTGTGTGCAGAGCACTGTACTAAGCAGCTTGGCTCAGTGGAAAGAGCCCGGGCTTTGGAGTCAGAGGTCATGGGTTCAAATCCCGGCTCCGCCAATTGTCAGCTGTGTGACTCTGGGCAAGTCACTTCACTTCTTCCCTCATCTGGAAAATGGGGACGAAGACTGTGAGCCCCATGTGGGACAACCTTGTATCCCCCCCAGCGCTTAGAACAGTGCTTTGCACATAGTAAGCGCTTAACAAATGCCATCATTATTATTATTACTAAGCGCTTGAGTAGGTAGACACTTTCCCAGCCCACGAGGAGCTTTGTGTTAGGTGCTGGGTGGATACAAGATCATCAAAACAGCCGTAGCCTCTGTCCCTCAGGGGGTTCACGATTTCAGAGAAGCCGCGCGGCCTAGCCTAAAGAGTCCGGGTCTGAGAGCCAATCAGTTGACTGTACTTATTGAACGCTTACTGTCTGCAGAGCACTGTACTCGTCCCCCTCTCCATCCCCCGCATCTTACCTCCTTCCCTTCCCCACAGCACCTGTATATATGTTTGTACATATTGATTACTCTATTTCTTTATTTATTTTACTTGTACATATCTATTCTATTTATTTTATTTCGTTAGTGTGTTTGGTTTTGTTCTCTGTCTCCCCCTTTTAGACTGTGAGCCCGCTGTTGGGTAGGGACCGTCTCTATATGTTGCCAACTTGTACTTCCCAAGCGCTTAGTCCAGTGCTCTGCACACAGTAAGCGCTCAATCAATCAATCAATTGTATTTATTGAGCGCTTACTGTGTGCAGAGCACTGGACTAAGCGCTTGGGAAGTACAAGCTGGCAACATATAGAGGCAGTCCCTACCCAACAGTGGGCTCACAGTCTAGAAGGGGGAGACAGAGAACAAAAATACGATTGATTGACTGTACTAAGTGCTTGGGAGAATACGACAGACCCATCCCCTGCCCACAACGAGCTTACAGTCAAGAGGGACTCGACATGACGAGCTCAGAGGAACAGAGAGGGTGGGTCGCGGAGATCCGTGCACACAGTAAGCGCTCGATCAGTAGGACCAGCTGACTGCTGCTTCCACTGCCCCTCGCTTTATAATAATAATAATAATAATGGCATTTATTAAGCGCTTACTATGTGCAAAGCACTGTTCTAAGCGCTTTAATCCTCTCCTCCTCTTCTGGGGCAGGGGGCTCGTTCTCTGCCTCCCGCCTCGTTCAGCCTCTGGACTTCATTCATTCAATTGTATTTATTGAGCGCTTACTGTGGGCAGAGCACTGTACTAAGCGCTTGGGAAGTACAAGTTGGCAACATACAGGGACTTCAGGGCGAGGATTCTCCCGGTCCCCCTGTAAGCCTCGGGGCATCGGGCCGGGACATCCTCCAGGCTCCTCCTGGCCGACTGTCTGCAAATGACGTCCTCACCTAGCGCGGCTGCGGTCCCGGCGGCGTTCTCCCACACGACGTTCCCGAAGAGCGTGCTGGGAGCGGGGTCCAGCTGCTCCCACTGCTTCTGGGAGGGAGGACACAGTTCATTCACTCATTCATTCAATCGTATTTACTGAGCGCTTACTGTGTGCAGAGCACTGGACTAAGCGCTTGGGAAGTCCAAGCTGGCAACATAGAGAGACGGTCCCTACCCAACAGCGGGCTCACAGTCTGGAAGGGGGAGGCAGGCAACAAGACCAAACATATGAACAAAATAAAATAAATAGAATAAATATGTACAAATAAAATAGAGTAATAAATACGTACAAACATATATACATATATACAGGTGGTGGGGGGAGGGGAAGGAGGTAAGGCGGGGGGGATGGGGAGAGGAAGGAGGGGGCTGAGTCTGGGAAGGCCTCCAAATGTGGGCAGGGCACTGTACTAAGCGCTTCCACAAGCCACGGCCACCGCTCACCCCGCTGACTTTTAGACTGTGAGCCCACTGTTGGGTAGGGACTGTCTCTATATGTTGCCAATTTGTACTACCCAAGCGCTGAGTCCAGTGCTCTGCACATAGTAAGCGCTCAATAAATACGATTGATGATGATGACTTATTGAGCGCTTACTGTGCGCAGAGCACTGTACTAAGCGCTTGGGAAGTACATGTTGGCAACACGTAGACGGCCCCTACCCAACAATGGGCTCACAGTCTAAAAGGGGGAGGCAGACAACGAAACAAAACACGCGGGCAGGTGTCAAATAAATAATAATAATAAATAATGTTGGCATTTGTTAAGCGCTTACTATGTGCAAAGCACTGTTCTAAGCGCTGGAGGGGGATACAAAGTGATCAGGTTGTCCCATGTGGGGTTCACAGTCTTAATCCCCCTTTTACAGATGAGGTAACTGAGGCTCAGAGAAGTTAAGTGACTTGCCCAAGGTCACACAGCAGACATGTGGCGGAGTCGGGATTCAAACCCATGACCTCTGACTCCAAAGCCCGTGCTCTTTCCACTGAGCCACGCTGCTTCTCGTGACTTCTCGTCAAGTCGTCGGAACACCTAAATGCACATCACTGACAAAATAAATAGAATAGTAAATATGTACAAGTAAAATAGAGTAATAAATCTGTACAAACATATATACAGGTGCTGTGGGGAGGGGAAGGAGGTAGGGTGGGGGGGTGGGGAAGAGGAGAGGAAAAAGGGGGCTCAGTCTGGGGATGTGTGGAGGGACGGCATTCCAGGTGAGGGGAAGGACGTGGGCCCGGGATCGGCGGTGGGACAGGTGAGAACGAGGAACGGTGAGGAGGTTAGCGGCGGCAGAGGAGCGGAGGGTGCGGGCTGGGCTGGAGAAGGAGAGAAGGGAGGTGAGGGAGGAGGGGGCGAGGTGATGGACAGCCTTGAAGCTGAGAGTGAGGAGTAAGTTGCCTTCTGAAAGCTCCCTTGTCCCCTTCGGCCTAGCTCCCTCCCGCCCACGACACTGGAAGCGCTTTTGGCGACCTCCCATCCTAGCCCGGGAGGCTGGCTCCCCAAAGCCTCCACTGCCTTCAGGCTGTCGAGGGGATAATAATATAATTATGGTACTTGTAAAGCACTTGCTATACGCCGGGCACTGTACTAAGCGCGGAGGTGGATACAAGCAAATTGGGTTGGACGCAGTGCCCCTGTCCCACGCGGGGCTCGCGTCTCAATCCCCGTTTGACAGATGAGGTAACTGAGGCCCAGAGAAGTGACGTGACTCGCTCAAGGTTATATAGCGGACACGTGGCGGAGCCGGCATTCGAACCCAGGACCTTTGGACTCTCAGGCCCAGGCTCTATCTCCTACTCCATGCTGCTTCTCACGTCCGCGAAAGGAAAAAACAGCCAAAGGGGGAGTTCCGGGGGGAGGTCAGGGCAGCACAGCCCCTTTCCTTGACTGCTCTTGATCTTTTTCATTTTTTTTTATTGATCTTTTTCGAGGTATTTGGTATATTTGGTATATGCCAAGTACTGTACTAAACGCTGGAGTCGATGCAAGCTAAGGTGCTTTATCTACTAGGCCACGGTGCTTTCCTTGTCCAAGATCACACGGTAAACCGGGGGCCAAGCTGAGATTAAAACTCGAGACTCCTATTGGACTCAGATTCCCACTGGGGGTGTCCACTGGGAATCCCGCTGTATCCCATCTGGCCCACAGACTCAATCCTTCGGTCTCTTCCCCTCAACGTCAACTCAATTTGCTTGACCGATGCTCTTCTTGTTAAGGCCTGACAGGGTACAGGGAGTGAAGGTTGCCGGGAATAACTAGCAGGAGGTCAGCTCCCCGTTCCCGGGGCTTCCTTCTTGGGACCCCCTGAAAGCTGGAGGTTTGGGGGGACGGAGAGAGGAGGGTGACACTCCTTTATCCCACCTGAATCTCCAGGGAGACGGAAGGCACTGCGGCTCACCTGAGTCCCAACTGGGAGAAGCGAATAAGCCGCCTCCTGATCTCCGGTGCTTCCCTCTTCGGGCAAGGCTGGAAGTTGAGGCGCGGGAAGAGCTGGAGACAGAGGCGAGAGGTGGTCGGCGAGGAATCTGGCCCCCCGGGATCCCCTTCCCATCACAGCTGGCCCCCAGCCCCGGGCGAGCTGGGCGGAAAACCCACCCCCAACCTAAATGGTGGTATCTGTTAAGCGCTTACTATGCGCAAAGCACTGTTCTAAGCGCTGGGGGGGCTACAAGGTGATCAGGTTGTCCCACTTGGGGCTCACAGTCTTAATCCCCATTTTACAGATGAGGCAACCGAGGCACGGAGAAGTGGCTTGCCCCAGGTCACACAGCTGACAAGCAGGGATTCAAACCCACGACCTCTGGCTCCCAAGCCCTCGCTCTTTCCACTGAGCCACGCTCCTACCTGATTTATTTCTATTAATGTCGGCCTCCCCGCTAAGACTGGAAGCTCCTTGAGGGTAGGGGACGTGTCTACCAACTCTGCGGTACTGTCCTCTCCCAAGGGCTTAGCACAGCGCTCTGCACGCAAGCACGTGCTCGATAAATACCGCTGACCGACCGATCCCCTCTCGATCCCCTTCTAGACTGGGAGCCCACTGTTGGGTAGGGACTGTCTATATGTTGCCAGCTTGTACTTCCCAAGCGCTTAGTACAGTGCTCTGCACACAGTAAGCGCTCAATAAATACGATTGATTGATTGATCCCCTCTCCGGCGACCCTGGTGACCCATCGCAGCCATCCCCCCACACTCAAATTCCACCTTTCCGCCTTCCACTACCTCCGGGACCAGTTCCATCCCCGGATGCCAGGGAGTTTAGCGCTTCGGCGGCAAGGAAGGTGTCTGTTTCTTGTTCTGTTGTCCTCTCCCAGGCACTTAGGACAGTGCTCTGCATCATCAATCGTATTTACTGAGCGCTTACTATGTGCACGAGCACCGTACTAAGCGTTTGGGAAGTACAAATTGGCAACATCTAGAGACAGTCCCTACCCAACAGTGGGCTCACAGTCTAAAAGGGGGAGGCAGAGAACAAAACCAAACATACTAACAAGATAAAATAAATAGAATAGATATGTACAAATAAATAAATAAATAAATAAATAAATAAATACAGTAATAAATATGTACAAACATATATACATATATACAGGTGCTGTGGGGAAGGGAAGGAGGTAAGATGGGGGGGATGGAGAGGGGGACGAGGGGGAGAGGAAGGAAGGGGCTCAGTCTGGGAAGGCCTCCTGGAGGAGGTGAGCTCTCAGCAGGGCCTTGAAGGGAGGAAGAGAGCTAGCTTGGCGGATGGGCAGAGGGAGGGCATTCCAGGCCCGGGGGATGACGTGGGCCGGGCTTACTCTGCACACAGAAGCGCTCTGTAAATACGATTGAACCTAAAGCTGAATCCAACACCCGTCCCGGAGCTCCCCTCTCCCCTCCCCACGACTCTCCCGCCCGGCCCCCTCCCCGCAAATTCATTTCTGCCGCTTACCGCTCTCCCGCAGGATGTCAGGCTCCTCCTCTTTTACGCTGTGACTCAGTGGGTCCTGGGGACCCGGGGGTGGGCTCGGGGGGCCCCGCTCCGGCGACGGGCCTTCGGGCTGAGGATCCACCGGGCCCAGGGGGAAACTGGACGAATCCATCGTCTCCAGGAGAACCTCTCGGCCCTGCATCTGAACTGTGACCTGCGGAATATATGTCTGTACAGATTACTCTATAATTATCTATCTAATTTAATCTGGAGAAGCAGCGTGGCTCAGTGGAAAGAGCCTGGGCTTTGGAGTCAGAGGTCATGGGCTCAAATCCCTGCTCCGCCACTTCATCATCAATCGTATTTATTGAGCGCTTACTGTGTGCAGGGCACTGTACTAAGCGCTTGGGAAGTACAAGTTGGCAACATATAGAGACAGTCCCTACCCAACAGTGGGCTCACAGTCTAAAACAGTGGGCTCACAGTCTAAAGCCACTTGTCAGCTGTGTGACTTTGGGCATGTCACTTAACTTCTCTGGGCTTCAGTTCCCTCATCTGTAAAATGGGGATGAAGACTGTGGGCCCCCCGTAAGACAACCTGATCACCTGGTAACCTCCCCAGCGCTTAGAACAGTGCTTTGCACATAGTAAGCGCTTAATAAATGCTATTATTATTATTATTTCACTTGTACACATTTTACTATTCTATTTATTTTCAATCAATCAATCAATCGTATTTATTGAGCGCTTACTGTGTGCAGAGCACTGGACTAAGCGCTTGGGAAGTACAAGTTGGCAACATATAGAGACAGTCCCTACCCAACAGTGGGCTCACAGTCTAAATTTATTTTGTTAATGATGTGCTTCTAGTTTTAGTTCTATTTGTTCGGACGACTTGACACCCGTCCACATGTTTTGTTTTGTTGCCTGTCTCCCCCTTCTAGACTGTGAGCCCGCTGTTGGGTAGGGACCGTCTCTATCTGTTGCCAACTTGGACTTCCCAAGCGCTTAGTCCAGTGCTCTGCACACAGTAAGTGCTCAATAAACACGACTGACTGAATGAATGAATGAAACCCCTGTTCCCTGTCACTACAGAGCTCAGGGATGTCGGGGTTAAAATACAAAGGTCGGGGGGGATTTCAGGAGACAAGTTCCAGGGACGCAGGGGGTCATGGTGTTGGGTTGGGGGGAATAATAATAATAATAATAATAATAATAATAATAATGATGGCATTTATTAAGCGCTTACTATGTGCAAAGCGCTGTTCTAAGCACTGGATCAAACCCTAACTTTCCCCACTGAGTCTGGCCTTCTCCCCCTTAGCCTGGGCCCCCACCCCCTCCGGCTCCAACCCGCGTCCGGCCTCAGTGACCTCATCTGGAAAATGGGGATGAAGACTGTGAGCCCCCCGTGGGACAACCTGATCACCCTGTAACCTCCCCAGCGCTTAGAACAGTGCTTTGCACATAGTAAGCGCTTAATAAATGCCATCATTATTATTATTATTATTATTAACTTGTAGCTGCCACTTGTCTGCTGTGTGACCCTGGGCAAATCACCTCACTTCTCTGTGCCTCAGTTACCACCTCAATGAAGATTGAGACTGTGAGCCCCATGTGGGACGGGGCTGCGTCCAACCCGATTTGCCTGTATCCACCCGAGAGGTAAGTACAGTGCCGGACACACAATAAGCGCTTAACAAACACCACAACTATTATTATTATCCCAGAACAGTGTTGGGCACATAGTAAGCGCTTAACAAGTACCATCATTATTATCATTGGGTGAGAGAGGAGGGGGAATTAACAGCCACGAATTCTCCCCAGCCCTGAGCACAGTGCTTCGCTATTTTGTTAATATGTTTTGTTTTGTTGTCTGTCTCCCCCTTCTAGACTGTGAGCCCACTGTTGGGTAGGGACCGTCCCTATATGTTGCCCACTTGTACTTCCCAAGCGCTTAGTACAGTGCTCTGCACACAGTAAGTGCTCAATAAATACGACTGAATGAATGAATGAATGCTAGGCACATCATATCACATGATTATCGAGCGACCTTACATCCTGAAAGTAGGAAGAGGTTCCTGAGAGTGGGCAGGGAACGTGTCCACCAACTCCGATATGTTGTTATACTGTACTCTCCCCAGCGCTTAGTACAGTGCTTGCCACACAGTAAGAGCTCAATAAATACCCCTGACTGAAATAGGCTGGAAGCCACAGTCTCTACCTGGTGTAGCAGGGAATTGTAGAACCTTCCCTTCCGCAATCAAGGCTATTTACTGAGCTTTGATTGGGTGCACAGCACTGTACTAAGTGCCCTGGAGAACACCAAACAATAGACTTAATAATAATAATAATGATGGAATTTGTTATGCGTTTACTATGTGTCAAGCACCGGGGTAGATACAAGCTAATCAGGTTGGACACAACCCTGACCCAGATGGGGCCCACAGTCTTAATCCCATATTACAGATGATGGAAACTGAGGCCCAGAGAAATGAAGTGACTCATTCAATCGTATTTACTGAGCGCTTACTGTGTGCACAGCACTGTACTAAGCGCCTGGGAAGTACAAGTTGGCAACATCTAGAGACGGTCCCTGCCCAACAGCAGGCTCACAGTCTAGAAGGGGGAGACAGACAACAAAACAAAACGTATTAACAAAATAAAATAAATAGAATAAATACGTACAAGTAAAATAGAGTAATAAATACGTACAAACATACATACAAGTGCTGTGGGGAGGGGAAGGAGGTAAGGCAGGGGGGATGGGGAGGATGGGGAGACTTGCCTGCGATTCATTCATTCAATCGTACTTATTGAGCGCTAACTGTATGCAGAGCACTGGACTAAGCGCTTGGGAAGTACAAGTTGGCAACATATAGAGACGGTCCCTACCCAACAGTGGGCTCACAGTCGAGAAGGGGGAGACAGAGAACAAAACAAAACACATTAACAGAATAAAATATAATAGATATGTACAAGTAAAATAAATAGAGTAATAAATCCATACAAACATATATACATGTGCTGTGGGGAAGGGAAGGAGGCAAGGCAGGGGGGATGGAGAGGGAGAGGAAAGAGGGGGCTCACACAACAGACCAATGGCGGAAGCAGGATTAAAACCCAGGTCCTTCTGACTCCCAAGACTGTGCTCTATCCACTGGACCAGGCTGCTTCTCTAAGTTGGTAGACAAGAACCCTGCCCTCTTAGGGCTTCCAATTTGTACTTCCCAAGCGTTTAGTACAGTGCTCTGCACATAGTAAGCGCTCAATAAATATGATTGATTTCCCTTCTGCAGCCCCTCCCCAGGCCCTCTGTCCTCTCGCTTTCCTCTTTGATTGTATCCACCCCTGCGCTTAGTACAGCGCCCGACACATAGTAAGCGTTTAACAGATGCCACGACGACTACTATTATTTCCTCCGTCACCCCGACCACCCTCGCCCGTCTTACCCAGCGCATCAGCTTCTTGGGCTCCCTCTCTAAGTTCTCCACGAGGGTCACGGCCTCTTCGCCGCTCTCGGGATTCCGTTCCCGCACCCAGGCCTGGATGTCGGCGGGCAGGACGGTGAGGAACTGCTCCAGGACCAGCAGCTCCAGGATCTGCTCCTTCGTGCGCCGGTCCGGACGCAGCCACTGACGGCACAGCTCCCGGAGCCGGCCCAGGGCATCGTGCGGCCCGGAAGAATCGTGGTAGCGGAATTGCCTGAAGCGCTGGTGGGAAATTTCCGGGGCCGGGGTGCCTCCTCTCAGGATGGCTTCCTGTCTCCAGCGGGGGTCTTCCTCTTCCAGCTTCCCAATCGGGAGCCCCTCCTGCTCCAGAGGAGCCAGGATCAGGGGGCCCAGGGCCGCAGGCATCATCTGACTCGGCTGTGGCTCCGCTCCGCTGGGGCCCGGGCTCGGTGGGGTCTCGACTTTTTTCTCTCCCCAAGGAGTCGCAAGGAAATCTGAGGAGGAGACAACCGGCTCTCAGAAGGCGACACGGTGACGCGTGACCGAACCGCCCCACTCGAGGGGCCTCAATGGGATCACGGGCCCGGGAGTCAGGAGGTCATGGGTTCGAATCCCAGTTCCGCCACTTGTCCGCTGTGTGACCTTGGACAAGTCACTTCACGTCTCTGGGCCTCAGTTCCCTCATCTGTCAACCGGGGATGGAGACCGTGAGCCCCACGTGGGACAACCTGATTACCCCCAGCGCTTAGTACAGTGCCTGGCACATAGCACTTAACAAATGCCATAATTAGCACATAGTTAAGCACCTAACAAATGCCACAATTATGATTATTGCTATTCTTTCAGAGTCCCCAGACACCCTCCCTTTTACTCCTAAACAGCCTCCTCAGGAAGTTGTTCTTTTTTTTCTTCCCCCTGATCCCAGGACCTCACAGGGTTCATTCATTCATTTATTCAATCGTATTTATTGAGCGCTTACTGTGTGCAGAGCACTGTACTAAGCGCTTGGGAAGTACAAGCCGGCAACATATAGAGACGGTCCCTCCCCAACAACGGGCTCACAGTCTGGAAGGGGGAGACAGATAATCTGAAGCGTCAGAAATAAGAAGCTTCAGGAAAAGGATGGGAGGAGGAGGAAAGGAAAAGCAAAGTTGGGGGCTCTGGGTGGAATAATTTCCTGATGCTCCTGAAAATCCCAACCCTATGATGCCTTGGGTTGGGGTGACAGATTATCTGGATTTTTTCATTTGTTTGTTCTTCAATGGCAATCGTAAAGGGCTTCCTATGGGTCAGGCATTGTACTAAGTGCTGGGGTTGACACAAACTAATCAGGTTGAACAGAATCCGTGTCCCATTCATTCAATCGTATTTATTGAGCGCTTACCGTGTGCAGAGCACTTTACTAAGCGCTTGGGAAGTACAAGTTGGCAACATATAGAGACGGTCCCTACCCAACAGCGGGCTCACAGTCTAGAAGGGGGAGACAGACAACAAGACAAAGCATATTAACAAAATAAAATAAATAGAATAATATGTACAAATAGAGTAATAAATACGCACAAACATATATACAGGTGGTGTGGGGAGGGGGAGGAGGTAAGGCGGGGGGGATGGGGAGGGCAAGGAGGGGGCTCAGTCTGGGGAGGCCTCCAAATGTAGGCAGGGCACTGTACTAAGCGCTTCCACAAGCCACGACCAACGCCCCCCTTCTAGACTGTAAGCCCACTGTTGGGTAGGGACCGTCTCTATATGTTGCCAACTTGTTCTTCCCAAGCGCTTAGTACAGTGCTCTGCACACGGTAAGTGCTCAATAAATACAACTGATTGATTGATGGACTGGACAGTCCAGAGAAGCAGCGTGGCTCAGTGGAAAGAGCACGGGCTTTGGAGTCAGAGGTCATGGGTTCGAATCCCAGCTCCACCAATTGTCAGCTGTGTGACTTTGGGTAAGTCAATTTGTCTGTGCCTCAGTTACCTCATCTGTAAAATGGGGATTAAGACTGTGAGCCCAACGTGGGACAACCTGATCACCTTGTAACCTCCCCAGCGCTTAGAACAGTGCTTTGCACATAGTAAGTGCTTAATAAGTTCCATCATCATTATTACTATTGTCCCCCTCTCCATCCCCCCATCTTACCTCCTTCCCTTCCCCACAGCACCTGTATATATGAATATATGTTTGTACATATTTATTACTCTATTTATTTATTTTACTTGTACATATCTATTCTATTTATTTTATTTTGTTAGTATGTTTGGTTTTGTTCTTTGTCTCCTCCTTTTAGACTGTGAGCCCACTGTTGGGTAGGGACTGTCTCTAGATGTTGCCAATTTGTACTTCCCAAGCGCTTAGTACAGTGCTCTGCACATAGTAAGCGCTCAATAAATACGATTGATGATGATGATGATGATGATGGACACCGTGTCCCAGCAGCCCTCGCGCAGCGCTCCCGCCCCCAGGGACTACAATTCCCAGAAGACCTCGCGGCCCCAGCAGCCCGGGGGAAGGAAACGAGGCCGCCCGGCGGTCAATCAATCAATCAATCGTATTTATTGAGCGCTTACTGTGTGCAGAGCACTGGACTAAGCGCTTGGGAAGTACAAGCTGGCAGCATCTAGAGACGGTCCCAACCCAACAGTGGGCTCACAGCCTAGAAGGGGGAGACAGAGAACAAAACCAAACATACTAACAAAATAAAAATAAATAGAATAGCTATGGACAAGGAAAATAAATAAATAAATAGAGTAATCATCATCATCATCATCAATCGTATTTATTGAGCGCTTACCGTGTGCAGAGCACTGTACTAAGCGCTTGGGAAGTACAAGTTGGCAACATAGAGAGCCAGTCCCTACCCAACAGTGGGCTCACAGTCTAAAAGGGGGAGACGGAGAACAAAACCAAACATACTAACAAAATAAAAATAAATAGAATAGCTATGGACAAGTAAAATAAATAAATAAATAGAGTTATAAATATGCACAAACATATATACATATATACAAAATAAACATATTAACAAAATAAAATAAATAGAATAGATATGGACAAGTGAAATAGAGTAATAAATATGTACAAACATATATACAAAAACCAAACATATTAACAAAATAAAATGAATAGAATAGATATGGACAAGTAAAATAAATAGAGTAATAAATATGTACAAACATATATACATATATACAAAACCAAACATATTAACAAAATAAAATAAATATAATAGATATGGACAAGTAAAATAGAGTAATAAATATGTACAAACATATATACAAAACCAAACATTTTAACAAAATAAAATAAATAGAATAGATATGGACAAGTAAAATAGAGTAATAAATATGTACAAACATACATACACATATACAATACCAAACATATTAACAAAATAAAATAAATAGAATAGATATGGACAAGTAAAATAGAGTAATAAATATGTACAAACATATGTACATATATACAAAACCAAACATATTAACAAAATAAAATAAATAGAATAGATATGGACAAGTAAAATAAATAGAGTAATAAATATGTACAAACATATATACAAAACCAAACATATTAACAAAATAAAATAAATAGAATAGATATGGACAAGTAAAATAGAGTAATAAATATGTACAAACATACATACATATATACAAAACCAAACGTATTAACAAAATAAAATAAATAGAATAGATATGGACAAGTAAAATAGAGTAATAAATATGTACAAACATACATACATATATACAAAACCAAACGTATTAACAAAATTAAATAAATAGAATAGATATGGACAAGTAAAATAAATAGAGTAATAAATATGTACAAACATATATACAAAACCAAACATATTAACAAAGTAAAATAAATAGAATAGATATGGACAAGTAAAATAGAGTAATAAATATGTACAAACATATATACAAAACCAAGCATATTAACAAAATAAAATAAATAGAATAGATATGGTCAAGTAAAATAAATAGAGTAATAAATATGTACAAACATATACACATATATACAAAACCAAACATATTAACAAAATAAAATAAATAGAATAGATATGGACAAGTAAAATAAATAAATAGAGTAATAAATATGTACAAACATATATACAAAACCAAACATATTAACAAAATAAAATAAACAGAATAGATATGGACAAGTAAAATAAATAGAGTAATAAATATGTACAAACATATATACAAAACCAAACATATTAACAAAATAAAATAAATAGAATAGATATGGACAAGTAAAATAAATAGAGTAATAAATCTGTACAAACATATATACAAAACCAAACATATTAACAAAATAAAATAAATAGAATAGATATGGACAAGTAAAATAAATAGAGTAATAAATATGTACAAACATATATACAAAACCAAACATATTAACAAAGTAAAGTAAATAGATATGGACAAGTAAAATAAATAGAGTAATAAATATGTACAAACATATATACAAAACCAAACATATTAACAAAGTAAAATAAATAGATATGGACAAGTAAAATAAATAGAGTAATAAATCTGTACAAACATATATACAAAACCAAACATATTAACAAAGTAAAATAAATAGATATGGACAAGTAAAATAAATAGAGTAATAAATCTGTACAAACATATATACAAAACCAAACATATTAACAAAGTAAAATAAATAGATATGGACAAGTAAAATAAATAGAGTAATAAATCTGTACAAACATATATACAAAACCAAGCATATTAACAAAATAAAGTAAATAGAATAGATATGGACAAGTAAAATAAATAGAGTAATATGTACAAACATATATACAAAACCAAGCATATTAACAAAATAGAGTAAATAGAATAGATATGGACAAGTAAAATAAATAGAGTAATATGTACAAACATATATACAAAACCAAACATATTAACAAAATAAAGAGAATAGATATGGACAAGTAAATAGAGTAATAAATATGCACAAGCACGGTCGCCATGGTAACGATGGAACGGGGGGGGCCCGGCCCCGGCTTGTTGCCATGGAGACGGACCGTGATGGACTGAGCGTCCGCACTTCAACCGCGTTTTCCCCAGGAGGGGACGATCGCGCACGCCGTGGCTTCTCCCCTCCGGCCTGAGGGATAAGCATGAAGTCCTCTGTCCCCCACCCGCGGCCCCAATCGCAATTCGGGGGCGATTCCCGGCCCCCCATCCCTTCCCCCCGTCCCCAGTCACGCTCCCCGCCTCACCTCCGGCCCGGAGTACAGGCCGCTCGGCCCGCCGGACATGCGCAGTTGCACCGTCCGGACTACATTTCCCAAAAGGCCCCGCGCCGCCCTACATCCGGTCCCCGGCCTGCGGAGCCTGATGGGGCCGTTGCCATGGAAACGGCCCGGGGGGGGCGGGAAATCGTAGAACGCGAGCTCTGATTGGTGGGGAAGTCGCTCCCTCGAAATTGTGGCGTCACTTTCATTCATTCCATCCTGTTTATTATTATTATGGGTCTGTGGAGCGCTGGCTTTGTACTGTACTGACTGCTTGGAAAGTACAAGTACACCTGTATATATGTATATCACCTGTATATCATCATCAATCGGATTTATTGAGCGCTTACTGTGTGCAGAGCACTGGACGAAGCGCTTGGGAAGTACAAATTGGCAACATAGAGAGACAGCCCCTACCCAACAGTGGGCTCACAGTCTAAAAGGGGGAGACAGAGAACAAAACCAAACATACTAACGAAATAAAATAAATAGAATAGATATGTACAAATAAAATAAATAAATAGAGTTTAAAAAAATATGTACAAACATATATACATGGGTCACTTTCATTCATTGAGAAGCAGCGTGGCTCAGCGGAAAGAGCCCGGGCTTTGGAGTCAGTGGTCATGGGTTCAAATCCCGGCTCTGCCAGTTGTCAGCTGTGTGACCTTGGGCAAGTCACTTCACTTCTCTGGGCCTCAGTTATCTCATCTGTAAAATGGGGGTTGACTGTGAGCCCCCCGTGGGACAACCTGATCACCTTGTATCCCAACAGTGCTTTGCACATAGTAAGCGCTTAATAAATGCCATTATTATTATTATTATTCATTCAATCCTGTTTATTATTATTATTATGGCACTATTGAGCGCTGACTGTGTACTGTACTAACCGCTTGGAAAGTACAAGTCGGCAACACGGAGAGGCGGTCCCTACCCAACAACGGGCTCACAGGCTAGAAGGGGGGGGACACAACATATATAAGATATAACACGCTGAGAAGCAGCGTGGCTCTGTGGAAAGAGCCCGGGCTTTGGAGTCAGAGGTCATGGGTTCAAATCCCAGCTCCTCCACTTGTCAGCTGTGTGACTTTGGGCAAGTCACTTCACTTCTCTGGGCCTCAGTGACCTCATCTGTCAAATGGGGATTAAGACTGTGAGCCCCCGTGGGACAACCTGATCAACTTGTAACCACCCTAGCGCTTAGAACAGTGCTTTGCACATAGTAAGCGCTTAATAAATTCCATCATTGTTATTATTATTATATAGAGGCTCACAGGCTAGGAGGGGGGACACACAACATATAGAAGCTCACAGACTAGAAGGGGGAGACAGACAACAAAATAAAACAAGTAGACAGATGTCGATGCCATCAGAGCCGATAGATAATAACAATAATGATGGCATTTACTAAGCGCTTACTATGTGCAAAGCACTGTTCTAAACGCTGTGAAGGTTATAAGGTGATCAGGTTGTCTCACGAGGGGCTCACAGACTTAATCCCCATTTTACAGATGAGGGAACTGAGGCACAGAGAAGTTTAGTGACTTGCCCAAAGTCACACAGCTGACAATTGACGGAGCCGGGATTCGAACCCATGACCTCTGACTCCAAAGCCCGGGCTCTTTCCACTAAGCCACAATGTCAATACCATCAGAGCCGATGGGTAATGATAATAATAATAATAATAATGATGATGGCATTTATTAAGCACTTACTAGCAGCATAAGCAGCGTGGCTCAGTGGAAAGAGCCCGGGCTTCGAAGTCAGAGGTCATGGGTTCAAATCCCGGCTCTGCCAATTGTCAGCTGTGTGACTTTGGGTAAGTCACTTCACTTCTCTGGGCCTCAGTTACCTCATCTGTAAAATGGGGGTGAAGACTGTGACCGCCCCCCCCATGGGGCAACCTGGTCACCTTGTAACCTCCCCAGCGCTTAGAACAGTGCTTTGCACATAGTAAGCGCTTAATAAATACCAAAAAAAAAAGTGACTTGCCCAGAGTCACAAAGCTGACAGGTGGTGGAGTCGGGATTAGAACCCAGGACGTTCCAACTACCGGATCCGTGCTCTATCCACTAGGCCATGCTTGGGGCAGCGGGTGGGAGGGAGTACCCGGCCCACCCCTGCTTTTCAATCAATCAATCAATCAATTGTATTTATTGAGCGCTTACTGTGTGCAGAGCACTGTACTAAGCACTTGGGAAGTACAAGTTGGCAACATATAGAGACAGTCCCTACCCAACAGTGGGCTCACAGTCTAAAAGGGGGAGACAGAGAACAAAACCAAACACATTAACAAAATAAAATAAATAGAATCACACATCCCATGTTTAGAATTACTTTCCATTCACTCAACAGAAAAGAAAAATTCACCAACACAGTCTTTCTACCTGACTGGTAAAGCAAAGGCGGAAGCAGCATTGCCTACGGGGTGGACCTGGGTTCTAATCTCAGCACCGCCCCGTGCCTGCTGGGTGACCTTGGTAAAGTCACTCACCTTCTCCATGCCTCAGTTTCCTCATCTGCAAAATGGGGATTCAATAGCAGGTCTCCCTCCCCGTTAAATTGCAAATCCCACGTCGGGTAGGGATTTTGTCCAATAGGATGATCTTGTACCTACCCAGGCAAATAGTGAAGGCGAAACAAATACCATTTGCAAAAAATGGAAAAGGCAGTAATCCACAGGTACAGAAGTCTCCCCGAGTGCTTTGAAGTAGAACACACAACCCTCGGGTTCATTTCAAGAGTTTAATCGCAATCGCGGCAGGACATTTTATTCTCACTGTACCTCGCTCTCACCTGTCCCGCCATCGACCCCCAGCCCACGTCATCCCCCGGGCCTGGAATGCCCTCCCTCTGCCCATCCACCAAGCTAGCTCTCTTCCTCCCTTCAAGGCCCTGCTGAGAGCTCACCTCCTCCAGGAAGCCTTCCCAGACTGAGCCCCTTCTTTCCTCTCCCCCTCGTCCCCCTCTCCATCCCCCCGTCTTACCTCCTTCCCTTCCCCACAGCACCTGTATATATGTATATATGGTTGTACATATTTATTACTCTATTTACTTATTTATTTATTTATTTTACTTGTACATTTCTATCCTACTTATTTTATTTTGTTGGTATGTTTGGTTCTGTTCTCTGTCTCCCCCTTTTAGACTGTGAGCCCACTGTTGGGTAGGGACTATCTCTATGTGATGCCAATTTGTACTTTCCAAGCGCTTAGTACAGTGCTCTGCACATAGTAAGCGCTCAATAAATACGATTGATTGATTGATTGATTGATTGATTCTTTTCCCACATCAACAGCCCCTGCCTCGGCCAAACCCGACAGAGGGTCACCACAGAAGTCCCTCTCTGCTTGGCCATGGAAGACCCCTTTGTCACCTTTGTCAGGCTTTGGTCGACAATTGGCCTCACTGCTCCAGTCAAAACCCGCCAAAGGAATCTTCCCCTTGGGCAACCGAGGCTGCCGTATTCTTCCGAGCGAAACCCTCAGGAATTGAGCCGTTCCGCTTGGGCGGGGGTCTGGGACGCTATGTCCCTCTTGCTCCAAGAACAACAAAAGTTTGTGCCCCTCCTAGAGCCTGAACCCATGGGGAAGGAGGGTGGGCTGCCACCGGGCCGGGAGGCGGGTATAAAATTCAGCAGCACCTACGGTGCCATTTGGGATCACCGGGCGACAAGAGGCTATGTTCTCTGCTGGGACCCACCAGGCTTGGGAATGTCTCCTGCTTCTTTTCTGCGTCGCACATTCAGGTATTATTCCTGATCAATCAATCAATCAATCGTATTTATTGAGCGCTTACTGTGTGCAGAGCACTGTACTGATCCATCCCAGCTGGGGAGGTGGGGGGGGGGAGCCTGGGCATCTTTTTCCTCATTGTTATTAAATCTGATCCCCCCACCCACCATGGTTGCTTGGAATAATTTGCACCACTAGGCCACACCAGGCCTGGGAATGTCTCCTGCTTCTTTTCTGCGTCGCACATGCAGGTATTATTCCTGATCCATCCCAGCTGGGGAGGTGGGGTGGCTTGGGCATCCTTTTCCTCGTTGTTATTAAATCTGATCCCCCCACTCGCCATGGTTGCCTGGAATAATTTGCATCACTAGACCACAGAGCAGTGCGGCCTAGTAGAAAGAGCACAGGAGTGGGAGTCAGAAGACGTGGGTTCTAGCTCTGGCTCTGCCACTCTTTTTGTGGTTCATTCATTCAATCATACTTAGCGAGCACCTACTGTGTGCAAAGCACTGTACCATGGTGTTTGGTCAGCGGTTACTATGTGCCAGGCACTGTACTAAACGCTGGGGTAGATGCAAGCAAATGGGGTTGGACACAGCCCCTGTCCCATGTGGGGCTCACAGTCTTAATCCCCATTTTTCAGATAGGGTAACTGAGGCACAGAGAGGTGAAGGGTCTTTCCCAAGGTTACCTGGCAGACAGGTGACAGAGTCGGGACTTGGAACTGAGGTCCTTCTCACTCCCAGGCCCTATCGACTAGTTCACCCTGCTTCATTCATTCATTCAATCATATTTATGGAGCGCTTACTGTGTGCAGAGCACTGTACTATGCGCTTGGGAAGTACAAGTTGGCAACATATAGAGATGGTCCCTACCCAACAGCGGGCTCACAGTCTAGAAGATAATAATGGCATTTACTAAGTGGTTACTATGTGCAAAGCACTGTTCTAAGTGCTGGGGAGGTTACAAGGTGATCAGGGTGTCCCCCGGGGGGCTCACAGTCTTAATCCCCATTTTACAGATGAGGCAACTGAGGCCCAGAGAATGATGGCATTTGTTAAGCGCTTACTATGTGCAAAGCACTGTTCTAGCGCTGGGGAGGCTACAAGGTGATCAGGTTGTCCCGGGGTGGTGGGGGGCTCACAGTCTTAACCCCCATTTTCCAGATGAGGTAACTGAGGCACAAAGAAGTGAAGTGACTTGCCCAAAGTCACACAGCTGACAACAGCGGAGCCGGGATTTGAACGCATGACCACTGACTCCAAATAATAATAATAATAATGATGGCATTTGTTAAGCCATCAATAAATACGATTGATTGATTGATTGATTGATTAAGCGCTTACTATGTGCAAAGCACTGTTCTAAGTGCTGGGGAGGATACAAGGTGATCAGGTTGTCCCGGGGGGGCTCACAATCTTAACCCCCATTTTCCAGGTGAGGTAACTGAGGCACAGAGAAGTGAAGTGACTTGCCCAAAGTCACACAGCTGACAACGGCGGAGCCAGGATTTGAACGCATGACTACTGACTCCAAATAATAATAATAATGATGGCATTTGTTAAGCACTTACTATGTGCAATGCACTTCACATGGGGCTCACAGTTTTAATCCTCATTTTCCAGATGAGGTAACTGAGGCTAAGAGAAGTGAAGTGACTTGTCCTAAGTCACACAGCTGACAACGGCGGAGCCAGGATTCGAACCCATGACCTCTGACTCCAAAGCCAGTGCTCTTTCCACTGAGCCACGCTGCTTCTCTGTGGACAGGGAACCCGTCCGCTCTGTTGTATTTTATGCTCCCAAACGCCTAATACAGTGTGCTGCATCCAGTGAGCGCTCAATAAATCCCAACAATTGTCTAAAGAGCTAAAGGTTTTTGATGACAGTCAACTAGAGACCTGATGGTTCATTAATCTTCATCTTCTTGGGCAGGAACAGTCCGCACAGGGCCTTTACGCTTCTCTCTCCTCAGCCCACCTGCCCATCTCCCCTCCCCGGCAGGAAGCGGGGGCCCGGCTGTTCCCAAGATCCGATCTCACCGCGCCTCTTGTTCCCATCTGTTCCCAGATGAGGCCGCGGGTTGCCGATCCCATCCACTTCATCATCACGAAAGTAATAATAATTGCAGTGCAGTGTTTGTTAAGCGCTTCCTATGTGCCGAGCACTGCTCTGAGCGCTGGGGCAGACACTAGGTAATCAGGTTGGACACAGCCCATGTCCCTCACGGGGCTCACAGCCTTGATCCCCATTTTGCAAATGAGGTAACTGAGGCACAGAGAAGTGAAGCGACTTGCCCAAGGTCACAAAGCCGGGATTAGAACCCACGACCTCTGAATCCCAGGCCCGTGCTCTTTCCACTAGGCTTCTCTCTAGGCTACGCTTCTTCATCACTCTGGGGCTTCACTCTTTCCACCCATCGCCGGCAGCGCAAGGGAACTGTGGTCTAGTGGGCCCTAGGAGTCGGAGGATGTGGACTCTATCCCGGCTCTGTCACGTTTCTGCTGTGTGACCTTGGACAAGTCACTTCACTTCTCTGGGCCTCAGTTACCTCATCTGGAAAATGAGGATCCAAAATGTAAGCCCCTTGTGGGACAGGGACTGTGTCCAACCTGATTAGCTTGGATCCACCCCATTGCTTAGAACAGTGCTTGGCACAGAAACACCACTATTATTATTATTATCCGCAACGGTGGATGGGAAAGAAATGATTGACGTGCTCAAAACCACTCACTCAATCGTATTTATTGAGCGCTTACAGTGTGCCAAGCTGGACGACAGTCAGAAAATTGGTTGGGGTAGAGGGAAAGAGGAAATGTTTTGAGTCCAAAGGCTTAAGGACTGACGTGTTTAGTACCAGAGGGTACAAAGACCGACATGGTCTAGCCGAAAGACCCCAGAACCGGGAGTCAGAGGGTCCGAGTTCTAATCCCAACACCGTTGCTTGCGTGCTTTGGTGTTTATTAAGTCCTTCAAAGTGCCAAGCACTGTTAATAATATTAATAACAATAACAATACCTGTTAAGCACTTACTAAGTGCCAAGCACTGGGGTCGATACAGGGTAATTGAGTAGGACACAATTCCTGTCTTCTGGTCTTAATCTCCATTTTACTGATGAGGCCCACAGAAGTGAAGTGACTAGCCCAAGCTGCTTGACTTCTCTGGGCCTCAG
The DNA here is from genome assembly GCF_015852505.1 of Tachyglossus aculeatus. Taxonomy (NCBI): domain Eukaryota; kingdom Metazoa; phylum Chordata; class Mammalia; order Monotremata; family Tachyglossidae; genus Tachyglossus; species Tachyglossus aculeatus. Next base: position 52,141,741 of record NC_052075.1, on the reverse strand, counting down.
TTTACCTCACCGGAAAAATGGGGATTAAGAGTGCGAGTCTTTTGTCCAACCCGATTATCTTGTATCTGTCCCAGCACTTAGTACGGCTCCTGGCACATAGTAAACACTTAACAAGTAATCAATCAGTCCTATTTATCGAGAGCTTTCTGTACAGTACGAGGAGCTTGGGAGAGCACAGATATAATAATATAACATGCGCAGTCCCTGCCCACAGGGAGCTTATAGTCTATAGGACTTTACCATTCAAACAAAAAGAAAAAGAGCTGCGTTTTTCCAGATCCTTAGCTTTAAATTAAATTCTGCGGAGACCAACCCAGAACTTTGCCTACGGTGTGGTAATCCGGCTCTCTATGGACCACTTGGACCTAATGAGTGGTCAAGACGAGTCAAGGAATCAATCAATCATACTCACTGAGCACATTCTGTGGACTAAGCGCTTAGGAGAGTACAATATAACAGGGTCACATGAATCTGTTGGAGGTATCTGTTCTCTCCTGGCATTATTTTTTCCCTTTTCCAGAGCGACCAGGCTGTGTTTTCCCCTTCATCTACAAGGGAATGTCTTACTTCTCGTGCCTCAGGGCGGGGAATGTGGGCCGTTGGTGTTCTACCTCCTTCAACTACGACGAGGACAAGAAATGGAAAATCTGTGATGAAAATGGTGAGATCTTGTTGTCTGTGTCTTTTGGAATTATGGTGCTATGGTGTTATATTAAGTCCTTCAAAATGCCAAGCGCTGTTAATAATATTAATAATAATAACAATACCTGTTAAGCACTTACTATGCGCCAAGCGCTGTCCTAAGCACTGGGGTCGATACAGGGTAATTGAGTAGGACACAATCCCTGTCTCCTGGTCTTAATCTCCATTTTACAGATTAGGCCCAGAGAAGTGAAGTGACTAGCGCAAGGCTACACAGCAGACAAGCGGTGGAGCCGGGGTTAGAACCGTCTCTATATGTTGCCTACTTGTACTTCCCAAGCGCTTAATCATCAATCATCGTCAATCGTATTTATTGAGCGCTTGCTGTGTGCAGAGCACTGTACTAAGCGCTTGGGAAGTACAAGTTGGAAACATATAGAGACAGTCCCTACCCAACAGTGGGCTCACCATCTAAAAGGGGGAGACAGAGAACAAAACCAAACATACTAACAAAATAAAATAAATAGAATAGCTATGGACAAGGAAAATAAATAAATAGAGTAATAAATATGCACAAACATATATACATATATACAAAACCAAACATATTAACAAAATAAAATAAATAGAATAGATATGTACAAGTAAAATAAATAAATAGAGTAACAAATATGTAGAAATATATATACATATATACAAAACCAAACATATTAACAAAATAAAATAAATAGAATAGATATGGACAAGTAAAATAAATAAATAGAGTAATAAATATGTACTAACGTATATACATATATACAAAACCGAACATATTAACAAAATAAAATAAATAGGATATGGACAAGTAAAATAAATAGAGTAATAAATATGTACAAACACCAGTGCTCTGCACACAGTAAGCGCTTAATAAATACAATTGAATGAATGAATGACTCCCAAGCTCGTACGCTATCCACTAGGCCCTGCTACTTGCTAAGATAGATTCAAGACGATTAGATCAGACATAATCCCTTCCCGGCAGGGACTCACATTCTAGGGGATAATGAGAGCAGGATAGAATGGTTTCATCTCCATTTTTCAGATAAAGAAACTGAGGTTCAGGGAGGTTAAGGGACTTCTCCAAGATCACACAGCAGCCCATGGCAGAGATGGGATTAGAACCCAGGTCTCCTGATTCCCCTGCTCATGGTCTTTGCCAACTTGTATTTCCCAAGCGCTTAGTACAGTGCTCTGCACACAGTAAGTGCTTAATAAATACAACTGAATGAATGACTAGACCATCTCACCCTTCTTCACTTGCGGATTTAAAGCCAAGAGCTACACAATTAAAAGTCTGTCAAGTCTCCCGAGGAAAGGTTTGATCAATCAATAAATCAATGTGCAAAGCACTATATCAGAGCACTCTACTAAGATCTTGAAAGAACAGAATTAGCCCATAACACTCTTTTGATTATATGCTCTTCAAGGGCCAGGAACTAGTTTTTATTCTTTAATTACATTTCCCGTGTCGCCTTGCTCAGAATTGAGCAAGGTATTTGTCATGGCCATATGTCATGGACATATGTGGCCCCAAGTTAACTTATCTGAAAGTGGGGATTGAGACTGTGAGCCCCACATATCATCATCATCATCATCAATCGTATTTATTGAGCGCTTACTGTGTGCAGAGCACTGTACTAAACGCTTGGGAAGTACAAATTGGCAACATATAGAGACAGTCCCTACCCAACAGTGGGCTCACAGTCTAAAAAGGGGAGACAGAGAACAAAACCAAACATACTAACAAAATAAAATAAATAGAATAGATATGTACAAGTAAAATAAATAAATAGAGTAATAAATATGTACAAACATATATACATATATACAGGTGCTGTGGGGAAGGGAAAGAGTTAAGATGGGGGGATGGAGAGGGGACGAGGGGGAGAAGAAGGAAGGGGCTCAGTCTGGGAAGGCCTCCTGGAGGAGGTGAGCTCTCAGTAGGGCCTTGAAGGGAGGTCAGGGACTGCGTCCAACTCAATTTGCTTGTATCCACCCCGGCGCTTAGTACAGTACCTGGCACTTAATAATAATAATAATGATGATGATGGCATTTATTAAGCGCTTACTATGTGCAAAGCACTGTTCTAAGCACTGGGGAGGTTACAAGGTGATCAGGGTGTCCCACGGGGGGCTCACAGTCTTCATCCCCATTTTACAGATGAGGTAACTGAGGCCCAGAGAAGTGAAGTGACTTGCCCAAAGTCACCCAGCTGACAATTGGCAGAGCCGGAATTTGAACCCATGACCTCTGACTCCAAAGCCCATGCTCTTTCCACTGAGCCATGCTGCTTCCTTAGTTAAGCACTTAGCAAGTGCTTAACAAATATCACTATTATTATTCTAGACTGTGAGCCCACTATTGGGTAGGGACCGTCTCTATATGTTGCCAACTTGCACTTCCCAAGCGCTTAGTCCAGTGCTCTGCACACAGTAAGCGCTCAATAAATACGATTGAATGAATGAATTATTATTTCAGGGTGGTTTTATTTGGTTTTTTTTACCTTGGCTCCCTTGATTTACCTCTCAGTTTACTTTCAGATGGTCTCCACTGCGTCTTCCCTTTCCTCTACGGCGGGAAGAACTACTCTTATTGCATCCAAGATGGACATGGAGATCAGGGATGGTGTTCCCTCACGGACAACTACGATCTGGATAAGCGCTGGGTTCCCTGTTCCAGGAAAGGTGAGGCAACTCTTCCATTTTCCTTTATTTTTTAACCCGCCCTCAGAATTTATAGCATATATTGCGCGCTTAATCTGCGCACAGCGCTTTATTGAGCACTGTACAACAAACCTAGTAATAAGAATAAAGATGATGGTTTTTGTTAAGCGCTTACTAAAGAAGCAACGTGGCCTAGTGGAAAGAGCCCGGGCTTGGGAGTCAGAGGTTGTGGGTTCTAATTCCGGCTCCACCACTTAATAATGATGATGGCATTGGTTCAGCGCTTACTATGTGCCAAGCACTGTTCTAAGCGCTGGGGTTGATACAAGGTGACGAGGTTGCCCCACATGGGGCTCACAGTCTTCATCCCCATTTTACAGGTGAGGTAACTGAGGCACAGAGAAGTGAAGTGACCGGCCCAAAGTCACAAGGCTGACAAATGGTGGAGCCGGGATTAGAACTCATGACCTCTGACTCCCAAACCCGGGCTCTTTCCACTCAAGCCACGCTACTTGTCAGCTGGGTGACTTTGGGCAAGTCACTTTGCTTCTCTGGGCCTCAGTTACCTCATCTGTAAAATGGGGATTAAAAGTGTGAGCCCCACCTGGGACAATCTGAATACCTCAATAAATACGATTGATTGATTGATTGATTGTCTCTCCCCCAGTGCTTAGAACAGTGCTTGGCACAGTGCTTGGCACATAGTAAATGATTAACAAGTACCATCATCATTATTATTATTACGTGCCAAGCACTGTACTAAACGCTGGGATGGATTTAGTGCTTAGAACAGCGCTTGGCGCTTAAAACAGTGCTTGGCACCTAGGAAGCGCTTAACAAACACCATCATTATTATACAAGCAAATCGAGTTGGACACAGTCCCTGTCCCACGTGGAGGTCACAGTCTCAATCCCCATTTTACAGATGAGGTAACTGAGGCACAGAGAAGTGAAGTGACTTGTCCAGGGTCACACAACCAACAAGCGGCAGAGCTGGGATTAGAACCCGTGACCCTCTGACTCCGAGGCCGGTGCTCTATCCACTCCTTCATAACTGACCGCAGAAACAGCTGGGATTAGAACCAGTGACCTTCTTCTCGCCAAATCTGACGGCCTCTACTCCATCCTAATCCTCCTCTGATACTATAATAATAATAATAATAATAATAATGGCATTTATTAAGTGCTTACTGTGTGCCAAGCACTGTTCTAAGCGCTGGGGAGGTTACAAGGTGATCAGGTTGTCCCGAAGGGGGCTCACAGTCTTCATCCTCATTTTACAGATGAGGTAACTGAGGCGCAGAGAAGTTAAGTGACTTGCCCAAAGTCACACAGCTGACAATTGGCAGAGATTAGGATTAGAACCCATGACCTCTGATTCCAAAGCCCGGGCTCTTTCCACTGAGCCATGCTGCTATAAAGCAAATATCAAATCCACTTTATTATTCTGGGGAAACCAAGGCAACAAGAGGTAGTGACTCACCCAAGGTGTCACAGCAAGACAGTGACAGACCTGGAATTAATACCCTGGTTGTCACCCAAGATCTTTCCACTAGGCCATCTTGCCACGAATATCGGGTCAGCACCCTGTGAAGCTGAGCTTGGCCCTCTCTGGGTGATTGGACCAGTCTTTGTTATGTTGTACTCTCCCAAGCGCTTAGTACAGTGCTTTGCACACTGTATGTGCTCAATAAATGTGAATGAATGAATGAATAATTTCCTTCTCCGTCTTCATTTCTCAGAACAAGACGACTGTGTTTTCCCTTTCACTTATAAAGACAGAAGTGTCTTTACCTGTCTTAACATCGGGAATGCCGGGCAGAAATGGTGTGCACTCACGGAGAACTATGATGAAGACAAAAAATGGAAATTCTGTGAACACGGTGATGCCTTTAATAATAGTAATAATGGCATTTGTTAAGCGCTTACTATGTGCAAAGCACTGTCCTAAGCTCTGGGGAGGTAACAAGGTGATCAGGTTGTCCCACGGGGGGCTCACAGTCTTCACCCCCATTTTACAGATGAGGTAACTGAGGCACAGAGAAGTTAAGTGACTTGCCCACAGTCACACAGCTAAGTGGCAAAGCCAGGATTTGAACCCATGACCTCTGACTCCAAAGCCCGGGCTCTTTCTGCTGAGCCACACTGCTTCTCATTGCTCTGGTAGCCATGGTGATGGGGTCCAGGATTGACAGGGGCCTCCAGAAGCCAACATGATCACCCTGTAACCTCCCCAGCGCTTAGAACAGTGCTTTGCACATAGTAAGTGCTTAATAAATGTCATTATTAGTAGTAGTAGTAGTAGTATTAGTATTATTATTAGTATTATTATTTGGCGCCCTTTGCTACCTTCAATCAGAAGTGGACCAGTCCATGTATAGAGAGACGGGTGTTTATAATAATAATAATAATTATGGTATTTGTTAAGTGCTATGTGCCAAGCACTGTTCTAAGCTCTGGGGTAGATACAGGGTAATCAGGTGGTGCTCACACTTTTAATCCTCATTTTACGGATGAGGCAACTGAGGCACAGAGAAGTCAAGTGACTTGACAAAGGTCACACAGCAGACAAGTGGCGGAGGCGGAATCGGAACCCAGGTTCTCTGACTCCCAATAATAATAATAATGTTGGCATTTATTAAGCGCTTACTATGTGCAAAGCACTGTTCTAAGCGCTGGGGGATACAAAGTGATCAGGTTGTCCCACGTGGGGCTCACAGTCTTAATCCCCATTTTACAGATGAGGTAACTGAGGCTCAGAGAAGTTAAGTGACTTGCCCAAGGTTACACAGCAGACATGTGGCGGAGCCGCGATTCGAACCCATGACCTCTGACTCCAAAGCCCGGGCTCTTTCCACTGAGCCACGCTGCTTCCCAAGGCCTCGGTGCTTGCTCTGCACACAGTAAGCACTCAATAAATACCTTTGATCGGTTGATTGAATGCCTGGCAGTGTGGTCTGGTGGAGAGATCACAGCCTCGGGGAGCCAGAGGCCCTGGGTTCTAATCCTGCTCTGCCACTTGCCCGCTGTGTGTCCCCGTGCAAGCCACTTCACTTGCGAGTGCCTCAGTTTCCCCATCTGCAGAATGGGAATAAAATGCTGGTTCTCCTCACCCCACTTTAGATTGGAAGCTGCAGGAACATTGCCTCAGCGCTTAGAGCGGTGCCTGTTCATCTTACTCTTAACATTTCTCCAGGGATTGTGTTCAACCTGATTTGCCACTATCCATCCCAGTGCTTAGCACAGGGCCTGTCACCTAGCGAGTGCTGAACAAATACCACAATTATTATTATTATCTGGGGGAGCCCATTACGGGGGATTACATTATTTAGGCTTCCTTTCTGGACGTTTTTTGTCTTGCTGTTTCCTTTCAGAGTATGATGAGTGTATCCTCCCCTTCATCTACAAAGGGACTAAGTACTACACCTGCCCCCGAGGAAGGAATTCAGGGAAGAAATGGTGTGCAGTCACACCCAACTTTGACGTGGACAAGAAATGGAAATATTCAGAGGGTCACGGTAAGGGCCACAATCGGTCAATCGATAGCATCTATTGTGCACTTACTGTATTCGCGCTTAGTATAGTGCCTGGCACACAATAAGCGCTTAACAAGTACCAGAATTATTATTATTATTATCATTATTCATTCATTCAATCATTTTTATTGAGCGCTTATTGTGTGCAGAGCACTGTACTAAGCGCTTGGGAAGTACAAGTTGGCAACATATAGAGACGGTCCCTACCCAACAGTGGGCTCACAGTCTAGAAGAGTAAAAGGAAGGAAAACCAATTATTATTATTGTTATTCAGAGAACGTAACCAACCACCACGAGAAACAGCAGGGCTTAGTGGATAGAGCCCGGGCCTGGGAGTTGGAATCATCATCATCATCATCATCATCATCAGTCGTATTTATTGAGCGCTTACTGTGTGCAGAGCACTGTACTAAGTGCTTGGGAAGTACAAATTGGCAACATATAGAGACAGTCCCTACCCAACAGTGGGTTCAGGTTCTAATCTTGGCTCCACCACATGCCTGCCGTGTGACCTTGGGCCAGTCACTTCACTTCTCTGGGCCTCAGTGACCTCATCTATAAAATGGGGATTAAGAATGTGAACCCCATGTGGGACAGAGACTGTGTCCAATCTGATTAACTTGCATCTACCTGAGCGCTTAGAAGAGTGCTTGGCACATAATAAGTGCTTAACATTCATTCATTCATTCATTCAATCAATCAATCATATTTATTGAGCGCTTACTGTGTGCAGAGCACTGTACTAAGCGCTTGGGAAGTACAAGTTGGCAACATATAGGGACGGTCCCTACCCAACAGTGGGCTCACAGTCTAGAAGGGGGAGACAGAGAACAAAACCAAACATATTAACAAAATAAAATAAATAGAATAGATATCTACAAGTAAAATAAATAGAGTAATAAATATGTACAAACATATATACATATATACAGGTGCTGTGGGGAAGGGAAGGAGGTAAGACGGCGGGATGGAGAGGGGGACGAGGGGGAGAGGAAGAAGGGGGCTCAATCGTATTTATTGAGCGCTTACTGTGCAGAGCACTGTACTAAGAGCTTGGGAAGTAGAAGTTGATTTATCATGCACTCGGAAGAATATACTAGAATGAGAAGATGTGATTTCTATTCTCAAGGAGCTTACGACGACAATGATTATTATTGTCAATCGTTATGCCATTTATTAAGAGTTCACAATATAGTAAATGCTGGAGTAGAGAGAAGGTTATCAGACTGAAACCAGTTTCTGCCTCCCCCAGAGCTTGCTCTCTCTTATCCCTATTTCACAGAGAAGCAGCGTGGCTCAGTGGAAAAGAGCCCAGGCTTTGGAGTCAGAGGTCACGGGTTCAAATCCCGACTCCGCCAATTGTCAGCTGTGTGACTTTGGGCAAGTCACCTAACTTCTCTGTGCCTCAGTTACCTCATTCGTACAATGGAGATTAAGTCTGTGAGCCCCCCGTTGGACGACCTGATCACCTTGTAACCTCCCCAGCGCTCAGAACAGTGCTTTGCACATAGTTAGTGCTTAATAAATGCCATCATTATCATCATTACAGATGAGAAACTGAGCCCCAGAGAGATAAAATGACTTGCTCAAGGTCATTCAGCAAGCCAGTGGCAGAGGTGGGACTGAACCTTAAGTCTCCTGACTCCCAATCCTGTGCTCTTTCCACTAAGCCACCCTACCCTCTCAATCTACGATCCAGCAGGGAAAACCAACTCTAAAATAATTTAATTAGAGGTGAATGAAGGCTTATACTCATGTGCAATAGTGTCTATAAATCGTTGACTGAGCCCCTTCCTTCCTCTCCCCCTTGTCCCCCTGTCCATCCCCCGCATCTTACCTTCTTCCCTTCCCCATAGCACCTGTATATATGTATATATGTTTGTACATATTTATTACTCTATTTATTTATTGATTTATTGATTTTACTTGTACATATCTATTCTGTTTATTTTATTTCGTTAGTATGTTTGGTTTTGTTCTCTGTCTCCCCCTTCTAGACTGTGAGCCCACTGTTGGGTAGGGACTGTCTCTATATGTTGCCAGCTTGTACTTCCCAAGAGCTTAGTACAGTGCTCTGCACACAGTAAGCGCTCAATAAATGCGATTGATTGATTGATTGATTGATTGTAAGGAGGGCTACGAGTGGTTGTGAGTAGGGGAGCTGTTTTCGTGGGCCCAGGTCACCCAAAACATGAATGGGTAAGTGGGTGGGTGGGTGGAGTTGGTCTCTGATTTTTCCAGACTGGCTCATCGCTCTTCCCTGTTCGTTTCCAGACTGTCCCAACTGTGCCTTTCCGTTCACTTACAAAGGAGTTCTCTACTTCTCCTGCATTCCAGTAAAGGAGAACAGCACCAAGCAGTGGTGTGGGCTCACACGCAACTACGACAAGGACAAAAAATGGAAATTTTGTGTTCCGGAGGGTGATTCCTGCCCCCCCCCCAACCTGCTTTCCTCCCTTCTCTTATATAGCACAGGTTTCCAGATAATAATAATAATAATAATGGTATTTGTTAAGTGCTTACTATGTGCCAAGCACTGTTCTAAGTGCTGGGGTAGATACAAGCTGATCAGGTTGTCCCACGTGGGGGCTTACAATCCAGAGAGTGATTCACCCCCTTCCCCCCGCCCTAACACAATTTCCACCCTTCTCTCTTATAATAATAATAATGATGGAGTTTGTTAAGCGCCTGTATGTGTCAAGCATTTTTCTAAGCGCTGACCAGATCAAGTTGGACAGAGTTCTGATTATTATTAATAATGATAATGATGGTATTTGTTCAGTGCTTACTATGTGCCAAGCACTGTTCTAAGCGCTGGGGTAGATACAAGCTAATCAGGTTGTCCCACGTGGGGCTTACAATCCAGAGAGTGATTCACCCCCTTCCCCCTGCCCCCGCACACTTTCCACCCTTTTCTCTTATAATAATAATAATGATGGAGTTTGTTAAGCGCCTGTATGTGTCAAGCATTTTTCTAAGCGCTGTCCAAATCAAGTTGGACAGAGTTCTGGTTATTATTAATAATGATAATGATGGTATTTGTTAAAGCGCTTACTATGTGCCAAGCACTGGTCTAAGCGCTGGGGTAGATGCAAGGTCATCAGGTTGTCCCACATGGGGCTTATCCCCATTTTAACAAGATGAGGTAACTGAGGTACAGAGAAGTTAAATGGCTTGCCCAAATAATAATGATGGTATTTGTTAAGCACTTACTATGTGCAAAGCACTGTTCTAAGCGCTGGGGAGGTTACAAGGTGATCAGGTTGTCCCACGGGGGGCTCACAGTTTTAATCCCCGTTTTCCAGACGAGGTAACTGAGGCACAGAGAAGTGAAGTGACTTGCTCACAGTCACCCAGCTGACAGTTGGCAGAGTCGGGATTTGAACCCATGATCTCTGACTCCAGAGCCCGGGCTCTTTCCACTGAGCCATGCTGCAAAGTCACACAGCAGACAAGGGGCGGAGACAGGATTAGAATCCATGTCCTCTGGCTCCCAAACCCGGGCTCTTTCCATTAAGCCACGCTGCTTTTGGGCAGAGGAAGCAGGATTTGAATAAAAATAGAGAAGCAGTGTGGCCTCGTGGATAACGCCTGGGCCTGGGAGTTGGAAGGACCTGGATTCTAATACCTGCTCTGCCTTGGGCAAGAGAAGCAGTGTAGCTTAGTGACAAGAGCCCGGGTTTGGGAATCAGAGGACGCGGGTTCTAATCCCACCTCCGCCACATGTCTGTCGTGTAATAATAATAATAATAATGGCATTTATTAAGCGCTTACTACATGCAAAGCACTGTTCTAAGCGCTGGGGAGGTTACAAGGTGATCAGGTTGTCCCACGGAGGGCTCACAGTCTTAATCCCCATTTCACAGATGAGGGAACTGAGGCACAGAGAAGTTAAGTGACTTGCCCAAAGTCACACAGCTGGCAATTGGCTGAGCCGGGATTTGATCTCCAAAGCCCGTGCTCATTCCAGTGAGCCACGCTGCTTCATTGGGCAAGCCACTTAACTTCTCTATGCCTCAATTCCTTCATCTGTAAAACGGGCATTAAGACTGTGAGCTCCACATGGGACAACCTGATCACCTTGTCTCTACCCCAGCCCTTAGAAAAGTGCTTGGCACATAGTAAGCGCTTAACAAATACCCTCATTACTATGAATTATTATTATTATTATTACATCATTCATTGCATCATATATACAACATCATGTATATATGTTTGTACATATTTCTTACTCTATTTTACTTGTACATATCTATTCTATTTATTTTATTTTGTTAATATGTTTGGTTTTGTTCTCTGTCTCCCCCTTCTAGACTGTGATCCTACTGTTGGGTAGGGACCATCTCTATACGTTGCCAACTGGTACTTCCCAAGCGCTTAGTACAGTGCTCTGCACACAGTAAGAGCTCAACAAATACGATTGATGATGATGATGATGACCGTCTCTATATGTTGCCAACTTGGACTTCCCAGGCGCTTAGTCCAGTGCTCTGCACACAGTAAGCGCCCAATAAATACGATTGATTGATTGATTGTTTCGTTCTCTGTCTCCCCCTTTTAGACTGTGAGCCCACTGTTGGGTAGGGACTGTCTCTATATGTTGCCAACTTGGACTTCCCAAGCGCTTAGTACAATGCTCTGCACACAGTAAGCGCTCAATAAATACGATTGATTGATTGATTGATTGATCATTCACTTCTCTGGGCTTCAGTTGCCTCATCTGTAAAATGGGGATTAAGACTGGGAGCCCCATGGGAGACATGGACTGTGTCCAACCTGCTTAGCTTGTATCTAACCCAGCGCTCAGTACAGTGCCTTGTACATAGTAAACGCGTAACAAATGCCTTAAAAGAAAAAACTCAAACCACTATGGCCTGGTCCCCCTCGGGTGAGTGGAGAAATGAAGGCATTTACAGATTATGACCGCCGGAGGGCGCCATGCAACAAACCTATCGATTCTCCAGCAAAGCCCTTATAATAATAATAATAATAATAATAATAATAATAATAATAATAATGACATTTATTAAGCGCTTACTATGTGCAAAGCCCTGTTCTAAGCGCTGGATGCTGCAATAATAATAATATTATTAATTATTATTATTATTAATATTAAATACTATTATTAATAATACTATTGACCTTTATTAAGCGCTTACTATGTGCAAAGCACTGTTCTAAGCGCTGGATGCTTCATTAATAATACTATTGGCATTTATTAAGCGCTTACTATGTGCAAGGCACTGTTCTAAGCGCTGGATGCTGCAATAATAATAATATTATTAATTACTATTATTATTATTATTAAATACTATTATTAATAATACTATTGACATTTATTAAGCGCTTACTATGTGCAAAGCACTGTTCTAAGCGCTGGGTGCTTCATTAATAATAATATTGGCATTTATTAAGCACTTACTATGTACAAAGCACTGTTCTAAGCGCTGGATGCTGCAATAATAATACTATTGGCATTTATTAAGCGTTTACTATGTGCAAAGCACAGTTCTAAGCGCTGGGGAGGTTACAAGGTGATCAGGCTGACCCATGGTAGGGGGCTCACAGTCTTCATCCCCATTTTACAGATGAGGGAACTGAGGCACAGAGACGTGAAGTGACTTGCCCGAAGTCATACAGCTGACACGTGGCGGAGCCGGGATTTGAACCCATGACCTCTGACTCCAAAGCCTGTGCTCTTTCCACTGAACCACACTGCTGCACATGATAATAATAATGATGGCATTTATTAAGCACTTACTATGTGCAAAGCACTGTTCTAAGCGCTAGGTTCTTCAATAATAATAATGGCATTTATTAAGTGCTTACTATGTGCAAAGCACTTTTCTAAGCACTGGGGAGGTTACAAGGTGATCAGGTTGTCCCACGGGGGGCTCACAGTCTTCATCCCCATTTTACAGATGAGGGGACTGAGGCACAGAGAAGTAAAGTGATTTGCCCACGGTCACACAGCTGACAAGTGGCGGAGTCAGGATTTGAACCCATGGCCCTTGACTCCAAAGCCCAGGCTCTTTCCACTGAGCCACACTGCTTCTCTTAGTGACGCTGCTTCTCATCTCTGCTTTCTCTTCAAAGCAGCCAACACTTTTTTTTTCTTTTTAATGGTATTGGTTAAGTGCTCACTACGTGCCGGGCATTGTACTAACCTCTAGGGTAAATCCAAGCTAGTCAGGTTGGACACAGTCCTTGTCTCACATGGGGCTCACAGTCTCTCTCCCCATTTTACAGATGAGGAAACTGAGGCCCAGAGAAGTGAAGTGGATTGCCCAAGGTCACACAGCAGACAAGTGTGTCTGCTGAGAAGCAGCGTGGCTCAGTGGAAAGAGCATGGGCTTTGGAGTCAGAGGTCATGGGTTCAAATCCCGCCTCTGCCAGTTGTCAGCTGTGTGACTTTGGGCAAGTCACTTCTCTGTGTCTCAGTTACCTCATCTGTAAAATGGGGATTAAGACTGTGAGCCCCCCATGGGACAACCTGATCACCCTGTAACCTCCCCAGTGCTTAGAACAGTTCTTTGGACGTAGTAAGCGCTTAATAAATGCCATTATAATTATTATTATTATTAAGTGGTGGAGTTGGAATTAAAACCCATGCCCTTCTGACTCCCACTACACCATGCTGCTTCTCAAGGCTGTTTTAGAGAAATTGGCCGTCCTTGCATTCCCTGACTCCTGTATACTTTGTCCATATTAACTCTTCTATTTATTTTGTTAATGATGTGCATTTAGCTTTAATTCTATTTGTTCTGACGACTTGACACCCGTCCGCATGTTTTGTTTTGTTGTTTCAAGGGTCTTTTCTCCTGGCGTAGACTTAGTGGTTTGTTTCCCTCATCTTTCAGACCAACCCAAATGTATCTTCCCCTTCATATACAAAGGGGAGTCCTACTTCCACTGCACCTCAAATGGACACCAAATGAAAGAACTCTGGTGTGCTACCACTAGTAACTATGACAAAGATCGCCAGTGGAAGAGCTGCACTACTGACGGTGAGACTTAATAAGCGACTGGCAGGTGACCAACAGCCTTCTCGGCCACTGGGGAATAATAATAACGGCATTTGTTAAGCGCTTATTATGTGCAAAGCTCTGTTCTAAGCACTGGGGAGGATACAGGGTGATCAGGAGGCCTTCCCAGACTGAGCCCCTTCCTTCCTCTCCCCCTCGTCCCCCTCTCCATCCCCTCCATCTTACCTCCTTCCCTTCCCCACAGCACCTGTATATACGTAAATATGTTTGTACATATTTATTACTCTATTTATTTATTTATTTTGCTTGTACATATCGATTATATTTATTTTATTTTGTTAGTATGTTTGGTTTTGTTCTCCGTCTCCCCCTTTTAGACTGTGAGCCCACTGTTGGGTAGGGACTGTCTCTAGATGTTGCCAACTTGTACTTCCCAAGCGCTTAGTCCAGTGCTCGGCACACAGTAAGCGCTCAATAAATGCGATTGATTGATTGATTGATTGATCAGGTTGTCCCACGTGGGGCTCACAGAATTGTTGTCGTCTCCTAGGTGGTTAGGGCTGAAAGGAGGAGACCGGCTAGATTGAAAATCTTGAGAAGTAAGCGCTCAATAAATAGGATTGAATGAATGAATGAATGATACAGCACTGGCTCGGGAGTCAGAAAGACTTGGGTTCTCATTCCAGCGCCTCAACTTGTCAGCTGTGTGACTTTGGGCAGGTCACTTAACTTCTCTGGGCCTCAGTTACCTCATCTGTAAAATGAGGATTAAGACTGTGAGCCCCACACAACGTGATTTCTTTGTATCTACCCTAGTGCTTAGAACAGTGCTTGGCACATAGTAAGCGCTTAACAAATATCATTATTATTATTATTATTCTCTGAGCCCCAGTGACCTCATCTGGAAAATGAGGATTAAGACTGTGAGCCCCACACAACGTGATTTCTTTGTATCTACCCTAGTGCTTAGAACAGTGCTTGGCACATAGTAAGCGCTTAACAAATATCATTATTATTGTTACTATTATTCTCTGAGCCCCAGTGACCTCATCTGGAAAATGGGGGTGAAGACTGGGAGCCCCAAGTGGGACACAGACAGCAGTGTGGCCTAGTGGAAAGAGCATAGACTTAGGAGTCAGATGCCCTGGCTTCTAATCCTGGCACAATCATACCTTTTAGACTGTGAGCCCACTGTTGGGTAGGGACTGTCTCTATAAATTGCCACCTTGTACTTCCCAAGCGCTTAGTACAGCGCTCTGCACACAGTAAGCGCTCAATAAATATGATTGATTGATTGATACCTGACGCGTGACCTTGGGCAAATCACTTAACTTCTCTGTGCCTCAGTTCCCTCATCTGTAAAATGGGATTCATCTTACACTGTGAGCCCCATGTGAGGCCTGATTATCTTGCATTTGTCCCAGCACTTAGGACAGTGTTTGTCACTTAGTAAACACTTAATAAATACTACAATTATTACTGAATAATAATAATGGTATTTGTTAAGCGCTTATTATGTGTCAAGCACTGTTCTAAACACTGGGGGGATACAAGGTAACAGGTTGTCCCACATGGGACTTAATCCCCATTTTACGGATGAAGGGGGCTCACAGTCTTCATCCCCATTTGACAGATGAGGGAACTGAGGCCCAGAGAAGTTAAGTGACTTGCCCAAAGTCACACAGCTGATAAGTGGCAGAGCTGGGATTTGAACCCATGACCTCCAACTCCCAAGCCCATGCTCTTTCCACTGAGCCACGCTGCTTCTCGAGCCCACTGCCTTGGCAGTGCAAAGAAACCCCACAGCACCTGTATATATGTTTGTACCGATTTATTACTCTATTTATTTTACTTGTCCATATTTACTCTTCTATTTATTTTGTTAATGATGTGCATTTAGCTTTAATTCTATTTGTTCTGACGACTTGACACCTGTCCACATGTTTTGTTTTGTTGTCCATCTCCCCCTTCTAGACTGTGAGCCAGTTGTTGGGGAGGGACCGTCTCTAGATGTTGCCAACCTGTTCTTCCCAAGCGCTTAGTACAGTACTCTGCACACAGTGAGCGCTCAACAAATACGATTGAATGAATGAAAAACCCTGACTCCAGAGGTTCTTCTTCCTCTGGAAAATCAGATGGTTTGGTTCGTGAACTCCTCTACCCTGTAAGCTCATTGTGGGCAGAGAATAGGTCTACCAACCCCGTTGTACTATTCTCCCCAGCACTTAGTACAGTGCTCTGCACACAGTATGGGCTCAATAAATACCGCTGATTAATGAACTAGCCACCTCTTGACAGGTAATCACTGTCCCCCAGTTCAAATTCTTATTGAAGGCCCATCTCCTCCAATCAATCAATCGCATTTATTGAGCGCTTACTGTGTGCAGAGCACTGTACTAAGCGCCTAGCCTTCCCTGAGTGAGCCCCCTTTTCTTCTTCTCCCACACCCTTCTGCATTGCCCTGGCTTGCTCCTTTTGTTCAGCCCCACAGTATTTAGGTACACATCTGTCATGTATTTATTTATTTGTATTTATGTCTGTCTCCCTTCCTTCTAGACTGTAAACTCGTTGTGGGCAGGGAATGCGACTGTATCTGTTTATTGTTGCACTGTATTCTCCCAAGTGCTTAGTACAGTGCTCTGCGCACAGTAAGTCCTCAACAAATATGATCGATTGAATGAATGGTGCCAATTTTGTTTCCCGTTTTCTCCTCTCACCCCTAGTCTATGGTGGAAACTCTGAAAAGTCGGGATGTGTGTTCCCATTTTTCTACCGGGGTCAGAGGATGGAAAGCTGCATTGGAGAGACTAGTTCCCAGTACTGGTGCTCCACTACCAGGAATTATGACCAGGATAAACTCTGGCAGTTCTGCCCGGACACGAGTGAGTGTCATCTTGTTCGTTTCATTGTTGTTTTTTTAATGGTATCTGTTAAGCGTTGACTCTGTACCCAGCACTGTACTAAGCGCAGGGAGACATTCAAGACATAGACATAGAGACATAGAGAAGACATAGAAGAAGCAGCATGGCTCAGTGGAAAGAGCCCGGGCTTGGGAGTCAGAGGTCGTGGGTTCTAATCCTAGCTCTGGGCAAGTTATTTCACTTCTCTGGGCCTCAGTTACCTCATCTGTAAAATGGGGATTAAGACTGTGAACTCCATGTGGGACAACCTGATTACCTTGTATCCCCCGCAGCGCTCAGAACAGCGCTTGGCGTATGGTAAGCACTTAACCAATACCATTATTATTATTACTAAGGCAATCAGGTTGGACACAACCCATGTCCCACATGAGGCTCACATTCCTACTCTCCATTTTAAAGATGAGGGAACTGAGACACAGAGAAGCGACGGGACTTCCCCAAGGCCACACAGCAGGCAATTGGCAGACATGAATAGAAACCAGGTCCTCTGACTCTGAAGCCTGTGCCCTTTCCACCCAAGCAGTTTCTTGCATACACGAGCCCAGGTCAACCTGACAAGGGAATTTGGAAAGTGGTGATACAAAATATTAAAATAGGAAAAAGACACACAGAGAGAGAGAGAGGGATGGGGAAATGTAAGTAACCAAGGGAAGGAAAAGGAGTGGGTAACAAAAGGGAAGAGAGACGGAAGCGATGGAAGAAAGAGGAAAGGAAGAAGGAATGGAAAGTTAACATCCTTCTGACTCATCACCTGACCTCTCTCTGCTTCTGGTTCACGTGCGGTTAGTTGTCTGGTGTTTTTCTACAAAAACGCTCAGGCCGTGTTTCCCCGCTCCTCAAGAAACTCCAGGGATTGCCCACCCACCTCTGCATCAGACAAAAACTCCTCACCATTGGCTTTAAAGCAGTCCACCACCTTGCCCCCTCCTACCTCACCTTGCTACTCTCTTACTCCAACCCAGCCCTCACACTTTGCTCCTCTAACACCAAGCTTCTCACTGTCCCGCAGTCTCATCTATAGGTGTCTGTTTATTGTTTTAGTGTACTCTCCCAAGCGCTTAGAACAGGGCTTGGCACAGAGTAAGCGCTTAAAAAATACCATCGTTATTATTATTAATGAATGGTGTCAGCAACCCCCTTACTCATGGCTTTTAATCCATCCCCAGTGATCACTGGAAGATCGAATGAAGCCAATTGCAGCTTTCCCTTTCTCTACAAGGACGAAGTGTATTATTCCTGCACCATCCGGGATTCACTAACCCACAGCGCCTGGTGTGCCCTCACCCATAATTTCGATAACGATGGGAAGTGGAGGCACTGTTACTCTTGAGGTGAGGGGCTGAATCTCGATCTGGGAAGGAGAGGGGGCATCCAGGGCTCCTATTTGTAAAGCTTTCTGATTGGCTAGACTGTAAGCTCATCCTCTAAACTGTAAGCTCGTTGTGGGCAGGGAATGTGTCTGCTTACTGTTATATAATAATAATGACATTTATTAAGCACTTACTATGTGCAAAGCACTGTTCTAAGCTCTGGGGAGGTTACAAGGTGATCAGGTTGCCCCACGGGGGCTCACAGTCTCAATCCCCATTTTACAGATGCCCAGAGAAGTTAAGTGACTTGCTCAAAGTCACACAGCTGAGAAGTGGCGGAGCCAGGATTTGAACCCATGACCTCTGACTCCAAAGCCCGTGCTCTTTCCACTAAGCCACGCTAATAATAATAATAATAATGGTGTTTGCACTTATTGGGTGTGAGGCACTGTACTAAGTGCTGGGGTGGAGACAAGAAAATCAGATTGTCCCTGTCCCACATGGGGCTCACAATCTCGATCCCCATTTTATAGATGAGGTAACCGAGACGCGGAGAAGTAAAGTGACTTGTCCGAGGTCTGCCCGCAGTAAGCGCTCAATAAATACGATTGAATGACTGAAAGTGCGTTTGTGGAGGAAAGGAGACCTCAGAAGGTAAAAATGGAATGAAACAGAAGGAAAGAATCAAAACTTCCCTTTGCCTTTCTGAAGCAGCATCCTCCTCTCTTCTGGGAATCTTTGGTGACAAAAATTGGATCAAACTATGTTTTCTTTTTTCCCCCCTATGGAATATATCATTTTTATTATGCTTGGGTTTCTTATTTCTCTTCTTGCCTTTAAAAATAAAACATATTCAAATCAGAAGGTCGGTCTTCTATTACTCTGAAAATAAAGAATCCTCGACAGAATGATCCTCTTAGAAGGGTTAAACAGTCTGAAGGAGGAGTGTCTGTTAAGGACAGCCACTGATTCCAAATAAACTATTACAGGATACAGACATGATCATACGCTGTCTTCAACCACAGGAACATCTCTATCGTATGCAGGAACTGAATGTCTTATTCAAAATGGAGAGTTTAGAGCCTGGGTGTTATTGCTGTTGTTTTTATGGTATTTGTTAAGTGCTTGCAATGTTCCAGGCTCTGTACTAAGCGCTGGGGTAGATCTAAGCTAGTCAGGTTGGACATAGTCTGTGTCCCATATGGGGTTCACAGTTTCCATCCCCATTTAACAAATGAGGTAACTGAGGCCCAGAGAAGTTAAGTAACTTGCCCAAGGTCACAGAGTAGACAAGTGGCAAGCCAGGATTAGAACTCAGGTCCTTTTGACTTCCAAGCCCATGCTCTATCCACTAGTCTATGTTGCTATTATTATTGTTGTTGTTGTTTTTATATTCATTAAGCATTTACTATGTGTCAAACACCGTTCTAAGCACTGGGGTAGAAACAAGTTAATCAGGTCAGATACAGTCCCTGTCCCACATGGGACTCACAGACTAAATAGAAGCAGCGTGGCTCAGTGGAAAGAGCCCGGGCTTTGGAGTTGGAGGTCAAGGGTTCAAATCCTGGCTCCGCCACTTGTCAGCTGTGTGACTTTGGGCAAGTCACTTCACTTCTCTGGGCCTCAGTTCCCTCATCTGTCAAATGGGGATGAAGACTGTGAGCCCCCCGTGGGACAACCTCATCACCTTGTATCCTCCCCAGCGCTTAGAACAGTGCTTTGCACATAGTAAGCGCTTAATAAATGCCATTAAAAAAAAGGAACAGGTATTGAATCCCCATTTAACAGATGAGGAAACTGAGCCACAGAGAAGTGAAGTGATTCACCCACAGACACACAGCAGGCAAGTGGCGGAACTGGGATTAGAACCCAGATCCTGAGAGTCCCAGGCCCCGGGCTCTTTCCAGTAGGCCAAGCTGCTTCAGTCTGCCCGGCAAACCCACTCTCCCTCACCCCATCCCACGCAACCTTTTAATTTGTTGATGAGCGATGAGAGTTGTCGTCGAATCCACGACAGTAACTTGGAAATTGCCGAGTCCGTCCCTGCAGACTGGTGCCAGGGGAGCCGAAAGTGAGACGGAATATGGATCCACCCCAACCCACTCTTCCACCCCTGAGAGGGTCGCCGGCCCTGGGGGAGGGAGAGTTTTCCCAGCTGGATTTCACCAGCTGGAGTTTCTCCTAGGATGAAAACAAGCTCCCACAGGGACTTTTTAGGAGCAAAACCAAGGGCCCTTCTCGGTGATGATCTGGGGAGGAGGGAAGGAGCTGGAGAGGAGCCTTGAGGAGGGACAACGGCTGGCTTGTGGCCCAGAGAAGGCATTCAAGGGAACTTGTCACAACATGTCCTGCCTCCGGCGCACTTTACTTTGCGAGGAAATTTCCCCAGTGGGCTCCCTCATCCCTGAGGATTCTTCAGAGATCAACACAGAGTCAACAAAGAGATAGAGACTTTACAATTGGCAACAACCCAGCCCCCACCTGCCCCTGCTGAATTGTCTTTCAGGTCCTCTTGACTCCAGAACCCTGGTCAATCAATCAATCAATCAATCAATTGTATTTATTTTTTTAATAGCATTTATTAAGCACTTATTAAGCGCTTACTATGTGCAAAGCACTGTTCTAAGCGCTGGGGAGGTTACAAGGTGATCAGGTTGTCCCACAGGGGGCTCACAGTTAATCCCCATTTTACAGATGAGGTAACTGAGGTGCAGAGAAGTTAAGAGAAGCAGCTTGGCTCAGTGGAAAGAACACGGGCTTTGGAGTCAGAGGTCATGGGTTCAAATCCCGGCACCGCCAGTTGTCAGCTGTGTGACTTTGGGCAAGTCACTTCACTTCTCTAAGCCTCAGTTACCTCATCTGTAAAATGGGGATTAAGACTGTGAGCCCCCCGTTGGACAACCTGATCACCTTGTAACCCCCCAGCGCTTAGAACAGTGCTTTGCGCATAGTAAGCGCTTAATAAATGCCATTAAAAAAAGTGACTTGCCCAAAGTCACGCAGCTGACAGTTGGCGGAGCTGGGATTTGAACCCATGACCTCTGACTCAAAAGCCCGCGCTCTTTCCAGTGAGCCACGCTGCTTCTCCAATTTATTGAGCGCTTACTGTGTGCAGAGCACTGTACTAAGCGCTCGGGAAGTACAAGGTGGCAACATATAGAAACAGTCCCTACCCAACAGTGGGCTCACAGTCTAAAAGGGGGAGGCAGAGAACAAAACCAAACATACTAACAAAATAAAATAAATAGAATAGATATGTACAAGTAAAATAAATAAATAAATAGAGTAATAAATATGTACAAACATATATACATATATACAGGTGCTGTGGGGAAGGGAAGGAGGTAAGATGGGGGGATGGAGAGGGGGACAAGGGGGAGAGGAAGAAAGGGGCTCAGTCTGGGAAGGCCTCCTGGAGGAGGTGAGCTCTCAGTAGGGCCTTGGTCCTTTCTTATAATAATAATAATAATGGTAACAATGGAATTTACTAAGCGCTTACTATGTGCAAAACACTGGGGAGGTTACAAGGAGATCAGGTTGTCCCACGGGGGGCTCACAGTCTTAATCCCCATTTTACAGATGAGGGAACTGAGGCACAGAGTAGTTAAGTGACTTGCCCAAAGTCACACAGCTGACAATTGGCAGAGGCGGCACTACTAGGTGATGTGGAAAAGTTGTGTAGGTTCTGAGTCTCAGACCTCATCCCTTGTAGCCTAGGACAACAATTTTGGTGGAAAATCCAAATAGTGGGGCGAAGGGCCATATCCTACCTGTAGCAATGGGATGCTGGAATTCCCAGAAGGGTTAAAGATCCAAGGCAGCAGCTCAGGGCTCAGCTTCCCTCATCGCTCCACATCATGTCTGCTGTGTGACCTTGGGTAAGTCATCTGTAAAATGGGGATTAAAACCGTGAGCCCCACGTGGAGCAGGGACTCGATTTGCTTGTATGTACCCCAGCGCTTAGTACAGTGCCCGGCACATAGAGCTTAAAAATACCTTTATTACTATTATTATCATTATCAAACAGAAATTCCTGTCTTCCAACTCTATCCGTCTTACATAACAACTCTCTTCACTCCCAGCACCAACTCTTGATTTCTCCCAAGATGACTTTCTCGCTCTTGACTCTCCCACCTCTGAACCCCCTATACAGAATAATAATAATAATAATAATGTTGGTATTTGTTAAGTGCTTACTATGTGCCAAGCACTGTTCTAATCACTGGGGTAGATACAGGGTAATCAGGTTGTCCCACAGGGGGCTCACAGTCTTCATCCCCATTTTACAGATGAGGTAACTGAGGCCTAGAGAAGTTAAGTGACTTGCCCAAGGTCACACAGCTGACAAGAAGCGGAGCCGGGATTTGAACCCAGCCCATGCTCTTTCCACTGAGCCACGCTGCTTCTTTATCCCCTCTATCCCCTGCTATTCTTTCCCCATCTGGAAGCTCCCTTTCCCTCCAAATCCACAGATCACTGACCACCTTTAAAACCCCCAATCTCCTTCGGGAATCTTTCCCGATTAATTCACAACACCACAATCACTTCAGCCCAACACTCAACTTTAGCAATTTCATACTTTATGCCTATCGTCCACACTGTACAGTTCCAATGTATATTGGAACTGAACATTGCATAATTTGTTCAACTGCTTAATCAATCAATCAATCAATCGTATTTATTGAGTGCTTACTGTGTACAGAGCACTGTACTAAGCACTTGGGAAGTACAAGTTGGCAACATATGGATACAATCCCTACCCAACAGTGGGCTCACAGTCTAAAAGGGGGAGACAGAGAACAAAACCAAACATACTAACAAAATAAAATACATAGAATAGATAAGTACAAGTAAAATAAATAGGGTAATAAATATGTACAAACATATATACATATGTACACCACTGACGGCACAGCCCCTCCTGGCAGTTTCTTTTTTTTTATGGTATTTGTTGAGCGCTTACCATGTGCTGGCACTGTACTAAGCGCTGGGGTAGATACAAGCTAATCAGGTTGGCACAGTCCATGTCCTACATGGGGCTCAAGGTCTAAATCCCCACTTTGCAGATGAGGAAACTGAAGCACAGAGAAGTTGTTAAGTTAAGTGCTTAGATCTAATATGTTAGTTTCTTATCCTGCATTTTTCTACTTTCACTATCTGTGGTATATATTGAGCGCTAAACGCCGGAGAGAGCTCAACATAACAGAATTGGTAGATACACTCCTGGCTCCTAATTAGGTTTTACCTCTCTTCCCAGTAAAACTGTAAACTCCTTGAGGGCCGAGAAGTGTCTTGCTACTGTTGTAATCTCCTCAGTGTAATGCCTGTGATTGAATAAGCACTCAAGAAACCCCAGTGATTAAATTCTCAGTTTCCACACTTCTTTGTCCCCCTGACTTTCTGCTTCCAAAACTTCTGGACAGAGAGAAGGGCGGTACTGAAATCGAGTGACAAAAATTGGTTAACTTTGTTTCGTTTTGTTTTGTTTTGTCTCATGAAGTTGTCGTGGGCTCCGGGGTTGAACGTCTCAATCTTCGTCCCAATCTTCTGGGATGATATCCTCACACTAGTGTGAACAAAGTTTTGTCACTGAGGACCATTTAAAAGGAAGTCCTCAGCCGGGAAGGTTCCAGCCGACGGTGGAACGGTCTGCTGGAAGTTTTTCTTCACAGGAGCTGAAGTCCCAAGCTACGAGGGAAAAGCCAGAAATAGAAAAGGTAATAATAATAATTGTGGAATTCGTTAAGATCAAAACAGTGGGTTTTGTTAAGCGCTTACTATGTGCCAGGCACTGTAGTAAGCGCTGGGGTGGATGCAAGCAAATCCAGTTGGGGACAGTCCCGATTGATTGATTGATCCATTCATTCACAGGGCTTACTGAGTGCAGAGCACTGTACTAAGCGCTTGGGAGAGTACAATATAACAATAAACAGACACATTCCCTGCCCACAACGATCTTACAGTCTAGAGGGGGAGACAGACATTAATTTAAATAAATTACAGATATGTATGTAATCTAAATGTACAGTCTTAATCCCCATTTTACAGATGAGAAAACTGAGGCACACAGAAGTGAAGCGACTTGCCCGAGGTGGTGAAGCCGGGATTAGAACCCAGGTCCTCTGATTCCCAGGCCCGTGTTTTTCCACTAGGCCATGCTGCTTTTTTACGTTTCATTCTGGGGTGCCGTGGGGTGGCATTTATTTCTCAGTTTCCTGGAGAACATGTCAGTCACAGGCACCATTGCCCTCCCTCTGGGCATGACTGTGGTCTGACTCTGAGGAGACCTAAGAACCAGAAGAAGATACCGAGAGTTTCCCTCGAGGGGCCTCAGTTTCTCCTGATGAAAAGAAAAAAAAAATTCTTCATATCTCATTTCTCAATTCCAAAACACCGTGCTTGAAAGAACCACCCAAACCTCTCTCTCCCACTTCTCCAGAGATACCAGCAAAGCAGCATGGCCCAGTGGATAGAGCCCAAACCTGGGAATCAGAAGGACCTGAGTTTTAGTCCCGGATCTGCCACTTGTTTGCTGTGTGACCCTAGGCAAGTCACTTCACTTCTCTGTGCCTCAGTTACTCTGTAAAATGGGGATTCAGGCTGTGAGCCCCACGTGGGATAGGGACTCGATTTGCATGAATCCACCCCAGTGCCTGGCACATAGTGAGTGCTTAACAAATACCACTAGTATTGTTATCGAGCACTTAACAAATACCATAATCCTCATATCCAGTAAGTGCTCAATAAATACGATTGAATGAATATCCCACAGCCCTGGATCACCTGCACAGTTGTCCTCCTTT
The DNA here is from genome assembly GCF_015852505.1 of Tachyglossus aculeatus. Lineage (NCBI taxonomy): Eukaryota > Metazoa > Chordata > Mammalia > Monotremata > Tachyglossidae > Tachyglossus > Tachyglossus aculeatus. Next base: position 52,116,840 of record NC_052075.1, on the reverse strand, counting down.
GCTCTTATGCTTGAACCGCAGAACGCGGCTGGGGGAAATCTAAATATTGGGCCAACCTTGTCCATTTCAAGTTTATTCCTGTTTGCTTTAATTTTACCCTCTCCTCTGCCCAGCAAAACTGTTTCTCTTCCCTTATTGACCCCCTGCCCATCGCCCTCGCCAGTTGTTCCAGACATTTAACTCCCTCCTCAGACCTCCTGTCCCCCCGTCTCCCCCATCCCTTCCCCCCAGTGACCTGGCCATCTACTTTATTAAGAAAATTAATACCATCAGGAGGGAGCTCCCTAAAATCATCCCTGCCCCTCTTCTGGCTCGAATGAATGAATAGTGGAAAGAGCCCGGGCTTGGGAGTCAGAGGTCATGGGTTTTAATCCCGGCTCCACCACTTGTCAGCTGTGTGACTTTGAGTAAGTCACTTCACTTCTCTGGGCCTCAGTTACCTCAGCTGTGAGCCCCACATGGGACAACCTGATAACCTTGTATCTCCCCCAGCATTCAGAGCAGTGCTTGGCACATAGTGTAAGCACTTAAGAAATACCATCATTATTATCTTCACCGGGGTCCCTCGTCCTTATTTCAAATCTCAGGAACCATGGAACTAGCCATGGATGTGAGCCGGATCCTGCGGGAGGAGTTGACCTGTGCCGTCTGCCTGGGCTATTTCACCGAGCCGGTGACCATCGACTGCGGACACAGTTTCTGCCGGGGCTGCCTGGCCGGCAGCTGGGGCAAGTTGAGGAACTCTCCCCTGACTTGCCCCGAGTGCCGTGGGCCTGTCGAGCCCCGGGATTTCCAGCCCAACCTGCGGCTGGGGAAGCTGGCGGCCATCGCCCGCAGGGCCGGGCCTCGCTTGTTGCTAGGCCGCAGCCATCCGGGGTACAAGGACCAGGACCAGGACCGGGAAGAAGGGTGGAGGGGACTGTGTGAGAGACACCAGCGGGCCCTGAAGCTGTTCTGCCAGGAGGACGAGGAACCACTGTGCGTGGCTTGTCTGGAGGAAGGCCGGCACGGCCCGCACTCCGTCAGCCCCCTCCAAGAAGCCGCCGACGATTGCAAGGTGAGCAATCTTGCAAGCGATTGCGAAAGGAGGGACAGTGATGGTTTTTGGGAGCTCACACCTGATGGCATTAATTTTCTTAATAAAGTAGATGGCCAGGTCATTGGAGGGAAGGAATGGGGGAGGCAGGGGGACAGGAGGCCCGAAGAGGGAGTTAAATGTCTGGAACAACTGGCAATGGGTGGGGGGTCAATAAGGGAAGAGAAACAGTTTTGTTGGGCAGAGGAGAGAGTAAAATTAAAGCAACCAAGAATAAACTTGAAGTGGACAAAGTCGGCCCAATATTTAGGGAGACAAATCCAGGGAGATTCAGGTCACACAATGGGACAGCCCTAAGCCGCCCGAAGGCCATGGACCTTTGACATTCAATCGTATTTATTGAGCACTTACTGTGTGCAGAGCACTGTCCTAAGCGCTTGGAAAGTACAATTCGGCAACACATAGAGACAATCCCTACCCAATAACGGGTTATCTTGCAGGTGAAGATAGAAGAGACTCTGGCGAAACGATGGAAGGAGCTGGAAAAAGCTCAGCAATTTCTGGCTTTGATGAGAACCAAAGCCGCGTTGTGGAAGGTAAGTGACTTTCTCTATGTCCCGGGAGTTTGGGGAGAGGGACTCCAGGAAGGGGGGGTGTGGTTTGCC